>NW_011499852.1:2761143-2820743 GCF_000495115.2 Populus euphratica
AATTATACAACACATTAGGATATTTTTCATCTAGGTGCTGGAGAGAGAAATCCAGCCGCTGCCTCCTAATAGCTGCACTTAAGACAACATGAGCTGGTCCAGGAAAAAGCATCGCCCTGAGATGCTTCGCCTGAGATGGTAGTTAGGTATTTTTACATAGTAGAAGAGGTGTCAAATGCTGTCCAAATGGTGCAAACAGCCTTCATAACCTTCATATATATATTGGCATGTTCTTATCACGAACTAACAGTTTTTTATTTTTATTTTTATTTTATTAATACCAAAACATTTGACTCCACCCAAAATTTACGAAACAAAAAATCATAATACAAAGATGCTAAAACCCTAAAAAAAAAAAGCATTTGTTTTTAAATCAAAAAATATTTTGGTAATTTTACTATGCTCATGAAAAAAAAAAAAGCTCTTCTCCCAAAGCAAACCAAAAATTTGCTTCCAAAGGTATTTAAAATTTTACATTGTGAGAAAAAGATATACAAATCCCTTATCAATTCCACAATATCAAATATATCCCATGTAAAAGTCCAAAAACACCTTTAAAGCCAGCTTTTGAGTTTCTCTGTCAAAAATAATTTGATAAATTTACTGTACGAATCCGTAATGAATTATGAGATGGGCTAGCTGCAAAAAGAACTCTTTTAGTATTTTCTGTAATTATTGTTTAAAGTTTGAAGTAAGGACAGTGTAGGTATTTAATATAACAATTCGAAGAAGCGTGCCAATGGCCTCTCTCTCTGTTTCTCTCTCTTCAATACAATAAACGCGTCAGTGGTTTTGAAGAAAGAGCCAATTAACGCTTTTGTAATTTAGGAGCTCGTCGCCACCTATTTGACATTGAAATTCAAAACACCCGACGGTTATCTTAACGCTATTTCAATTTAAAAGAAAAATAGAAAATTGTGGTTGTTTTTTATAAAATAGTTGTTTTTTTGTGAAGTAGTTTTTTATAAAATTATTTTTATGTTTATTTATTTTAAAATAATTGATTGATAAAAAATATTTTTTAATCAAAGAAAAATTTGATTTGATTTTTTTAAAAATATTTTTATTTTATCTTGAGTAAAAAACACTTTCTAGAAATTATAAAAAAATTAAAAATATCATATTATTTACTGATTATATCAAATTTGATCCTCAAACTTTTGATTGCTATATATATTTTATTTTGAATATTTATTTTTCAATTTTATTTCTTAAAATTTTATTTTTATATTAATTCTAGTCTTTATTTTTATAATATTTATTTTATTATTTTTTAACTAAAATTTTTTATTATTTAAATTTAGTTCTCATTCTTTATATTTATATTGTTACTTATTTTATTTAAAATAATTTATAAGATATTAATTATTTTTATTTTTATTTTTTTATTTTTTAGACTTATTCTCTATTATTTTGATTATTATTTATTTTATTGAAGATAATTTATAAAATTATATATTTTTTATTTTTATTCTTATTTAACTTTTTAATCGGTAGGATTTATTTCTCATTATTATAATAAATTTAAAATAAATAAATTATTAATAAATTATTTTCCAATTCATTTTTTATAAGATCACTAAATACTAAAAGTATTTTTTAATTTATTTTTTATTATACTAATAAATATTAAAAAATAATTTATTTTTAAAAACTTTATTTTCTAGAAAACACTAAAGCACCAAGGCCATAATCTCAATTCTGAACGTAGAGAGTGCCGAGAAGATGCCGTCCTTACTTTTTGTCTCACTTTATTCTAGAAGAAAACTCAAACGCTCTATAAATATAGGATTCATCACAGAAAAACAAAGAGAAGAAAAGAAATGGTAGGACCAGAGAGGCCAGAGTTCGTGCTCTTTGGATCATCAATAGTTCAGTTCAGCTACAGCAATGAAGGTTGGGGTGCTCTTCTTGCTCACATCTATGCTCGCAAGGTGTTCTTCTTTCCCTTTTTCTTTTTCCTTTTTCCTTTTTCCTTTTTCATGGGGATTTGAATTCGAATAATATAATAATAGTTGATTGAACCATATATAACTCGTAAATGACTATCCTTGTCTGTGAGCTGCATTTCAATATATTTCTTCTCCTTCGAGAAATCTCGAATTGAAATATTTTTATGCAACGAAAAAAGGAAGATAGATAAATAGATATAATTTTTTTGTTTTTTTGTTTATTGTAATACATGTGGTGTGAGAATTTTGCGAAATCTTATGATCCAACGACATATCATGTGGCTTATACGTGGGCCGTTAAGAAGGTTTACGTGGATTATCAACACAAGTTTCATGTCCATGTTGCTGGGATCCACATTTCTTATCTTTTAGACAGTACATGGATTCATGGTGGCTTGCAATTCTATGCCTTTATGGTTTATGAATTAAAAAAAAAAACTAAATGAGGGGATGAAATTACTCTTCTCCTCCTCATAATATTTTCTTTATTTTAACATGTTTTTCTTCTTTTCTTGCTTTTTTAAATTTAGTTTTTTTTTTAATTTTATTTTTTGATATTAGATTTATCGGGGATTAAATTTTATAATTTATTTTAATATACTTTATATAAGATTATCTTAATTTTATAATTCAAGTTACGATTTCTATGGATTAACTCGGGTTCTTTTGTTATTTTTTATTATTTTTTTCAGTTTCATACTTCAATATTAAGTTGATAGAGAGTTAAGCCTCATAATTTTTTTTGGTATACTTTCTATAAGGTTATCTTAATTTCATGGTCTAGTTACGAATTTGACGGGTTAATCTAAGTTATCTCATATCTTTTATTTTGTTTTCTTTTTTAATTAATTTTTTTATTTCACTATTCAATATTAGATTGATTGAAAATTAAGATTCATAATTTGTTTTGATCAATTTTTTATTAAGTTATTTTAGTTTCATAATCTAGATTATTAGGTTAACTACTGTTGACCTAGTTTTTTTGTTTTTTTGTTATTTTTTAATTTTATCCTTTAACATTACGTTGATTGAGAATTGACTTTCAAAAAAAATTTTGATTTTTTTTCTATGAGATTATCACGGTCTTGTGATTCAGATTATAAATTTAAAAAAAAATACAATTTTGAAACTTTTCCAGTTAAATTATGTTTTTTAAAACTGTCTAAGTTATCGTTAGACTTATCAAGTTAATTTTTATACAAATTATTTAAAAAAAATTATATTAACAATACTTGAATATTTTTTTAATGTATAAAAAATTTAATCAAACCTGAAATGCAAATAAGTAATCTAATTAGACCTATATATAAAGAAATAACAAAAATTATCCTAATAAACAATCTCCTGTGATTGAGTGTAGCACCAGGGAGCTTCTTTTCTTTCCTTTTTATCTTATAATCTGGAGCACAAGAAAAGAATTCCAATTTTAAAAGTGACATTATTTTTTACCATACATTTTTCTTAGATGTGATGACTACTATAGGATAAAGTTTTTCCTTCGCAATGACTAGCTTTGGTTTACAAATGGGCGCAGGCAGATATAGTATTGCGAGGATACTCCGGTTGGAATTCAAGGCGTGCGGTGCAGATTCTTGACCAAGTTTTTCCAAAGGTGTATTCTTTTTGTCACCAACAGGGAGACCTGAACCAGAGTAGTCTTAGCTTAAAGAATTTGCCTGCAGTTTTGTTTTCTTTTCTATTTAGGGTTTTTCTTTTGCTGCTAATTAACTTGTTATAGTCATGCTTGGATTCTGATTTTCTGTGATTATCAATCAAGGATGCTGCCAAACAACCTTCCTTGGTGATAGTCTATTTTGGCGGTAACGATTCTATCCACCCTCATGCATCTGGACTTGGTCCTCATGTGCCACTTTCTGAGTACATTGAGAATGTCAGGAAGATTGCTATACATCTCAAGGTAATATGCTGGAAAAGTAGAATGTTGCTTCACCGGAGCACAGAATTGCACCCTCAAGCACTATTAGACAGAACACTGAATATTTCCCACTTCCCGTGTGCATGCAATTTGGGACGTTAACACTGTTGTCTGATTACCAGAGCCTTTCGGAGAAGACTCGCGTCATCTTTCTCACCGCTCCTCCTGTCAGTGACGAACAAATTCGTGCCCATCTGAGGTGCGTTATTTTCATTCTGTCGTTTCTGTGATTTGTTTTTGGTTTGCAATGCATTGGACAATGCTAATGAGGATCCATTGTTTTTCAAACAGTGATCTAATAGATATGGTTCGAACAAATGAGTCCTGCCGGATATATTCAGAAGCATGTTTAGAGGTGTGCCGTGAGATGAACCTGAAGGCAATTGATCTTTGGACTGCAATGCAGCAAATTGATAATTGGGAAACTGCTTGCTTGACGTAAGTTTATCTTCTAATATTCCAGCTGAAAAACAAAGAAGAAACAAAACCAGAGATCACTTCCGGTTTCAGGCTTTATTAATCAAACCCCAGCCAAATCCATTTTGAGTACTCTCTCCTATCTTATGCTGATCTCTGATACTTGTATGCAGGGATGGAGTCCATTTTGCACCTGAGGGGAACAAGATAGTCGTCAAGGAGATTCTGAAAGTCATCAAAGAGGCCACCTGGGAACCAAGTCTTCATTGGAAGGCAATGCCGACTGAATTTTCTGAGGATTCGCCGTATGATATGGTCAGTCCTGAGGGAAAGACCGTAAATGTCTCTGAGCTTGATTTGCTCGGAAGTTTTCAGTGGGAATAGAACCCAACAATCACTATTTATTTTTTCCCTCTACTGGGAGGTGCGTCATCTTGATGTTTAACCTTATCATTCTGAATATCTTGATCACCACATACTAGAACATAAACATAGCTATCATTCTGGATATTTTCATCACCACATACTAGAACATAAACATAGCTTTCAGATCACAGGCAATAAATGAATGGCTAGATACTGCTAATAAATGTTGCGGTTTGAAAAAAAAAGTTATTTCACAAAGAATATTTTCTTACTCATTGAAAATCCAAGTTGAAGGAATAGGAAAAGATCGTTTTAAGAGAAACATAATTATTATATAATAGTTGAAAAAGAGAAATAAAGAAGGAACAACCAGAGAGCCTTCTTAACATACGAGGTAGACGCAAACAAAATATCAACATGATGCTCGGCAAGTATCATTAACCAAGCACCAACCCTCATGAGACAAAGTCTCAGGGATTGTCAAAATGAAAGCCAAAAAGGAAAGGAACTGATGCTGAAATTACAATATCCAGCTGCATAATTGCTTTCTACCATAGGTTGTCTGCAAGCATGTCTGGAATATCAGTAAGTTAAACACGGGCACCTTAAACCTCCTCCATGAAATCTCCACTAGGCATATTACTATAATTAGTGAGAATGTTTTAATTTCATTATGGTGTCAAGTCAAAGTCCAGTATGAATAATGCGGTCGCTGTTGGAATCTGCAAGCTCATTACTACTGTTGAGAATGTAGCTCGTACAGGGAAAGTTTTGTCTAATCGAAGGAACTATATATAGTCTTTGTCATGGGAAGTTAAGCAATTCTATAACTAGATCAAGAAAATTACACATGGAAATTTTAATTAGATAGTCATCCAGTTGGATTAGTTAGCAGTTAATCACAAGTTTGGTTATTAGTTAGAGAAGATGGATTCTTGTATAAATGAATCAATATACAAAAACTTGTAATTCAACTGATAAAATTCTAGTTTGTTTGAGCAGTTCTGTCTCTGCCATGTTCTATCTATTATTTCTCTTATTCTTCTTCCAATTCTAAGTATATACATATTACTTGCTAAGGACTGATCAAGACCATATCAAATTGATATTAGAGCTTGAAACCCTTGGTCACTAATAGAATCTTAAGATCTATAGCAATTCTAAAGGTGAACCAAGATGAAAAGCAACAGGATTAAGGCACTAAAAGAGCATAATACAAGGCTTGATGAACAAACACGAAGTATTTTCATTAAGAACTTTAAGACTTTATAGCTGAAAACCATAGGCAATGGCAAGAACAAACCACAAGAGCTAAGCAAAGATTTATAATCGTGGGGAGGTCATGGAAAACCATGACAGCCATATCATTGGGTATAATGTGGCACTACCTAAGGTTAGAATTTGTAAACCCAAATAAAATGGATTAATTAGGAAATAAATAAAGAGATATTAAATAGATTGAAATGATTTCTTAAAGATTTAAAACTTCGTGTACATTATTTTAAAAATGGGTCGAGATTGCAGTTTGTAAACCCCAAGTTAAAAGAATTCACGATACTAGTGAAGTACATAACAATTAACTTGGTAATGCAAGGGTTAATTTCAAAATAAAAATTGAATTAAATGAAGAAAGGGTGAAATTGAATAAAAAGAAGGACAAATAACACTAAGTTTGTAGAAAGAGAAAATCTTGTGGGGACAAAATAAAATATAGAAGGCAAAACAGGATCAAACAGCAAATAGTAAAAAAATTAACTATAAATGCCCCTCCCTTTCACTTATGTCCAGTGACTTTGGAAAACAAAGGGGGGCTCAGGGTTTTCTTGGTTAAATTTCATTAAATCAAAATTACATCAAAGAGGGTTAGTTTTAGTGATCAAAAGAAATTTAAATGAGACTTAAGTTAGAGAAATTGAAGAATTTATAGGGTTTATTGGGTATAGAGAGAACATTCTGGGAGAAGAGAAGAAGTGAAGGAAGAGCTTGGTTCTTCGTTGATTTCTTTTTATTTTTTAGTGATTAAGAGGTAAGAATTACACTTTACATGATTTTAATTACTTTTGCGGTGAAGTTATGCAATTTGTGAAATTATAATAAAAGCTAAATAGTATAGTTATTAAATCTGATTTGAGGGTTAACTCGGTTAAGGGATTGAATTGCTGGTTTTATGGATCAATTTGGCACAACTCGAATCAATCTAGAAAAATTTTAAAAATATTTAAAACTTTAATAATTCATATAAAAAAATTAAGAAAAAATCTATATAAATATAGGTTATACATATTGTAAATAATGATATTTAAAAGAATATTTTAAAAAAAAATTTATCTCATATTAAAAAGATATTATGTTAAGCTTTTAAATTAAAGTATTTAAACAAAAAAAGTTTTTATCTCACATTATAAAAATAATTTTTTTTGAACATATAATATATATACTAATGGGTTTCAAATCTTACATTGAAAAAACTTAACTTTTTTTTGGAAATATACTATACTAATAAATTTCAAATTCCACATTGAAAAAATATATTTTTTTTCTTGAAAATATAAAATATACATACGAAAGGATTTCAAGTCTCATATTGAAATTCAAATTCCACATTGAAAAGAAACTGTGTTATCCTTTTAAGTTGAAGTATTTAGACCAAAAAGTGTTTTATCCCACATTAAAAAAACATAAATTTTCTCGTAGGAATATAAAATATATATATTAATGGGTTTCAAATCTCACATGGAAAAAATGGTTATGTTATTCATTTAAGTTAAAGTATCTAAACTAAAAACTTTTTATCTTATACTGAAAAGACATAACTTTTTTCTTGAAAACATAAAATATATATACTATATATTTTAATTAAACCTCACATTGAAAAAATATAACTTTTTTCTTAGAAACATAGTACATATACTAATGGGCTTCAAATCCCACATTGAAAAGATATTATATTATCCCTTTAAGTTGACGTATTTAAACCAAAAAGTTTTTTATACATTGAAAACTTTTTTCATGGGAACATAGAGTATATATACAAAAGGATTTCAAATCCTACATTGAAAATATAATATGTTATTCTTTTAAGTTGAAGTATTTAAACCAAAAAAAATTTTATTTCACATTGAAAAAACATAACTTTTTTTTTTTGTAATATAGAGTATATTTACTAATGGGTTTCAAATCCTATATTTTTTTAAAAAAAAACATCGAGCCTCTTCCGGGTTTGCCCAGGTCATGAGTTGACCCGCCGGATCGACCAGGTTGTTGCCCTTGTTGATTTTTTATTAAACCCGAACCGATCCAATCATAGGGTTGACCTATCAGGCCGGGTTTAATAAACAGGCTAAACAATGTGAAGAAATTATTATAGATCGAGAAACATTTCACTATAGATTGTAATAGTAGTTTCACTTTTAATTTTTCATCTTTTTACTAGACATTTCTTTGACTTTTTTTTCTTCCCTAGCGAACAGGCAGTGCTCACTTCTATTAAGAAGGTGCGTGTGGTGCTTCTTGGTGGTCAAATATGACCATTTGTCGTCTCACTAGATATGCAATTGTGCCCTCTACCACATAGTATGGCACGTGTAGATAGATAATGGTTAGATTATCGCCGGTGATTGATTATTTATGTTTTTTTCCTTCTCTCCTTACAATTAAAGTATACAATTATCCTCTTTGTTAGTTGTTTGTCAAATTAGGCATGTTTATTGTACCCAAGCATATTATTATGTCTGCCAAACCAAGGCTAAACCAACACGTCTAAGGTCTGAAATGGTTTGTTAGACCTATGACGCTTAGATCCATACCAGACCTGTGCCTAAGTCTGCTATACCCATGCTTTTGAGTCTGCTAAACTTACGCCTAGATTTAGTAACTTGGATCTAATAGTTATGTCTGATTTAAGTTATTTAGGTTTAGTAGTTATATCAAATCCAAGTGACTTGGATGTAGAGATCATTTCAGCCTAAGCAACGTAAATGTTGACTATAAATCTGGATAATGGATAGTCTAAAACTTGATAAAAAAGATTATTGGTCTATAAATAGTCTAAGACTTGACGAAAAAGATCGAAAAAGATTGTTGGTCTATATATTGAAGGAATAGTCTAAGACTTGACGAAAAAGATTGTTGGTCTATATATTGAAGTAGTGGTAGCCATATCAATAATAGCAAAAATCAGCAGTGATTTATATAGCTGTAAATTCATTCAGGAAAATCAAATAATTAAAATATTAAGACTTATAATTTTTTTTATTTTTTCTACAAAAAAAAAATTATATATGTTTCTTAGCCTGATTTGCTTAGAGATTTTACGTGGGAATAGAACCTAACACCATTTTTATTTTTATTTTCACTAGGAGAAGCATCATCGCGATGTTTAACCATATCATAATGAATGTTCCCGTAACCACAAACTAAAACATAAACAACGCTTCAAGATCACAAGCCCAGTGAGAGGTTGAGCTTGTCCTGGCTGTTTTGCATGAGTGATAAAATAATTTGATTGCAAAAGCACATATTTTTTTCTTAAAATTAAACCTCAACTCTTTTTTCCTTCGAGTACCATTTCACAAACATACCCTACACGGGAAAAGAAAAGAAAAAACTCGCATCAGGAATCATCAATTCGAATGATCTTTCGAGTAGCAGGGCTTGGAATGCTTTTGCATGTCAACATGGCAAAAACAGAATTCGGTAAAAAGGCAACAATATAAAAGCACACAGAAGAATGAACATTGAACGACTTCTAAGACTTTTGTTCTCAATGGTTATATTACATCGTCGGAAGTTGTACAAACCCATCTATGACTGCTGAAGATACTCGGTACATGCCCGAGCAATGGTATAACACTAACTAAATAAAGAATAATACATACACAAGGGGAAAAAAACAAGCAGAAAGAGTAGCAACACTCACAATGCCACTACCACTAGCCAGCCCAATTTGCTAGGATGATATCGCCCGCTTTTCAACACCTTTCAACATTAACACACCTGGGCCATAGACATCCAAAAATGAAACAAACTCCAAAACAGATGATACAAATGAATTCCGACGCCTCCAGGCAGGTACATGCACTTCTGGTACAGAACATGCTTATGAGGAAAGTTGGAACCTGCCACTACGCTTTTTTCTTCTCCATCCCTAGCAATTTTTTAAAAAAAGTGAAAAGCAAAATCCAGATTTGTGTAGGCAACAAGATTGATAACCATAACCAGAATACTAGTAATAAATACAGCAAGTCAAAGTGGGAGCTACTTACAAAGGCAGCATAATAAACAAAAGTCAAACCCGCCAGAACAACAAATGATATTTGGAACACGTTATACCTGTAATGCAATCACCAATGTGTCCAACAAGATCAGTGGAGTGGACAGGGACAAATAGAATAAAAAAAAGGGGCAAAGAATGTTTATGTTGGAGCTCACTTGTACAAATATTTAATTCCACGGAGTGACTGCAATGTGTGACCGAAAATTTCTTGGGCTGCAGTTGCTTGAGCATAGTAGCCAAATGCAGTGGCACAGAACTGAATCACACTGAAATTGCAAAAGCCAATATATTTTTCAATGATTAGAAATTAAGTTTTCTATCACAAAATAATTATCTTCTGTTGTTATAAAACACAGAATAGAAGCATTCTCAAAACAATATACACAATAAAAGTTGCAGCATAGGATGAAGGAAATGGAAGGTGAAGGGCAAGGTTTCATTGTGAAGTTCATTATTGCAAATAATTAAAAGACAAGGGACATAAATGTTCATAGCATCATTATCTAACAGATTCTCCAAGCCTCTAAATGTCAACTTGGATAATAAAATCATATGAACAAATGTTAGTTATAACCAAATCTTGCATTAGCTTTTGGCAACACAAACTGGTGAATATTTAGAAAACAAGATGCTCAGGGATCAAAGATGCAAACCTAATGGAACATAGGAGAATGAGTCCCACATTGAAAAGAAAGGAGTTCATTAGAGTGGCTCCCCACCTGAAAACAAGTCCGTTCAATTAACAAGCCATCAAAATACTGCTGAAATTATATATCAACAGAGACATGATAAGATTTTTTTTTTTAAAAAAAAAAGAGCTGCCGTATCTATTACTTCATGGGATGAATCGTAATGAAAACTAATCTCAGGCCCAGCATCATTGCCCCAGCTATGACTGCTAGCAGAAGGTAGAAGCAGAAGAAAGCAAACGCAACAGTACCCAGAAGACCTGGCAACGTAGCAGAAAATACATCTAAAGGTAAGCTCACCAAGTAAGAAAGGGGGGAAGGGCAAACAAGGAAACACTAGAGTATAAAAAATTACCCCATATGTCATCCAACTTGATGAAGACCTCATTCAGGAAAGGAGAAAGTGGTGGATCAACCAACAGGTATATGATAATATGAGCAACCCAAGCCACTGAAACAATCAACCTAATAATAATAATAATTATAAAGAAAAAGCAACCGAGGTCAGAAACATCAAAGACAATTTATCTGTACTTCTTTCTTATTCTTCAACTTCCACATGGAGCATTTTCCAGTTTTTATAACAATACTATCCTATCTATGCTTTGGAAGGATGCTCTGTACTCATCTATTCTCTAGGATATTGGTCAATATGCACTGCTTAAAGGAACTACTACTGTCTCCCATGGAATGGAAAACAGAGAAACTCTAAAGGTAATAGAAGAAATGCATAGAGCTTTGAAGAGTCACACATGTGGCTGCACTTACCCTAAGATTCCCAAGACAAGTTTTGCCAAGTAGCCAAGAACCGTCAAAGCCCAGGCTGTCTCAGCCTGAAATGACAGAGAAGAACATTAATGGTAAAATAGTGGTTCTGCTTCAAAGCTAGTCAGGGAGTTAGGATTATCACCTTCTCCCCTTGCGGGTACATCTCTTCTAACAGCTTTACATCTTCTTCTAGCTGAAGCAATTCCTGAAGTTTAAACATGCATGAAAATTAAGTCCAGCAACCAATACAGAGATTAAAAATGAACTGACCAAACCATCAAATTGTTCGTAACCACTTTTTGTAGTAACCAACCAACTTATATTAAAATCTTGAGCTTGTACAGGTATTCGAAAGAAATAAAATACTTTGATTTAAGTTCCAAAACATTTTAACAATCATACTAAATCATAGCATGGAAACAAAAATTACTTGATTTACACCCATCTTTTAATTCAGAAAATAAACAGAATCAACTAAGTTTTGTAAAACTCAAGTCTGAATCTAAACTAGAATTCTCAAAGCTTTAGGGTGAGCAACACAGAAAAAACAGCCAGTCAGCCACAAATTCAAGTTCAAACCCTGCCTGCTTAACAGTACACCGAGCATGCACTGAACCCACTGCACAACAATGAAAGAAAGAGGGGGGGAGAGAGGCTAATTAAAAGCATGCAGCACAGAACTTCACAGTTACCTTTTCTACTGACTTGACATTTTTACGCCATTTTCTACCCTTGGAACCACTTCTTTCCTCCTGATGGAGTGCATCAGCTGCTTTCTTCAGTTCTCTCGCTTTTTTACCAAGTTCAGTTGCTTCCTGCATGATATTAACAGCTATCCATAAGAACCAGAAAATTTATGAACTTTCCCTTAACTATTTAAGGTATGTAGTTGCACACTACTACTTGTCATGCAAGGACGAAACAACCTTAATATACTGTGACCGTGTGATAACAGCCTTTGGACGCCTGATGAAAGAGAAGATAAGTCCCAGGGGCAAACAAGCAATCCCAACACCACCAAATATCTGAACAAATGAGAGAGCATATTATATACGATATTCTTCCACATGGACAAAGCTGAAAGGAAATTCACACATAAAGGAATTTTTATGACAAATGAGTATGGTCTTTGGAGACTTGCACATATTTAGGCATCCACATGTTTTCATCACAGAACCTTTACCCAGGCACCAACTCTTTTCAAACCATTGATCTTTGATGAACTCATAGAGGGGCACTAAACCACACTCAAAATTTGATTCCATATTTCACAAAAGAACAGAATTTTTTAATAAAATCAGAAGCCAAAAGTCTGCATGAATGATCATACCGCAAAGAGTACAGATCCAACAATTGTAGCAAGAGCAACAACATATTCTGGAAATGTGGCACGCATGGTCCAAGTTTTCTCTGAGGAAGCATTTGCAAGATATGCAGAGCACTGCAACCAGAAAATCAAAAATGAGAAAAATGAAAACACAGGAACATGCATAAGAATAAGTTTCAAAGTTCCTTAATTGCACTATTAAACTGCAATATAAGAAGCAAATACAGGTAAAATAATATACCACAACAACATAGCTAACCAACTATACAGAAACAGAACCTGGTGTGAACCACTTCCAATACATGGTTGACTGCCAGAGAAAGCCCAAGTACTCGGAAAAGTAGTTGTGGTCGAAGAGAGATGCCTAACAGTGAAGTCAACTTTTCCAATAACCCCTAATATAACCACAAAAAGAGTTAAACCAATAGCATGTACATTACATTCTAATCAATCAACACGAACACAACACCAACCTACTAAACCTTCATCTAATCATGTAACACATAGAAAGTTACCCTCAACAACTAAGCACACACGCCCATTAAACAAAATCCTCACCCGAACATCATCTAACCATAAGAATTTCATCTAGCTGATTTAAATCATCAATTATTAGCTCAATGACTCACATTTCTAACTGTACCGCATCAATTCATGAACTCCAAAAGAATACTTCATACACCATTCTTTAGCTAAATATTTAAAACAAACCATCTCAACCACGCCTCAACATACATTTTGGTTTTCTTCAATAAAAAATTACTAATTAAAATCATATATATATATATATATATATATATCAACTATACCGTATAAAATGCCGAGCACAAGACCACACACAATCGCCGTTGTTATAACCCACAATAAAGCACTTTTAATTCTTTTAGCTACACTCCTGCAAGCCAAAAGGATAAAATTACGAACCCGATTAAAATGAGATTCAATTTACAAATTAATAATCTCCTAAAAAATCAAATAAAAAAACGTACTTGTCCTGATCCCCTTCATAGTAAAACATCGCAAAAGGAATAATGAAAAAAACAAGCACAGCATCAACAATGTATACAGCAATCCACAGATCCTTCATTGGCAAGGTAAGATTACAAGCGCCATTATAAATCGCATGACGACACGCTTGCCGGTTCGCTACGTCTGCCGGTAACATCAAAATCGAGATAGCGGCAACGGACAGGCCAAAAACGACAACGAATTTGGGAAAATAAGCTTGATTCTTATCGTCCGGATGCTGGTAATTGACTAGGAGGTAGACATTGAACAAGAGCACGATGATGCATACTACTATAGCTACGATTACCAGTGCTAAATTGAAATCTCCCATTTTTCAACGCTCTCTCGATTTGAAATCGAGAAGAAATTACGGTTTCGTAATTTTTTTTCTTCAGATTTGGTTTAAAAGGGGAGGTTTCTTTTTGGGTTTGGTTCCGGCGAGGTGCTTTGAGAGTGGCGTGTGAGAGGAAATGACAGTTTTGTCCTGATAGAAGGGGGTTAATACTTAATAGCGGAGAGAGATGGGATCTGTTAAAGGTGGGTTTGGGGTTTTCGAGTATTACTGTCAACGAGTCTATTTATTTTTGTTTTTTAGAAAACTTTTAAATTTTTTTATTTTATTTTAAATTAATTTATTTTATCTTCAGATTATTTGAATATACTATATCAAAATATAAAAATATTAAAAAATATTATTTTTAAATAAAAAAATGATCGTTAGATTGAAACCAAAGCCCACGGTTTTTTCAGGGTGAGGCTATTGGCACAGCCTCTGCATTGTCAAAGCCTTTTTGAAATATTATATTTAATACCCAGGCTGCTCAAAACAATTATACTATGTTAGTGTAAAACAGCCCCTGCGCTTGTTTGTTAAACCAATAAGCCAAGCTACAAGTACATAACAATGTTAGTCAAGCAATCCTTTGACTCATTCCAAGCCAAATAGGGACGAATAATTTATGGATTGCTATGTATTGCACTCCGTACATCAGCATTCTATATGCTGTAAACGAGTATATAACGACATATATACGTCTCCATGAAGGAAAACAAAAACATATATTTGACATTTAAACTATATTCTTGCTTTATAATTAAAGACAGCTCTTAAGCATGTTATCCTTTAATAAACAAATTCTCTATGCACGATCCATTTATCTAGATTGCTCAAGTGGCGTTTCGAGTTTTTATCTATATTGCATGTTTTGCTATGTCAATAGCTGCTACGTTATGTGCACTAACTCAAATCGAATTTGAATTAGGAAGATTTATTTAGATAATTAACTTTACTATAGGGGGGTGTTGCTGTGGTTAAAATTGATCTAGATATATCAAATTTTTCAATCATATATAGTATATGGTAGGCTTATTAATTCTTTAATATAAAAAAAATGATATATTTAAAATCAGGATCAAAATCTCCTAAGAATACAAGAAATATAAAATTTCAGGTTGCATCAAGAAATTTTAGTATAAAAATTTTGTTTTCATTATCCTATTTTATTTATTTAATATTATTTATTTATTTTTAATTTAGATTTATTCTTACTTATTAGATATTGTTTAGAGATTTATTTTATTATTAAATTTATAATAATTAATTACTAATTTAGGATTATTAGCTTTCAATCCAAAAAAGTTTTATTGTTAAATTAGAGTTTTATCAAATCTAATTTTTAACTTTTCATATTATTATCTATTTTATTGGAAATTTATTGATCACATAATCAAGAGTTTTCATCAGAATGAATATCTACTTCTTAGCCAAATAAAAGCATGTTTACTAACTTAATAAGGAACATTGAGCACGAGGAACTAAATCAACCACACAAGTTTATGCAAAGGCCTCCAGTTCTGCATGCAGAGAAAAGGACTTCTCTTGTCATTTAAAAAATAAAACGATCAAAATGAATTTTTCAACTCATTTTTAAACTACCACTTATTTTTCACTTGGATTCTTTCATTGAATCTTGCCATTTGTCAACAAATTTGCTTAAATTAACCATCAATTTGGGCTTATAGTAGCACGAATTAAAAAAAAATAAAGCATTGTTGCTATCTAGAATGCTTTGTATCTAAATGAATGATGATAAATAATATTTTTACATAGTTTTTTAAATAGTATTTAATTACTGTTTTGAGATAGAAAAATAAGGGCAGTAAAAATAAAAATATGTTTGGTTAGAGAAATAGAGAAAAAAATATAAAAATAATCTCGAAAATAATTTTAAAATGAATTTATGTATTTTCAAAATAGAAGGTGCGGAAGAAATAATTTTAAAATGGAAATTGCCTGTGATTGGAGTAAAAAAAAATTGAGAGCTAACCCTGCGCATTCTTTAGAAGTTTTAGGATTTCTGCAGCTACTAACTTATGGACTGGCCTCTGATTTTAATTTTGACTAGCTTTTGAAGTATTTGGAGATTATTTCACAGCATAGCCAAGCTCCTAAACTATCTGTATCCTTGGTGAAGGCAATGAGACTAGTTTAGTTTATATGACACATCAAGAAATTGTTTGTTTTAGGTTTGTTAATTTTAGTTAATGAAAATCTATGGACATGGATAATTGTATTGTATTTTTAAATTATTCAAACTATGAATGAATTTTTACTTGAATCGTGTATTTAAAAGTGCTTGAACTATATATGAAAAAAAAAAATTACTTATGATTTACAATCCAAGTTTACATTGCATTTTTTGTGTCATGTCAAAAATGCATTTTGACAACCTTGGTTAGGGTGGTTTCTTGTATACGGGCTTAGTCCATGATATTAGGGACTTTGTGTAGTGATTTTATAACAATGGAAAGCAAAAGAGTGGTTGCAATATTTAAGGGATGCTTGTTGTCAAGACTGAGGAAAACCTCATGATCTTCTAACCTTTTCATGTTTTATCCTGTTTGCAGGAGTTGCTCATTAGAGAATTCTCTTTTCACAAATTGAATGCTAATTTGCTCTGGCCAGGGACATTTGCATTTGCAGAATGGTTAGTTCAGAACAGGCCATTGGTTGAAGGGCGGCATTGCATTGAATTGGGCAGGTATCATTCTTGCTCCTTGTCTCTGATGGTATTAGATTTTCAGTAGTATTGCTCAACCTTCTTCTACGAAAGGCTATTTGAGGTGATAATTCATGGTTAAATTCCTATCATCTACCTTCTTTTCCCATTTCATGTTTGGCCTTACTTCAAGTTGATTGGTTTACTGTGCATCAATGTCAATCTATTTTTCAAAAACTCTTATAAAATGGTGGGATCATAACTGTGAGGTATTCTACTGTCTAATAAAGTTAAATAAATATATATTTTTGTGCTTAACATCTGTGGTCAAGTCTTGTATGTGTGCCCCTTGAGTTCCCTACGCTTCCTACATGTTTTTTAGCCATTAATTTGGAGATTTGAGCCTTGAATCAATGGGCCAAGGTATAAACCTCCTCATTAGGATTATTAACTGCAGTTTCATTTTCTTCAAGCTGCATCACAATGTGTCCTGTGTTATTTTCAATTGAGGGCCTTAAATTTTGTCTTACCTAGTAATTTACCAGCTGCTCCACTTGTTTTTTACTTTGAAACCATTATTCTTCTCTTGCTGATATGGACACTTCTATT
This sequence comes from Populus euphratica, assembly GCF_000495115.2. Taxonomy (NCBI): domain Eukaryota; kingdom Viridiplantae; phylum Streptophyta; class Magnoliopsida; order Malpighiales; family Salicaceae; genus Populus; species Populus euphratica. Next base: position 2,778,490 of record NW_011499852.1, read on the forward strand.
TGTGCAGTGGCACTGGAGCTTTGGCCATTTTTCTTCATAAATCATTCCATCTTGACATCACAACATCAGACTATAATGATCAGGAAATTGAAGAAAACATAGCTCACAATTGCAGAGTGAATGGAGTCACACCAGTCCTTCCTCACATTAGGCGTGAGTTGCCTCATCCTCTAACTAACAAAGAAAGATATTACCTGCAATTATTCAGTAGACTCTTGTAAGCATATGGTTCTTCAGGGTTCCCAACTTTCTTGTACGTCTGGGAAACTAAATGTTCATTGTGAATCAACTTGATAGATAACGTGGCTAGTGTAATCTCTTCCGCATGATCCTATGCAGGCTATCAGGTGGGTGTGATCATCCATATGTGACCTTCTTTCTTTGTGATGATTATGAGAGGCATAGTAGTAATCATCATGGCTGGAATTTAAAACTGGTTTCTTTTATAGATATAGAACTTTTAATCGTCTTGTCATAGCATTCTTTTAATTGTTTATCATTTATTGTATTTTTCATTTTATGTGATTTTTCTGGGACTGGATTATGTTCAACAAGAATGTTTCTGTTTATCTAGATTCTTGGGGAGACACCTTTCCAGCTGCTGATCTTGACTGGGATCTGGTTATAGCTAGTGATATTTTACTGTGTAAGTTTCTAATTTATCACCTGCAAATTGAATAATGCCCTTTACAGAAATGAGAAGTTACTTGATTCAATTAATTCTCTGATTGATATTTTCCTTTTGTGATTGAAAAACACCATTCAAGAAAAGCAATGAAATCATGATCCTGTAAAGCATAGGAAGACTCACAAAAACTCGAAAACCAAAAAGAAGATTAAGTTTCTTGTTGATATGAATGCATAACTAATGCCCCCTTGAAAGTTCATTCTTGATGGCACAATTATCTGATGGTTCGGAATAAAGATTTTTTTTTTTTTTTTCCATTCATGGGTAACCAACTTCCTTGGAGATTGTTTCATAGTTGATACTGTACTTTGGACCCTAGATCTGGGAATCATGGATCTTTATTATTCGTTAGTTTCTTAACTTTTATGCCCCTTTATTAAGTGCTTTTGTTATGGATTTAGTAACTCAATTCTTTTGATTTACTTAATTGTTGCAAAGTGAAAAATAGAACCATATTGCAAAGTGACTCGAGTAATACAGTTTTTGTATAATTGTAGAGAACAAATAATTGAGTATTCTGTCTTGTAACATAACATGTCATGTTTGATGGTCAAGAAATTGATATCCTGGTTATATTGAAATTCGTCCATATTTGATTGAAACTTCACTTTTGATTTCTTGCATCTCTCTTTCTTTAAGAAATTTCGTAAGATTTTTTTGTTCTCCTTTATTCTGTGCAGATGTGAAACAGTATCCAAACTTGATAAAAACACTTTCCTTTCTCCTCAATTCTTACAAGCTGAAAAATGACAGAGCAGGCTCTATCGTGGAAAATGAGCAGAATGGAGGTATCATGCTCTCCATTTCAAGAGGTGAAAGTAGAATGTCAAGCTCAAGAATTTGATGATTTGTTTTTGGTCTGATACTGGCAGGAGCACATAATATCGGGTTGCCTAGGCCAGCTTTTTTAATGAGTTGGAGACGTAGAATTGGCAAGGAGGACGAATCTCTCTTCTTTGATGGTTGTGAGAGCGCCGGGTTACAAGTGGAGCATCTCGGATCCCGTGTTTACTGTATCACACCCAAAGATCAAGTGTCAGGATACCAAATAGAGTTAACCAGGTGAATTACCCGCCCGATGCCGCAGGTATAACAGGATATTTAAGAGTTTGAAACACAAAAACATTGAAAGCATTTGATATTTAATGGAGCAACCACATGGCGATGGCGAGCTGATTGGTTTTACTTTTGCATCAACGCATGTTAATCATGGTGGGTTGCTTAAACTAACAATAAAAAATAAAACTATCATTTAGTCTGCATAGTAAACAAATTTGAAGGGTGTTCATTTTGTGTCATTGCGATATGCAATAATCATTAGTTACCTGTAATGAAAAATGCTAATGGATATCTTTGGATCCTGATGTTGACTAATCTGATCATGCTTTATGTTGTCCAAGAGATTTTTTGGGTTTATTGGGGGGGTTGGTCCATTTTATTTGGATGCATCAGAAACCATTTCAATTTCAAACAAACAAAAATGTTTTAAGGATTGGCAAACTAATCTCACAGGTTAAACACAAAAGGACAACACAACATCAGACGAAAACAAACCAGATTAGTTGTTCCAAGTCATCCAGTTAAAACAAACCCAACCGAAATGCAGTTTGATTTAGTCAAGCCTAGTAACTGTAACGACAAACAAATTGGTACATTCATGCTACCTTCTGGAATTACAAACAAAAAACATGTGAATTTCTTTGTTACTTTCTTCCAGATCCAACTATAAAACATGTTGTATTCTAATCGGGGAAAGAAAGAAAATGGATGCCCTCTATAATCAAGCTCATTGTCCAGCTCTGTGTTTTCATAGCACTCCGAATTATATGTAGAAGCTCAACATCAGAGTAAATGGAACTGCAGTAGTAGCTCTCAAGGGAAATGCATTGTTTGGAACAAGTTTTGTAACTAGCAAACAGAGGGCTTTATTTGTCAAGGGGTCATCATTGACAAAACAGTAAAAAATGTTAATATATAATAAAGATTGTTAATTTAATTCAATTGTATAATTAAATTTAATTATAGAATTTATTATTTTATTCTAAATATAAAAATTATAATAGTTTGATGCATTGAACTCAAATTATTCAGTTCGGCAGAGGTTGCGTTTCTGTTTAGCTTTTCCTTCATTTTCGTTGTCTTTTCCTTCAACTACTCAAGGCGGCGTAAACTGGCAGTATGACACGTAGTTTTGAGGTGGGCTCAACTGGAAGATATTTCAGCTGTGACATCGAACAAATTCAACTCGAGAATCAATGGTCGGTCTTTGAAGCTGTTAAGTACTACCTCGTATATATGAATGTCTTGAACCACTCGTTAAGTTAGCAATGTTTATTTTTGTATTTAAAAAAATTAATTTTTCTATTTTAAATTAATATTTTTTTAATATTTTTAGATTATTTTAATATATTGATATTAAAAATAATTTTTTTAAAATTAAAAAAATATTATTTTAATATATTTTTAAATACAAAATATTTAAAAAATTAACTCAATCATGTTTCAAAACTTCCAAACAAGTCGTAATTATATGTTTACGCAGCTGTGGTTATTTTCAAAGCAAATCATGACTTTTAAATGCTTGGTAATGAAAGAATCACAATATACTATTTATGTTGGACCATTTAAAATTGGTTAAAATTACAGGTTCAAGGAAAACAACTCTATGCCCTTTTTTTTTTCAAATCTGTAGCATGAAACTCTCCATTGTTGATTTAAATGATTTTACTGTTCATGAAGGTATTTTTACTATTTTAATTATTGGTTTAGCCTGACCAGATGTAATTTAAAGTTAATTATATTGGATCAGACTTAATTAAAAAAATTAATTTTTATTTTTTTAATTGTGTTTTATTCAAAAAATTTAAAAGAAATTATTTGATAACGTAACATTTGTATAATTTGATCACAATTTCAATTTTGTTATTGCCAAGTTTGATCTAGTTAAAAAAATTAGTTTTTATTTTTATTTTTAATTGTATTTTATTCAAAAAATTAAAAAAAATTCATTTGATGACATAGTATTTGTAGAATTTAATCACAATTCTAATTTTATTATTGCTGGGTTTTATCCATTTAAAAAAATTTAGTTTTTATTTTTATTTTTAATTATGTTTTATTTGAAAAATTAGAAGAAAATCGTTTGATAATATAATATTTATAGAATTTGATTGCAATCTCAATTTTATTTTTAATAATATTTTTATATAATATTGTTGCATGCTTAAGAAATCATAAAAAATATAGCTCTTAATAGACAGATTTTTTACGCGATGAAATTACACAAATTTAATATAATAATAAAAAATATTTGATATCAATATTATTTATTTTATAATGTAATAATAGTAGTTAAATCTATAATATTTAATTAAATTAAAAACCATCAATATATATACATATATTATTTTATAACAAAAAACATTCTTTTAACCAAATACATTAAATTATTTTTTATTTAATTTTAATTTCAATTAAAATTTTAATCAAATATATATATTTTAAAAATTAATCTTAATTAAAAATAATGTTTTTTAAATATCTGCAACAGCTATTACAATTCCAAGATTGACAGGAAACCTATGCTGTTTTAAAACATCTGTCATCCTTCGATAACATGTAAAGCAAACAAAAGGGTGGTCCCTGTCTGCCGACCTTTCTACGAAGACGAAACTTCGAGGAAATTGCCTGACCTCGTAATTATTGTCGTCTCAGAGTGTATGTGTGTCTGCATGCACGATATATTCTTGCACGGAATTGTCTTCTTATAAACCATGTATTTCGAGACTATTATTTTTATTTTAAATTTAATTTTTTGGGTTTTTTTTTTAAATATATAAAAAATAAATTTTAAAAAATAAAAAAATAATATTTAAATATATTTTCAAATCACAATACAAAACATAACCTGATTTTAATAGCAAGAACTTGATAATCACATATAATTAGATAACCATAGTATATATCTACATATACCCCGCTGCCCAAAAAAAAAAATCCACTTAAAACAAATGGATTCCATCAAGAGACCTATATATTACGTACCTTGTGAGAATTAATTTGATTAAAAATTAACACATCTAGCATTCCTGTATCTTTTAAAAATAAGTGTGGGTTTTTGTTTCAAAAATTGGGATTTCAGAAGTTAAGCCAAGATTTGAAAGCAATATTACCTAAATTGAGGGATGGAGGGAGGGAGGAAGCTTCGCAGAAGCTGCATGTCTAGGGTTCAGCACACATGCATGTAGGGCAAACATTCGGATATGGCCTGTGGGATATCGAAAGGTAGACGTTATATATGCAAGATTTGGATGGGAGTACTATACACGTGGTGCTTTTGGAATTAATGAAGAAACTTTTGCATAAATTAATTATGAAGACGATGACCAAAAATTATATTCTCTCTTTATTGCCTTTCATTCCTCACCTCCCCAGGCATCCGGATAAGAATTACAGAGCAAATGCAAAGAAAAGAGAGATCAGAGAAGCAACAATATTTATTTCATGATTATAAAATAAATAAATAAAATAACATTCTCCGCCCAAATATATTTGTAACCACATCATGTAAATTAAATTTTATAAGAATAATCATACCTCGAGTTACCTAAAAAAATAACATGCATTGCCCACATGGATATATAGGTCCCTCAGTGGCTGGTGTAAGAACTTCTTCGGAAAATCTTCAGTCCACCAGCTTTGTAGACCCACCGAAACCCTTCATTATATTTTGTGCTGAGACGTATAACGACGGAAAGCTTCTCTATGATTTTCTACTCGGCAGATCACACCATGGTCAACATAAAACAGAAATAAATATAAATAAATAAAAAGAAGTTAAAACTCATGGCAACTGAGGATGTAACTAGAATAACTTCAACGGCTAGCTGTACCCTGGAGAGTGCCGAAGTAGGAATTGAGATTTCAGGTCGGCGAAGTTCCACTATAATGTCTCAACTTGCTTCGTTGGTAAATATATAGGCCATCGGAACGCTTAATCCAAGCACTGTTCATCGGAAATTTCTTTCTGCCTTCCTTGACTTGGCTTTTTTGCTTTTTAAAATCGGGTGGCCACGCATCTCGTATCACACTCGCACTCACACTTGCTATAGGGTTCAAATAGATTCTTGACACCAGGTAGATGTTATTAATTGTTGTACGAAGCAAATGATGCATTAAATATTATTTAAACTTAAATAAGCACAAATTAAGATTGAGTAATCACTCGATAATAAAATCTAAACCGCATCGATCTGTTATAACTTTGAGAATACCTATCAATATATATACTATATATTTCTTAAATCATATCCTTGTATAAAAATTAATCGGTTATAAATTGTCATTTACCTATATCTTCTAATGTAACCATCATCTATTTTTCATAAGGTATTTCTTAATTGAGCAAAGATAATTCAATCAGAAATTAATTTTCAATGAATTTACTGATAGAAACTAAGCAATAAAATCTAATTTTTTACCATAAATAATCTATCAATTTTTTTTTAAAATCCCATGGCAATTAAATTTTTTATGAGAATACCTATAAATCAACAATCCCCGATGAGTAACTTGCTAATAACAAGTTTTTATTAGAAATTTCACCGGCAATTAAATACCAACGAACTTTTTTAAAAACCAACAAAATATTTTATTGATAGTTTTTTATTTTCTAATAATGAAAATAGTGATAATTTAATTCTTTTTCGTGGTAATAGATAAAAAAATTGTTGCTTCATTCTTTTTTTTTTAAAAAAAAATGAGAAATCAACTATAAAACGAAGATTAAAAAAATTATTTTATGACAAACTATTTATCAAGAAAAATAAATAAACTTAACACTAATATATAAAAAATAAAAATAGTGATGTGCTCCGAGATATATATCATTTTACCTCTTATTCTAGTATGCGCTTAGATGACCATGCGTGTAAAATAAATAAAAATAGTTCTCACGTATTTCCATGCCTTTTTGAGACATCTACAAAGAAATAATAATAACCCCATTTTTCTAGATACTTATGTGGAATTTTAGTTTAATATTTATATATATTCAATAATTGTGACTATTGACAATAACATATTCCATCAATTATTTAAACTTATATTTAAAAGATATCACTCACGTATTTCCACAGGTTATAATTAATCAAGCGATAATAAGGAAAATTGACAGATCAAAACCAGTCCTTCATTAAAGACAACTCTCACCGCATTAGATTAGTCTACGTGGTTGCAACACACTGGCAGCGAGAGGCGGTGAGGTGGTATTGCAAAACGACACACAACTCCATCAATCTCCTTGCCGCGTCCATGTCTTTGGATTTTTCTTGGTTGTCTTACTTAGGTAATTAAGGAGATGAGTGTGGAGGTCATTAGTTCTTGATCCTGCCTTACTTAGGTAATTAAGGAGATGAGCGTGGAGGTCATTAGTTCTTGATCCTGCCTTGTTTTTTTTATCTCCATTTTCGATGTAGTTGCAGGAAAGTTTTAAGCCATCTGCATGAAGATTCTTGACTTGTGCTCATTAATGCCTATTGGATCATAATCGACAATGGTTGTAGAATCTGGACGTAGCGGAGTATGTAATATATACGGAACTTGCCCTCATCATTGCCTAATACATCTTTTGAAGCCTTCATTTTAAAAAACAAATTTTAATTTTTTCAATTAAATTATTTTTATTTCATAATCTCAGGAAAATATTTATCCGAGTGATTCAGGTTTTTGTTTAAGTTACTCTTTTTTTATCTTATTTGATTTTGTCCTTCAAAATTTAATTTCTTCTGGAATTAAATATATCTTTATTTACAAATTTCGATGACCTCACTTAATTTTTCCAATACTTTATTTTTTATAATTTTTTTATTAATTTTTTATTTTATTTTTCTACATTTTGATTCTTAGAGATTAGTAATTATTATTATTTTTAATTCTTTTTCTATAATATCAAATCGAGGATTTTTTCTTCATTCTTTAATATATATATATTAATAGTGATTAAACATTAATTTTTTTTACGCTACAAAAACATTAGTCTAACCCAGCTTGCGAAGCACAAGTGGATTTTTTCTTCATTCTTTAAAATATATATATTAATAGTGATTAAACATTATTTTTTTTTACGCTACAAAAAAATTAGTCTAACCCAGCTTGCGAAGCACAAGCCAACTATCCAACACCATGAGACTCTCCTTTGGTTTCTAGCTAAAAACTAGTTGTGGACCCGTGCTTTGTTATGGGGCCAATTTGTTTTTCCGTCACTTGAGTCATATACTTGGTTTAAATAAATTGGTTTTATTTTAGTTAGATGATAAGAAAAAGACAATAATAGTAGAGTTGACCAAATTAAAAAGAAAAATGTTTACCATAATCTAGGAAAAAAACATTAAATATAATAGGACAAAGTTGGGTAAAAATGACACTAAAAAAATTAGATCGAGTGAACCCGAGTTAGCATGATAAATGTGTAACTCTTGTAATCAGGGCTAAGCCAACCCAAGTTATGTCGCCAAACTCGCAACTCGAATCATAAGATTACAATAACTCGTTAGGAAAACAATGAAAAAAAATCATAAATCCTATTAAAAAAACAAATGTCAACTTGTGTTAACTTTTCAAATTCATAACCTAAGTTATTAGACTGAAAACATTCTATTTAGAAAAACCATAAAACTTTTTTCCTAATCAATTAAATATTGAATGACAAAATAAAAAAAAGATTTTATCATACAAAAGGATTAAAAACAAAAAAAAATAGCAATTAAAAGAATGAATATTAAAATTAAATAAAAAATAAATTTTATGATGGAGAAATTGAAAATAAAAAACAATCAAAAACAAAATAAATTTTATGATGGAGAAATTAAAAATAAAAAAAAATCAAAAGAATAAGAATCAATATCAAAATAAGAAATACAATCAAGTTTTTTATTAAAGGGTGAAATTGAAAAGAAAAATCAATTTTAACGAGACCCAAATAAGGGGGAAAAAAGAATGAGAACCAAATTAAAAAAATAAAAAATTAGGATTGAAGGATGAAATTAAAAAAATTATTTTTTAAAAAAAAACCAGGCATAAAAATTAAAAATCAAAATAATAAGGACTAAAGTGAAAATCCCTATAAATTAGAGGATGACTCTGAATTTTTTCATGGTCAACTCGAATTTCAAGGGGAGGAGATAGACAATAAAAAGTAAGTATCGCCAACAAAAAATCACGTCATCATTGACCTCACGCGTTGCCCCAAAAACAAAAGGATATGGCGGTGTCTCTAATTACACAAGAAAGAGGTATTTTGGCTACTGGGAAGCACCATTCGAAAGGCATGGCTACTAGATAAATTCTTTTATATATATTTTAAAAAATATCAAATTACCCCTTAACTGATTTAATAATAACAAAAAAAAATTGTGAAAAATACAAAAAAGAACCTTGAGGCCAATTTTAATTTTTTTGGTTTCTAAGGTCATTTTGGTTGTTTTACTATGCTTTTTGTTTTTTATATTTATGAATATATAAAATTATCCATCAATTTACCTAATAAAAATGAAAACATCATTGTGAAAATAAAAAACATTGTTGGATGCCGGATTAGATAGTGCATAATTAATAAAACCCTGAATCTCAATACAATAATATATCTTACGCAACCCTTTAGGTAAATCTCGATACATTCATAAATGATTATTCATTACTTATGTCAAACCTATATAAAATATTGGTGACAACATGTATTAATTAATTATGTAAAGTAAATAAATAACAAGATATTATTTTAACTCAAACTTATGCAAACTATTTTAATAGTACAACTAATTCATTATCAATTATGTATATAATTTCAAATTTTCATGTATTTACCGAAAATTTCAATTTAATAATAAAATTAATAAAATATAAAACAGACATGTTAAATAAGACACTATTTATTTCATCACAAAATACATAAGTCACAAATTCAAATTAAATTTCATCAATTTACAGATAAATACACTTTTATAAAATCTCAAACAGACTCTAACATGTACAAATCATACATTCTTACAATAAATTTCTATGAAAAAAACTATAGAATAAATAAACACCAAAACAAAATATATAAACTATAAAAGCATACAATAACAATTAACATTTTAAAATTGAGTCTAAATAAAAAAATAATATTTTTACTTACTTAAAGTGGAGAATTCTCAATAGAGATATTGGCAAAATGAGTCTTAAATTGGGTGGATTTATAGTGAAAGATTGATTTATAATAAAATTACAAGAATTGTGGTGTTTGTTACTAAAAATAAAATAGAGGTTGGAGAAAAAATAAGAAAAGAAGAGAGGATGATCGCTAGTCGAGTAATAAATTAAATACTACTAATAAATTGATTGATGAATTTAATCAATAGATTTAAGTCCATTAGTAATTCTGCCTGTAAAAATAACAAGTTATCATATTTTTTAATTTTTTTCTACTGTAATTTTTTTAATATATAACGAGAAAATATTTTTATCGATATTTAATGATAGATATTGCAATAATATATTCAATAAAAAAAATTCCTATAATTTACCAATATTTTATGTTTGCATTTATTAATTTTGATGGGAGTGATTTATAATCAACAATTTATCTTCGTAGAGCGCATCCCTGTTTAACTGCAAATTGTCATCTACAATTATTAATTTCTATTAACCGAAAATCAATAATTCATCAATACAATTTTTTTTTCTCACAAAAAAATATCATAATAATTTAAGAAATTATCGTACCCTAGCCACGTCTGCCAACATGTATGAGAACAAAATACGAAATTTCCTGGAAGGTGCAGTGTACGTACAAAAGTAATCGTATTCCAGCTCCTATTTATAACTGTATCTTTCAATCCCTACGAACAAAGAGAAACAGAAGAGCACACTCCACTGTCTTGCCTTACCTTCTTACAATTTAGTGATATATTGGTTTTGTTGCAAGCCCAGCATGGCTTCATTGCAAGAACCATGGCTTTTGGAGAATGGCAACCTTAAGGGCTCAAGCAAGGAGATAAGACATGGAAGGACTGCACACAACATGTCATCCTCATCATTGCGCAAAAAATCAGACCTCACTCTCGTGTCAAAAGTTAAATGTGGAATGCTTAGACACTTGTTAACTAATCTTCAAGAGGTCATTTTGGGCACAAAACTTTCAGTTCTTTTTCCTGCCATTCCACTGGCCATTGCTGCTCAATGCTATGGCTTTGGGAGAGTAAGTATCCATTTCCCTATATTTCAGTATAGCTTATAGGGTTTGCACAATAAAAGAGAAAGGTCTGGGCACCTTGGCGTGTGAGGCGATCATCCTGATAACTCATTTTATGTGATCAAATCATCTTAATTACTTGTCTATGGTGATTGTCTCAAATGGTGATATGAATAATGATAGACTAATTAGAATTGATCGACTGATCAGCACATTAATCCGATAACTAATTAAAGGAAAAATGAGCTGTTGCACTTACACTTGAATGCACCGCACCGCACCACCCCTTAAAGAATCTGTTGAATTCTTTTCGTCAATCATATATATGACCGCGGGCTCTCGAAGCACCGAGTGAAAATGTTAAATTCCTATGATTAATTTATTTTGAGTATGTTGTAAGATTTTAATATCAAATATGTTTGCTAATATTGCCATTCATAAGAACTAAGAAGTAATTGAAAAGATTTAATTAGTTCTGTTTAGCTCTTTTCCTTTACTGGTTTCAATCTAACAGTGTTCTTGATTAATTTCACGTACCAGCCCTGGATTTTTGCTTTGAGCTTACTTGGACTGACCCCACTTGCCGAACGTGTCAGCTTTATAACAGAGTAAGGGATTATTTATATCATATAATATTAATTGATTTTCAATCTTATAGCTACGTACAACCATGCTAAAAGTTGAAGTACTGGGATTGATCGTTTTCAACTTTGTTTCCAAAAATTGCAGGCAAATTGCTTATTTCACCGGCCCAACAGGTATTGATCAACCCCTCAGTTTTCTTACCTGTCTTCAATACATGTCTGATGGTTTGCATTTTGGATAAAAACTGTGTGCATGGAAGCAAAAAAATATATAGTACTATTCTAGTTATGTAAGAGGGGGCCAACATTTCAACATCAAATTATTTTAATTAGTCATTAAGAAATCAGCATAGATTGTCTTGTAAATCATTCAGAGTTCAGGAATCAAACTAAATTAATTTAAAAAATGATGGGATCCATTCGGTTCTAAGCCTTTCTCGTGACCAGAAAAATACAAAAAACTGATAATTGTTTGGCGGGGATGTGATTCAGACTCCATGAGGAATTCAATCAACCAAGAGGAGATTTTGTCACGTATCATCAAAAAGCTTGTTGCTATGTCATTTTCTTTCAGTCTTCTGCCACTTCAACAGGATGAAGAGTTCTTCACATTAGTATAATCCCCAATCTTTTTAGCCATATATATACTTGTTAATTATTTAAAAGATCCTAGACAGAAAGAAGAAGACATGATTGGCATCGTTTATGGACTCACATACTTTGCACCAATAAAAAAGGCAATGTGCCCGCACCCTGCAGACTCACAGATAGTGAGCTTGCGCCATAAAAATATTGGTTAATCAATGTCCTTGTTGATCCTAATTGGCTTTGTCAGCCTTGCAAATAAGAACCCTAAGCCAGTAAATATCCAGCCAGCACTGGTGCACGTGTATAATGTCAATCCATGTACATGAAAAACCTTGCTGGAATTGGGCTTGTAATAATACTTCATACACGCTTGTATGGAAATTTCAAAATTATTGAAGGAAACTTAAGTAACCATGAATTCAATTCCTTTTTATATATCTTTGTTTTTGCAGTGGGAGGGCTACTGAACGCAACATGCGGCAATGCTACAGAACTGATAATAGCAATTTTTGCACTGTGGCAACACAAAGTAGAAGTGGTGAAATATTCACTCTTGGGTTCGATAATATCAAACCTACTATTAGTTCTTGGCACCTCGCTCTTCTGTGGTGGCATTGCCAATCTTGGAAAGGAGCAAAAATATGATAGGGTAAGCTAGCTGTTGTAATCTGAAAAGTTCATTAGTTCTGAATCCCTCTTCTTCTAATTATATGAAGACCAAAGTTTGATCATAACATTGGCATGGTTATAAATGAATGAACAGAGACAAGCTGATGTGAACGCACTGCTTCTGCTTTTGGCATTGCTGTGCCATATGTTGCCACTTTTGTTTCGGATTTCTGGAGCCTCCGCTTCCCTCACGGCAGTCCCAACACTGCAGTTGTCGAGAGCAAGCAGCATTGTAATGCTGATTGCATACATTACATACATCATTTTTCAGTTAGTGACACACCGACAATTATTTGAAGCACAAGAGGTGATTAATTGGTCTAATTATTCGTTTCCATCTGAATGGTGTGATCAAATTAAATCTTAAAAAAGACATAAAATTAAAATGCATTTGAAGTTTCTTCAAGATGGATTAGCTGAGATATTAATTACATGGCGCAACTCATCAGGATTCAGAGGAAGATGATGGTGATGTGAATTCAGAAGAAACACCTGTGATAGGATTCTGGAGTGGAATAATTTGGCTGGTTGGAATGACTGCTGTCGTAGCCTTGTTGTCAGAATATGTTGTGGGGACAATCGAGGTATTTACTAAACTAATAAGCATCTTGTAAAAGTAAGCTTCTTAGCTACTTTTAATATTACTGTGGCATGAACTGAAAAATATACCTTTTGATTTCACAGGAAGCTTCAGAATCTTGGGGCCTTTCTGTCAGCTTCATTAGCATTATCTTGCTGCCAATTGTTGGAAATGCGGCTGAACATGCTGGAGCAGTCATTTTTGCTTTTAAAAACAAGCTGGATATATCTTTGGGTGTTGCACTAGGTTCTGCTACTCAAATTTCTTTGTTTGTGGTAAGTTTCATAATTAAAACTCAAAGGGTATCGATCTTCCGACCTAACCTTTCTCCTTCTCTGAAAAAATGAAAAGTCTGAATCAAGTCTTAACTTATATTTGCTATTTGACTTTCAGGTTCCACTCTGTGTAGTTGTTGCTTGGATGTTGGGCATTACTATGGATCTTAATTTCAATCTCCTTGAGACTGGTGCTCTTGCTATATCAATAATCACCACAGCCTTCACCTTACAGGTAATTTATACCACTAACCAATTCTTCACCAGTTAATCTAATAACACCAAGATTACTTTTTAGAATACTGATTAATGGAATCTCCCTTTTCTATTTTTAAATCACTGAAACTTGATAGAGCTCATTTTATGCAGGTTAGCCCCTTTGATTTTTAATGAAATTTAATTGCTTTATTTGTTACAGGATGGTACTTCTCATTACCTGAAAGGATTGACTCTATTGCTGTGCTACGTTGTTATTGGAGCATGCTTTTTCGTATCCAAAACACCACTGAGTAAGGCCTTGCAAAATTTGTAGAGGCTTAGTTAAGAATTTTAATTCTATCCCTTCCATCCATTGCAATTCCATTTCATAACCAGATTTTGTATTTTTATTCTTATTCAGACCACGGAAATGTCATCGACTTGGGTGTCACTTCCGAGGTCGGAGTCATCACAGCTTAACAGGTGGGTTCTGTTCGATTCATAATCAGTCAATGCCTTTATTATTTACACACAACATATTATTTCAAGTCAATACTTGATCGTGGGCATACTGCGCAATGTGAAAACAGGGCCTGGCCTTTTTAGGGTTGCTCCCCGAATGAAGATCACAGCATCAAACATCACCAACAGATTGAATGAATTTCTTATTCTTTCATTTTGCTCCACCTGTCCTGGCCTGCATGCCTGCCTGAAAGCAAGCAATATTTTGCATTTTGCTTGTCCATGATGTACTTGTTATCCCTTCAAAGCTTAAATGCCAGGCACCATTGTGGCTTTAAGAATACAGGCCACTGCTTATGTAATGTATAGATTTCTGGGTGTTTTTGCAACCGAGTTTTTGTATCTTATGCCAATATATAAAAGGTGGCATATGGCACAAGGGTTATATATCCAGTACTCTTGTAATAAAATAATTAGTCAATGAGAAGATTTAGTTGTTTGTGTTTGCAACTTGATTAATCTATATTGTTGATCATCATTTTCAAGAACAGATGCTATCAGTGTAAGAAATGCCTGCCTGCCATGCAGAGATCCCAAGAACTTGTAGTACAAAAAAACACAAAATAAAAATAAAGTAAAAGGAGTATATAAACATTTTAAATGATCTGATAAACATATATATTGGGTTCTGCCTAAAATGAACGAATAGTTTAATTTGTTTTATTCTTTCATCCTTTAATTCTGCTCTCTCCTATTAAGAAGTTGAATTTCAGAAACTTGTTGACGGAAAAACACAAAGAATGCTAAATGAGTGGCTCAAGCCGTAAATTAATTAATCCTAATGTTCTTAGAAAAAAAAAAAAAGTTTGGTGTGGTAAAATTCCAAACGATCTCCAGGGTTCAACTTTTGGTGATAGCACGCTTTCAAATTTGGTCCCAAAAATTTGGCTCGGAGGAGTTATTTTGTAGTCTTCTCATTTATGTATCTTGAGAGCATCTCTAATTGCAAAAGGTATTTGCAAGAGCCAAACTATTATTAATATGGTATATATTTTAAATAGTATAAATATGACTCTTTTTTTTTATGTGTACTCCAATATTGACAAATGTTATTTTGACAACTCATTTTGATGTTATACAACTACTTACATGGAACTAATTTAATTAGTTTTTATATAATATAATTATGTTATTAATTATACAATTGATGAATTCGAGTAATTTATCACAATTAAATATAAAATTAATGAGGTGATAAAAAAGTTAAAAGATATAATTTTAAATTCAAGATAAAAGATTAGGGAGTTTGTGGACAAACCATTAAGAATGTTATTTCTTTTATTTTTTTTTTCTAATTTGGTTCTTATTGAACTAAATTATAAGCCAATTTATTGTAGAAGAGGGGGATTGAAATATTAGGGAATAAATTAAAAAAAAACATTGGGAATGGGTGGATTTAAAAAACCTGGGCAAAATATTTATTGGAGTTCCTATACTTTTTAAATTATAGATATCGGATCTTTTTAACTTTCAAAATTAAAAAAAAAATTAATTTTGATCCTAAATTTTATTTTTTGTCTTTGGTGTAAAAGATGTGAGAAAAAGTCATAGAATTCAACATTAGAGAGAGAAAAAAATTTTGTAAACACTAATTTTGTCCATAAAAATAGTTAAAATTGGTGTTAACTTGTTTTTTTTTTTAATGAGAGAAGCTCATATTAGGGAGTGTTTTTACCTTAAAATTACTAAGAAAAACATATATGTTTTTGGTAAATTTTTTTGTTTCAAGTTCATTTAGGATTTTAAAATAGTTTTTTAAGCCATGAATAGATTTATCAAGTTGCTTATGATATTTTATATATATTTTAGGTAAAACATATTTTAAAATTTTAATTTTTAAGTTGAAAAAACCACCGATCTTGTTTTTCTAGCCATTGTAATGGTAAAAAACCAGATAATATAGATGATATATTGTCTAATATTTTTTTGAAAACCGAATTAGGGTGGATGTGAAAACAAAAACAAAGACCTAGTTTTTTATGAGAGGAGCTCATATTAGGGAGTTTTTTTACCTTAAAATTACCAAGAAAAACATATTTGTTTTTGGTAAAAATTTTTTGTTTCAAGTTGATTTTGAATTTTAAAATAGTTTTTTAGACCATGAATAGATTTATCAAGTTGCTTATGACATTTCATATATGTTTTAGATAAAAAATATTTTGAACATTCAATTTTTAAGTAGAAAAAACCACCAATCTTGTTTTTCCGGCCACTATAACTGTCAGAAACTAGATAATATAAATGATACATTATCTAACTTTTTTTTTTAAAACCGAATTATGGTGGATGCGAAAATAAAAACAAAGGCCTATTTTTTTTTTATGAGAGGAGCTCATATCAGAGAGTTTTTTACCTTAAAATTACCAAGAAAAATATATTTGTTCTTGGTAAAAAATTTTGTTTCAAGTTGATTTTGAATTTTAGAACAATTTTTCAGGCTATGAATAGGTTTATCAAGTTGCTTATGATATTTTATATATGTTTTAGGTAAAAAAATATTTTTAAAATTCAATTTTTAAATTGAAAAAATCATCAGTCTTGTTTTTCTAGTCACTGTAATAATTAGAAACTAGACAATATAAATAATGCATTGCCTAACTTTTTTTTTAAACTGAATTAGGGTGGATACGAAAACGAAAACAAAAACAAAAGCCTAGTTGTGCGGCCCTTGATAAAATCGGTCAGGTTAACAACACTTTTTTAAAATTATTTTTTTATTTTTTTAATTAATATTTTTTTGTATGTATTTAAATGAATACTTATTATTATTATTTTGTTTTGTTTGTAAAGCTTCTTGTAAATAAGAGTTATTTTTTAGTATGGAAACAGGAAATGATATGTTAATTGACAAAAAAAAAATATTATGGCTTTTAGGCTGGAGATGCCTTGAGTGACATATTTGGTGGAGTCGTTTTTAATGAATATAAAAAAGAAACATTGTTGGGGGAAAAAACAATATCTTCCAAAGTACAAGGACTATCTCACAACAATATAATAATTTATAAATGAGAGGTGGATCATTTCTTATAATCTTCTAGATGCTTCTTATTTAATTAAAAAAAAAAAGTTCTCCTAACAGTCAAAGTCTATTATTACACTAAACGTTAGGTTTTTTTTTTTTTTTTTTCCCACACAAAGTTCTCCTAACAGTCATAGTCTATTATTACACTAAACGTTAGGCTTTTTTTTTTTTTTTCCCACACATGACAATTTAGTGTCATATTTTTGCTTTCCATTATTCCATCATCAATAAGATTTAACAGCATGGAGCACGTCTCCGCCATCTCGAAATTAAATGAAGAACGAACAATTCGGCCGTGTCCGAATGCTGAACAACCGAGAAGGCCCCAAGGAAGGCGCGCATAGAGCGGGCAAAATATTAATAGCATTTTTACTCCCCATGGTTTCTCAATATCTCATTTTTGCACCCAATACTTGCACATTTCCATTAACAAAAGCTAAGCCAAATGGCAAATACCTATTTCTTTATTTTTATTTTTATTTTTATTTTCACTTTTTTCCTCTTATGAATCGTCCCTAAGGTTTCATATAATAAACATGTTAGTATTCATTACACTTTTATAAAAATAATACAAATAAATTAAAAAAAACCTCTAGTTACTGCAGGATTTTATAAAATTCTGTAGAATATAGAATTGAATATTGAGAATGTTAAGATAATAGGATGAGGGTAATATTAAAAGCTTTTAAGAGGTTAAGGGAGAAAATTGAACAAAAAGGGTTAATATTGAAAATGTTTTTAAGTAATAGGATGAGATGAAGAATATAGAAACTTATAGGGGCTAAATAAAAATTAAAATGTAGTTTGCCTATCTCTATCAATGAAGAAATATTTCTAATCAATCAGGCTGTGTGCTTCATCATCCCTCGATAGACCCGCACACACCAAATCTTTAATAAAACAAAACACTCGCTCTATTCTGCTTAAAAATCCCAAGAGATCCTTCTGTTTAAGTTTGCTGTTCTCCCTCTCTCTGCGTTCTGCTACTATCCTTCTACCTTATCCCTTCTCTGCCCCTAACAAACTCTCAAGTTTGCTAATTCAAACCATGAGAGAAGAAGAGAGAGCCATTTTATCCTTCCAGACGTTACCAAACTTAAAAACCTCACTCTCTTCAATCTCTGAAGCCACGCCCCACCGCGAACCTCTGTGGAGAAACGCGCAATTCAGTTGCAGAATCCGGAATGGCGGAAATAATGGAAGTTTTGGCAATTTTGCTTCAGTTTCAATGGCGGAGACTAAGGAAGATGGAAGAAATGAGTTCGCACCGAGTTCGGCTCAGCTATTGAAGTATCCGTTGGCAATACTGGCTTATGTGCCTAGAGATGCTGCGATTTTTGCCGCTGGAGCTGTCGCTGGTGCCGCAGCGAAGACTGTCACGGCTCCGCTTGACCGTATAAAGTTACTCATGCAGGTGTTGTTTTAAGTTTCTGTGCTTTCAATTTTTATCACGTGTTTTTCGAGGTCCCGAGTCGTTAATGTTGCTACGTGGTTACTGAGAAAATGGAGTTTGAGCAGTTAATGTAGAATTCTCTAAATTGTGGATTTTATAGCTTCTATTTTGGTTACTGAGAGAAAAAACTATTTGGCATTATTATTATTATTATTATTCAAGCTAGAGAGTAGAGGTTTCAATTATCGATAAGGTAATTGCTAATTAGTAACATCATCAATAACGCTGATAGTGCTAATTTGATGTGTTTATAGACTCATGGAGTGCGGGCCGGGCAAGAAAGTGCTAAGAAGGCAATTGGTTTCATTGAGGTATTTAGCAAATTTCAATGTCGGTTACTTGTTTATCTTAACGAAGTTGCATATTGGTCAATTAACTGCAGGCAATAGTGATGATAGGGAAAGAAGAAGGAGTCAAAGGGTACTGGAAAGGAAACCTTCCGCAGGTGCTTGGCAGATTTTTAACTTTCTTGAATAATGAAGATGAGGTTTTGTTTTCTAATTTGGGATTTATGGTGGATATTTCAGGTGATTCGGATCATACCATATAGTGCTGTCCAGCTCTTGGCTTATGAAACTTACAAGGTAATACTAGTGAAAATGTGTTTAAGCAATTTCTAGGAAAGTGTTATAAATAATTGAGTTGCTATTATTTGAGGCATTTGATTTATTTATTTATTTATTTTTGCATGTGAATTTGTAGAAATTGTTCAAGGGAAAGGATGGTGAGCTTTCAGTTATTGGCAGACTTGCTGCAGGTGCTTGTGCAGGCATGACATCTACTTTTGTGAGTAATTCATCAATGGAAATGGAAATGGAAATTATATTGCTACCTGTTGGGATAGTGTTTGTGCTCAAAGAAGTACATGAATTTGTTTCTTAAAAAATTTTACTGTGTGCGTAGACATCCAATTTTGTATTGCTACATTTAAAAAAATGTAATATGTATCCAGTACTACATGCCTTTGAATCTTAAAATTATCTTGCTGTGTATATTTTTTCAGGTAACATATCCTTTGGATGTCCTGAGATTACGCTTAGCGGTTGATCCTGGCTTTCGCACTATGTCTGAGGTATTATATTGATTACTAGACTACGTTTAATGACAAGATGATCATTTATGAACAGAAGAGTATTGATGATGTCCAGATTGCATTGACAATGTTACGAGAGGAAGGAGTTGCGTCATTTTACTATGGTCTTGGGCCTTCTCTTCTTGGCATTGCTCCATATATTGCCGTCAACTTTTGCATTTTTGACTTGTGAGCACATTAATGCCTAGAGCTTCTTTCATTTATTTTTTATTTAGTTGTTTTTGGAAAAGAATGCAGACATAAAACAAGTGTTGGATGTTACTCCCTTTGAACAACAGGGTGAAGAAGTCATTGCCGGAGAAGTACCAACAGAAGACTCAATCATCTCTACTGACAGCTGTGGTGTCTGCAGCTGTTGCAACACTCACGTGTTATCCTTTGGATACAGTAAGAAGACAAATGCAAATGAAGGGTACCCCTTACAAATCAGTTTTGGATGCCTTTCCAGGTAAGGTGCACAAAAATGTAGAGAACAGACTTGCATGGAGATGCTTATTGTCTCTGAAATTACCATAAAAGGGTTCTAGTGGTAATGGACCAAGATACTTTGTGAGTGAGTAGACAATGGGACACTTAAGAGAGGCTTAGAGTGCAAGCAATGCTAATATCAGCAGAGCAAAAGGGCCATCAATCACATATTAGCCTATCTTGCTTTTCTCATTTGTTAGTGCATATGTCTATTATTGATTATTGAGCCCATCATTCACTCCACAAAACTCCAATTTAGCCACTTGTCTCTTGAGCCGATGCCCAAGGGCATGTTAGTTCATGTTGAAAGAGCCTTAAATCTGTTTGTGTGGTCATGATATGCTATGGTCTTAACCCAATGCCAGGGTAATGTTAATTCAAGTTAAAAGAACTTTTAAATCTGTTTACAATACCTGTTGAGCTTTATTTTTTCTCTTAAATACCTTGATTCTGAAAATTTTAAGGACATCTCTGGGTCTGCTTCTATGCGTACTTGTCCAAATATTATTAAAAAGAAAACATGTTTCTAGTTTCTGACTGGATGCAGCTTCTCAAATTCTGTGCTGTTTCTTGAGCTTCTTAATGATAGAAGGCACCGTACAAAAAATAGTGCCTCTTAATTTTTCATGTGGCTGTAGCCCTTGTTTGAGTGGTATCACTTAAATCCTAAGGGCTCTTGGGTAAAGGTTCAAGTCTTGATATAGGTCATATATCTTAACCAAAATCTTATGCTATTAATTTCTACTTGCAATTTATTTTGGTGACTGAGGGATCGAATCTAATTTGGTCTTATTGATGCAGGAATCGTGCAGCGTGATGGAGTTATAGGCTTGTATAGGGGTTTTGTGCCCAATGCATTGAAGAACCTTCCAAATAGCAGGTTCGCTTACATTCCTGTTTCATTATTTGATATATTTGCATGGAAACATCCTTCAATATGATGTCTTATTTTGTTTGGAAACCGATGAGCTTCTAGTTTTCTTTGATCCGGGAATACTAGATCATTTGATGGTTAACTGATACTGTGTTAATCACATCTGGCATAGAAAATCTAAAATTATTGAACCCACATATAAGAATAACCGTGCCATATTTGGCTTTGCAACTCATCCTTTGTGCTGTCTGTACCTGTATCAAAAGGCACATGCTTCTTTCTTTTGTAAAATTCTTTGGTCCTAGGCACTTCGACTTTTTTTAATTTGGACCCTGGGGATAAATCTAATTCCATCAAGGTTTGTGAAACTTAATTTCATAGACACTCTTAACGGTTTCCAAATGTTGTTGGCACGGTGGAGATTATATGTTCCCCATACATGGAAGGATATAGGGGCTCACTGCGAAAACAAGTTGATTTCATAAGAAATTTCCTCCTTTGCTGACATGAAGGTACTTTCCTTTTTTCCTCTGCAGCATTAGGCTGACCACTTTTGATATCGTGAAGCGTCTAATTGCAGCCAGTGAGAAAGAGTTTCAGAGAATTGTGGAGGAAAACCGCCACAAACAAAGCCAGGACGCCAGTAATTGAACCATCCTGATAGTAGATTTCTTTGTATTGTTATGAACCGTTCTTGTTCCACTTTATTTTTGTTGCAGGCATCGTCTAGCGCTAGAGGAACATGTTCGTGTAGGAATTATGATTTTGGCAATTGCATGCCTGCATGATTTGTTAGGATTCTTAGCTGCCGGTAAGTTTTGCTGGGGCTATTGTTTTCGCAAGATGGTTACGTGCTAGTCAGGGTAGCTTATAATATAGGCCCAGTCGATTTGTTGTCTTCATTGCATCATCAATGACAAATATTTTGTGCAATTGAGGATCTTAGATTCAGGCTTCCTAACAGAAGAAACTGCTTTCTTTTTTTAAATCAGCGGAAACGACATTTTCTGAAAACAGAATTTACTAAAATTGATATGCAAATTTATTGTTAGCCTAATAACTTTCTTAATTTAGATGGAGTCATGCTGCATGAAGATGAAAGAATAGTAAACTTTCTCATTTGTTCGAGATAGATGAAGGAGCTTCGTTGTTTCTAAACATAACGGCTATAATTTTGTTTTCAAATAAAAAAGAGTATCAAGGAATTTTTTTTCCAAAATTCTAGAATTAATACTGTACTATACTTGTGCTTCCTTATTATCTTGAGATATTTTATTTTATTGAAAAAGTCATTTTTTATAAATAATAAAATATTTCAAGTTGATTTATAAAATAAATAATATAAGAGGGAAAGAAGAAGAAGTTTAGGAGTTCAATTCCCAGTTAAGCAAGCACTCACATTTACCAGTCAATGCTTTCGGGGCTCTAAGCTTTCTCCACAAAAGAGGGCCTCTATCAAGGTGCCATATCTTTTTGAGTCTGATGTTCATCTGAGTATAGCTGATATTTTTTTCTTTCTCTTTCCTAGGAGCTTAGGAGGTTAACTACGAGGAATCACACCATCTGCAGAAGTTTAATTAAAAGAAAAAAAATAAAAATTTAGATCGATTAATCAGTTAAACTTATGATTAATCAGTTAAACTTATGATGTGAGTTATTAAATTAAAATAATTTTAAAATAAATTAAAATAAATTATAAATTTTAATTTTTAATCAATTCAATATTAATAAATTAAATTAAAAAAATAAATCGCAAGCTCCACTCTTGATGGTGTTTTTCTATTAATTTCTCTAAATTTCAGCTTTATTACTACACTCCTTTCAAAACTCAAAAACTTTGATTTTTCAAGAAAAAGACAGTCATTCATCTATAGGTTGTTCGTGCTAGGCAAACATATTTTGGTCAGGCTAAAACCCGACTTGTATGCTGCCATAACAAAAATAAAAAAAAAATCAAAAAAAAAATCATGAGAAACAAAACTTCTCCATTTTGAATAAAAGGTCAAATTTATTTTGAAAAGGATGCTTGAATGTGAAGGTAAAGAGAGCGTCTCCTAGGAGAAATCGAGAAGTGAGTATTATAGAAGAGAGAAAGGGAGGACACGAAAGAGAAAAATTCTTAGATGGGTAATCGTGTTATCCAATGCATCAGATTAACTTTTTATTAATGTAAAACCAAAAAATTCAATTGATACTTTTATTTTTAAATCAAAGTTAAGAAATTATGACACGTGAATTATTTACTTAACTAGGTCTAATAAACTCAGTTAAATTAATAATATAATTTAAAGTTGATATCAATACTAAATAAAGTGAACAAAAAAATTTGACAATAATTAATTATAAAAAATAAGTTATTAATATTATATTTGGAGGGAGAAGAAAGAAAACTTTATTAAAGACTCATCTTTTTCTATGAACATTACATCACCATTAAAAAAGGCTTATCGAAATAATTTTAATGTTGTTGTTAAAGGTTGTACGACAATATTAAAAAAAAGAACATACATAGTCAAAGCAATGACCTATAATGCAAAAGCAAAATTTCTTTTTAAAAACTAAATTTTAAAGAGAAAAAAATAAAAAAAAATCAAAGATAACTATGATTATTTTTAAAATTAATAAAAAATGCTATAAAAAGTAAATAAAAAATCATGGAGCCCAATCTTAAATTAAATAAATGTTGAAGATTAAACTAAAAAAATATAAGCTTAAAAAAAAAGAAGAAAAACAAGCAAAATTGAGTAAATTTTTTAAACTTAGATTAATCTTCTAAATTCACAATCCATGAAATCAGATACTCGAATTAAATTGAGAAGCTCAATTCTCAATCAATTTCTTAATTTTCAATCAATTTAATGTTAAAGGATGAAATTAGAAAAAAAATATTATTTTAAAATTTTTTTCAAGGAATATTAATTAAAAGAATGATGATCAAATTTTATAGGAAAAAAATTAAAAAATAATAAAATTTCAAAAAAATTAATTTTAAAAATTAGGTAAAAATACCGAATTAACCAGAAAAACCTGTGATTAAAGTCACGATATAAACCCTCATATAAATGCAGTGTAAACCCTGGCGTAAATGCATGATCAAAGATAATAAAACATTGATGCATGTTGAAAACTTCAAATGAAAATAAATGAATAAGAAAAAGAAATAATTATGTTTAGAATTTTGAAAGTCCCTCAAACCCATCTCTACCGATTAACCTTAGAACGTTTTGATATGAGTTCTTGTATAGCTTGAATTTCAAATTAAATTATATGAAAATTGATTTAATATGATTCAATCAACTTGATAGGTTAAAAACAACGCAAAATATTAACAAAAAAAAAGTTAATTTGGATTAAAAGAATTCAAATAATATCTTTTTTTATATATAAATATTAAAACAATAATATATTTTATCAATTTGGACATCTTGTTTAACTTGTTATCCATGACATAGAGCCAACTATGTTTAATAATTTTTTTTTAAAATTATTCTTGTTTAATTATATAATAACCAAAAATAAATAATAATAATAATAGTAAATCAACAAATTAGATAAAAAAATTGTTTATGATGAGCTAACATAGTAAATACTTACTAATATTATAAAATAGATTTTCATAATTTTATTCTATGATAGAGTAAGAATAAGATGTAATTTAATAAAATATCATTTAAAATACATTATTAATTAATCTACTTTTTTTTTAAAAAAAATATACCCAATATATTTCTATTATTTAATTTGAAAGAAATCACATCTAAATTATTGAAAACCCATCATGCCCAAGCCATAAAAAATAACTTTTTATATATATTTTTTTAACATCATTCATCCAATTTGTGTTTTCTTTAAAGAAATTAGCTATACATTATCTCTTACTCGTAATCTAACAACATAAAGATCATCAAAATATTAATAGAATTTTTTTTTATCAAAATATCATTTCAATATAAAAAAACTTAATAAACACCCTTATCTCAACAAACCAATTAAAGAACCTAAAAATCACAAAGATTCGAAAAAAACTTAAAAAAAAAACCTTTTTGGACATCCATCAACTTTTATTTTAAGTAAGATGAATGCTTAAAAAGATTTCAATAAAACATCTTTATTAAATATAACTTGTTGATTTTAAGATTAATTATTTTTTATAAGAATATAATTAACTGACAGATTTCTCTATCTTTTATCATTATCTAATGACTTTTTTTCTTCTCTTTTAAATCTATGGATTAAAATATGAATAAAATAAAGTTTGGACTAAATCATTAATTTTAAAACTAAAGGGACTAAAAAGGAATTTGGACAAAATATTAAAGCTAAAAGGCGAGACCTTGATATATGTGTTTTTTTTCAAAAGGGCTGCCATTTCATCAAACTTTTAATGTTGGTTCCTTCATTTTTAATTTTTTCTTGATTCAATATCAAGATTTTTTTGAATAACAATAATTTTTAAAAATAATACAAAACAAATCATCAAGTTGAATCAATAATTAATACAATATAAAATAATGAAATTAAAAGAAAAAAACTTAATAATCTGATTGGAAAAAAATAAAAAGCCAAAAAAGAAAAAAAATATTTTTAAATAAAGAACTGCCATTTTATCTTATTTTTAACCTTCATCCCCTCATTTTTTTTATCTTTCGCGAACAATTAATACAATTTCTTTTTTTTGTAAAATTAACAATTTATTCAATGTTGAAGCTTTTTTAAGGATGTAAAAACTTGGAAAAAAATAGTATGAAAATAAATTATCAAGTTTAATTTTATTAATATAATATAAAATGATAAAATTAAAAAAATGAAAACTCCTAAGCCCACAATATTTTCATTATAGACATTGAGATTTTTTATTTTTTATTTAATATAATTTAGTGTTTTAATGTTTTTTCACAAGAGAGAGGAGTATATTTTCCGATATATGCTGAATAATTCCTCCGTCCTGTTAGGAGGCCGTGTTCGATCAAATGACATGTCGTGTAATGCAAGAGCCGTGTAGATAGAAACTGGTCATGAAGAGAGTCGTGTCTTCTCTGAAAATTGCGGGCCATAAAAATCCTCTCAAACTCCAACAATTTTGAAGCTGAAATGGCGTACCCCTTGCAACTCTCATCCCCTGGACTCGCTTTTGAATCTTCGAAAACCCGCACGAGAAAGAAAGCACACCACTTCCAAACTCTGTGCTGTTCCTCCTTTCAACATCCTAATCTTCAGGAAAAGCCTGATAACGAGGTGATTTTGTTGGAGAGATATGGAAATGGAACTGCTAAAAGATATACATTAGACGACGCCGTGCAACTACAAGGTTTTCTTGAGAAAAATGGCTCTGAAAATCACAGCTTCGAGGATTCACGTTTGTCTGAAGCCGGATTGTCCTGGCTTCCGGATATTGTCAAAGATTTTATTCTACCTGCTGGCTTTCCAGGTCACCATTCGATAACCCCTCTTTTGCTTTTTTTTTTTTTTTTTTCATGTAATAGCTTTGTTTCTTACTCTTCTTCAATCTAAATGCAGGGTCGGTTTCGGATGACTACTTGCAGTATATGGTGTTACAGTTTCCTACCAACATTACTGGGTGGATATGCCACACTTTAGTCACATCAAGTCTTCTTAAGGCATGTCAATCTAACTCAGGCAGTTAATTTTGCATGGGTATGTTTCCTAGGATCAATACTCTTTCCTAGTTGACTTTGTTGCTTCACATTTTTGTTCTACACCTTAGGTCATGATCCATTAGGGGTATAAGGTGTTCTATGTATTTTTTTTTCATTTTCTTTTAATTATTGCGAAATATCTCAAAATGTGACTTTAGCTCTGGCAATATTTATGCATACTGATATGAATTTCTATGTACTACCTTTGCAGGCTGTTGGTGCTGGCTCTTTCACAGGAACTGCCGCTGCTGCTTCTGCTGCCGCTATCAGGTGAATTAATGTTTATTTTCATCGGTGGCTTAGATATTCAACGCATCAGACTAGTGTTCATTTTTTGGAGTGCAAAAAATTAGTCTTTTATTGGACTGAGCTGTAGGTTTTGCAATTGTTTCTGCAGATGGGTTTCAAAGGATGGCATTGGTGCTCTAGGGCGGTTATTCATTGGTCTGAAAATTATAAGAAGTGTTTTAGAAACAAGTAATTGAATAAATACAGGTTCTGTGTTAAATGGTTTCAATGACTATTGTATGTTTTTCTAGGTGGACGGTTTGGAGATCTTTTTGATGATGATCCAAAACAATGGCGCATGTATGCGGATTTCATTGGCAGTGCTGGGAGGTTTGTATTCTAGCTTTTTGTTTGAGTTGAAGGGCATCAAAATGAAATATGCGCACAAGATTTATCAATGTTTTTTTTTCCATTATGCAGCATCTTTGATCTAACCACTCAAGTATATCCTGCCTATTTTCTACCTTTAGCTTCTCTTGGAAACTTGACCAAGGTATTCTCTTTTAAAGTTCTTTATTTATACCCTCCATCCTTTTATTTTTTATAATTTTTCAGCGGAAAAGAAAATGCACTTCCTAGGTAGGCTTCCTTGCATGTGGTCTCTACTGCAATCCATCCTGAGCTTTTCTTTAGCATAGCACATTATAAAGATCACAAGAAACAGTGTGAAATGTTGGACATGTCACGTGTCAGGGGTAGGCCCAAATGCAACTTGTACACATGGTAGAAAGCCATGCTTCGTTGCATAGGGATGTTTTTTTTTTTTCTTCATTTTGTACTGAGACCAGACACACATATACTAGAAAACACGGATTAACTTGGAAACATGGTTTTCCCTTTCTGTTAAAACAGAAAAATCTGTCATCTTGCCAGACAGACATGAATGAGAGAGGGGAGAAGAAGAGGTAATATGGAAGCCAGTTTTGTCTGTTGAGTTCAGAGCAACCAAGAGTTTTACTTAGTAGTTAGCTCTCTTGAAAGTTATGGTATCTGTAGCTCTTAAATGATATATAAACCCACCTCAAGTAAGCCGCATTCCCAATCTAATCAGGGTACGCCACATGCATCTTCCTTCATCATTGGCAATATCAAGGCCTAAAATCTCCTTAATTTATGATATTGCGTCCTTTTTTGTCCACCTACTTGAATTTGACTGCTCTTCTTCACCAATAGATCCTTAGGCCAGTGTTGGACATGGTCAGGCCATCACAGCCAACATCCATCAACTCATCCTCAATAGGTGACATCTCCATGTTTCCATGGATGCACTCATTTCTAACTTTCCCCTTTCTCGTGTTTCCATACTTCCATCTATGTCATGTTATGAAATTGCTGCTTCTAACAATATTTATTTATTTAGAAGATCATCAACGTATTTTCTTAATCCAAACCATGATAATAAACACAACTATCATGCTGTTTGTTAAATTTATTTGTAGTCTTCAGCATTGCCATTGATGTGCTAACTGGAATCATGTTATGCAAGTTGTTGAAGAAACTACACCCATTATTAAATTGTGTATAATGGTTAAAAGATAAACCTGTTGGGAGCAAAACATGGCCTTCTGTGCATCAGAAGTACCCATTTTGTTGTAGAAATCAATTTCTCCATGGTGTGACTGTCTATTTTCTTTTAAATACGCTGTTCAAACATGCATAATAACTGATAACTAATCTATCAAATGTACCATGGTTTTAAACAGGCTGTAGCAAGAGGACTGAAAGATCCTTCATTTCGTGTGATCCAAAATCATTTTGCGGTCTCTGGAAATCTGGGAGAGGTAGCAGCAAAGGTATACTTGGATTTACTTTAAGCTGGAGCATTTCCTTGGTGGTTAAAAAAAAAAAACTTTTATACCAAAAAGATATAATAGCCTTAACCAGGTGGTATTGGCTGCTTATTATGTTCTGATTCTCTGAACTACCTTGCAAACATTTGGAAATAGCATGTATAAGATTTCATCTGGAAAATAGTGTGGAGACAGTTACGTTAGCATCAGAAGTGTTGCTTAGGATACAAGGCAACAAAAAACCAATAATAATGTTGATATGAATATGATTTTTGTGTTGACTGCTCAATGAGTAAAATTTAATTTTGGAATCAGTAGAGAAGTTTTCAAAGTGTAAAGCATTGCTGAATCTACTTAGTAATGGGGAGAGTGTTGTAGCTTGTGGCTCATAGACAGAAGCCAGACTGGAGCGGAATGGCAGCATCTGCCTTTTCTGGGATGTTATTTACTGTTTTATTGTCTGGGACAATTGATAGGTTGGGGAGTGCGGGGGCACTGCCAGTATGGTAAAGGAGTATTATTGGAAAATTACCAATACTTCCAAGGCAGTTTAGGGTTTACTATAAATATGCATTATGTAATCCTAAATTGACATGTAGTGAAATAAAATCTCCTTGCTCACGTGGATGTAGGCACATTGCCAAACCACTTTAAATCTTGTGTTTTTTCTTGTTTTCTCTTGCTTGCAATATTCATCAATAATTGTTGTAGGTTACTCAACAAAGAGTAATGCAGGCTTCATGTTCTGAACCCTGGAGTATTTCTTGACTTTAGAAATATTGAGGCTCCAGATGCATTGTGCAATTATACTAGGATTACTGTTGTTCTATTTGTTGAAAGTATAAAAGGTGATTTATTTTTGTTGAAAGTACAAAAGTTGATTCATTGTTGAATCTTTTGATAGAGGAAATTCTAAGCCTTATGTTGATATTTAAAGTGTTCTTTTTTGCACTCTTACTTTTCTACTTTACTATTGGAAGAATACAAAGGGAATATGTATATGAGCTGGATTTTGACTGATATTTTCTGTCTTGAATCAATGATGTATGGGTTCTTAGCAAAGCATAATGTTTTCCTGATGATTATCGATTGAATGTGTCAGGAGGAAGTTTGGGAAGTAGGTGCACAGTTGCTTGGCCTTGCACTGGGCATACTGATCCTGGTATGTGTTATAGTTTCTGAAGAAGAATTTTTATATTTTTAGTTAGTAATTTCAGTTATTAAACAAATATCATAGTTTTTGTATGATGCATTTAATTGAGTGTTAGAATTGTGATATATGAATTCAGGATACACCTGGCCTTGTAAAATCCTATCCATTGCTGACATCAACATGGATGAGCATGCGGCTTCTGCATCTTTGGTTACGTTATCAATCACTTTCAGTTCTGCGATTTGACACAGTAAGAATGCTATATGTTCAGTTCTTCTTCTCCTGGATGCTTATGGTGGAGAACCTCTTGTGAGGCAGATGGATTGAACCACACTGAACATGGCAATCTGTTCACCTTGGGGAATTATTAAACTTTCATGTTTGAATCATTGCTGAGATATTCATTTTGGTTTGCTCTTTTATAGATAAATCTCAAGCGTGCTCGTATATTGATAAAATCACATGTTTTGCAATCTCGCGTTCTGGGTAAATTTCTTACACTTTTAAGTCTCTAGTTTGCATAAATTTACTCATTTTGCAACAAAAATCAAACTCTATTTGTTCAGGTTGTGTTGATTGCAACCAGGATGAAAACATTTTATCATGGGAGACATTCACTAGACCACGAATTATTTTTGGTGTGCCTTTAGAGGAGATGATTGGTGGCGAGAGATCTGTTGCCAAGGTGTACCTTTGCTTACCTCATTTATAATAAATGAATCCATCTAAAGCTCCATGGTATGTTTTGAGGGGGATACACATGAATTTCACAGGACCCAGTGAATTTCTTAGCATTTTCTTTTACTTTTCTTTTTTTTATGATACGTAAGTTTTTGCCTTTGCTATTAGATACCTTGTAAGCTTAAAGTGTGTTAATCAAATTAATAACTGCTATTCAGATAAAACATGGAGTCGTTATAAAGGTAAATCAACAATGTTGATAAAGTCAGTTTTAAGCTGTATTGTTTCAACATAGGCTTATTTGTAACTTACCAAAGCAGTTGGGAATGGCAACCTTATGTCTACAGAAGTATTATTGCACCATTACGACACACTTGTACTTTTTGTATGGCAAGGTTTTCAATGCCGTCTCCTTCATTTGAACTTAGTTTGAGATGTTTTCTCATTGCATGGTTATTTTTATTTTTTCCCGGTTAGAAACTTAGAAGAGAAATATACCTCTTCCCAGCTTTCGTCTGAGATGTTTTTTTTTTTTCTTCCCATTGTGAACCAGAGGAAAGCTCATTCCTAGCTTCTTATCTAGCTTCTTATCGTAAAAGCTGAGACCGTGATGAATAGGAAAACTTTTATTAATGGAGAATGTTTGGTAGTTCAAGCAGCAGAAAAGCAGAGAGTATCTCCATTTTGGGGTTGGGTGGGGCATTTTAAATGTAGCCTGGTGAAGCTCAAATCTGGATCTCTAATGTTCAGGTTTCTTTTTGTCCGAACAGATAAAGATGCTCCTGAAACTATATGCAAAGGAGAAACATTTTCTTGTTGTGAACCAGCAGAAAACAGACTTTGAGGTCTTGGTGTCATTCAAGGTACGCAAGAAAACAAGCTGGAATGATTTGTGGGTGAATAAGTGATTAATGTCGTCAGCTCAGAGAAACCTCCTAGTTCCATGCAGGTGGGAGCTACGAGTATGTCTGTTTTGCGCAGCGTGTGGCAGACTTATTGGTTACATGAAAACTGGAAAAGTTTTGACAACCGCAGTTCTGATAGTGATTATGATCAGCTTGCACAAAGCCTACTGGAAATGGAGGTTAAGTTTGAGGATTTCATGCAGCAGCTAGATGCAGCTGGATGGGATACAAGTCAAATAAATCTGAAGGTCCCTCGAAAAATCTCCATCGAAGAACTGGGTTCTGTTTGATTCTCAAACGTCAGCAATTGATTTTTCATTTCTATGGTCGTCATCAAGAGCCTCCTCCTGCTGTGCTTGACATGTGGTCTATCAGCCAGAGTAGACATGCTGTTGGCATAGTTTCATTTATGATCAGGCTGCTTCTGAGATGGTCCAGCTGCACATGGTTTAGCCCTGCCTGCTTGAAAAGAAACAGGGATTCGCTAGCAATTTTGCCAGATGGAAGGGTTCCAGGTCATAGGCTAGTGGGAAGGTTCTAGTTGAGCTTTCACTGCCATTGTGAACCAGAGGAAAGCTCGTTCCTGGCTTCCATAGAGTTTCGAGCTTTTCGTAAATATTACAGGATTTTTCTTGTTTGAAAGCTTGTGGAGTTTATATCTCATTTACATAAATCTTTTAGATTTACCAAATAGTCCCTTTTGCCTCCATTTTCTGTTCAAGTCTCTTCTACTTCCTTGTTATCAATAGAACCTTTAAAAGTACTAAAGGAAGAGATACGTCTCAGTTTGTGTAATGTGGACTATAGAACGCTGGAACACTGAGCAAAACAATAGGTGAAGGGAAGAGGACATGACCCTGGAGTACATGTCATTAAAAAATGAGCCATATTAAATAAATAAAAAATTCCTAACGGCCATAGTTTGGTTGAGGTCACTTCTTGTATATCCGAAGAATACTATCTCTATTGCTTGTTGTAAGTTTTGCTTGTTTTGTTTTGTTTTGATTTTGGCTTTTGCAAATTTACATGTTATTATTAATCAATAATCTAAGATTTTTATATATTAATAATATGTTTTTACAAATTTTAATATTAGGGTTTCAGTTTTGAATTGAAATAACTAGAACTTATTTTTTACTAAAATCATGATGCTAGCTTGATGATCGAAATGAATGAATGTGATGATCGAAATGAATGAATATTTAATTTTTGATTTATACTTGATTGCGAACAAAACCTTATTTTTTATTACTTGAAATCTGGTCTAGTTTGATATTTATATTGTTAGGTTTGAGTTTGAATGATTTTCATTATTCTTCATGTTTTTTGTTTTTCTTGGTATTTGATATGTTTTTGTTAGAAAATTGTGTTTTTTTATTTTTATTTTGTTTCAGTTTAAATTTCTATTTGGTTTAGTTTTTGGGTTGATGTGATGATCGAAATGAATAAATATTTAATTCTTGATTTATACTTGATTGTGAATAAAACCTCATTTTTTATTGTTTAAAATCTGGTCTAGTTTGATATTTATACTGTGAGGTTTGAGTTTGAATGATTTTCATTGTTCTTCATGTTTTTTGTTTTTCTTGGTGTTTGATATGTTTTTGTTAGAAAATTATGTTTTTTTTTTTAATTTTGTTTCAGTCTAAATTTCTATTTGGTTTAGTTTTTGGGTTAAACTTTGATTTTTGATTCTATACATGATTGAACTAGTGTTTTTAGGTCAATTTGGGAGTCAAAATTGGGTTATATTGGTAAGGTCTTGTTAGGTTTGCCAATGTTTTTTCTTACCAAATGAGTTTTGATTTAAGGACACGTTTGACAAACAGGTATTTAGCCCTGTTTTGACAGCTTTGTTTTGAAGGAAAATATAATTTTGCCAAACATGACCTTAAAAAAATTATTTTTTTTTAAAATAAAAAATATTTTTTGTTTATTGTATATAGCCCAATATTAATAAAAATAAAAATTGCATTTTAATTATAAAAAACAAAAGAGAGAAAATGTTTGTTTAGCATGGTTTTAGAAAATACCTTTGTTGATTTTCTTTTCTTTTTTATTTATATCAAGTTTGTAATTTTTTTTAAGGATTTGATCAATATTTCAATAACCCTAAAAACATTTCTTCATGAAAATTAATAGTTAATATAAATGTTAGACCTACAAATGAGCTGATATTTAAATATTATGAGTTACCTAGAAAATTTTTAGCATGATTTTAGATATTCATCAATTTTAATTGGAAATATTTTTCACTATGATATACAAGTTATGAAAAACTCTTTCGCCTTTCAAGATAAGTAAATATTATCAGAGCACCTACATAAATTTTTCTATGAGAATTTATTTGAATACACGAGCCCATAATAAATTCAAAATGTTAGATTTATTCATAAGCGTAAATCTTTATTCTAAGCCACAAACAAAATATTAGTTAGGAACCCATCAATACCTTTAAGCCACAGATAGATTATACAATGTAGTTTATCTCAGGTAAGGTGCATTAAAGTTACTAATACCTTCCCTAATCAAAATCAATATCTTATCGTAGACTTTCATATAAAACTAATATATCTGAGTCTCCTAGTGACCCTAAACCAAATAACAAGGTGGCGACTTCTTGATCCCTACATCTCACCATGTCACGCGTGCCATATGTGACAAACCTTATAGAGCTTTAATGTTTATATAAATAATAAAGGTTATTTTTTTTTAAAAAAAATTTCAACTACTTTTCCATTTTAGTTACATCTTTCTACAGCTTAATTAGGTGAAATTAGGTTAACAATTATAGTAAAAGTATCAAATTAAACGTTAGAGTATTAAAAAGTAAAACGAATAGAAAAGATATTACTAACCCAAAATTCATTGCCTATCTATACTATAAGATCTACATACTCTATTTTTTTTTCAATTCAAACTTTTTATTTTCATTTTTCCTTTTTTTTTTCTTTCAATTTCATATTCATACTTTTTTAACAATTGTCTGAGTTTAAAACTCAAAAAATTGTTAAAAAAGTATGAATATGAAATTGAATTTAAAATTTAATTTGGCCAAAATTGAAAGAATTAATTTAGTTCAAAGACTTAATTAAACTTTTAATGGGTGTTAAGAATTCAACCAAGAACTCAATTGGTAGATATCAAGTTTGGAGGCTTAATTTGGGTCAATACATAAAGATTAAAAGATTAGGGACTTAAACAAAGCTTGAAGGAGGCTGACTGTTGCAATCAGAGGATTAATTAAAAGAAATTTAAAGTTTGAAGGTTGATTAAGGGTCTAATTAAAGAATTTCATGTTTAAGGATCAATTTACAAAAACACATGACTTTAAGGATTGAAATTGGTGAAATCAAGGTCCAAATTGAAAAAAATCAAAAGTTTAATGGTCATCTAGGGGTTTAATTGAACAAATCAGAAACTAAGAACCAAATTATAAAAAACACTCAAATTTAGGCTGGCAATTGAGTTTGGAAGAGATGAAATTGTATGAAATTAGAAGTTTGAGAGAAAATTATAGGTTAAATTAAAGGACATTAAAATAATAGGGATTATATTGAAGTTTTTAAAAACCATAATTTGTACGGTTTAGCATAGACGACACATTGTTTGGATATTGTGCATGTTTTTCTTTGATAGTTTTGGCTAATCATGAAGGCACTTTTAGGTAAACAAATGTGATGTTTCTGACCACTTATGAGGTTGTAACCACCACCATTCAACTGAAAAACATCCCCTTTATAACGTTATTTTCATGAAATTAAACATTTGCATGCAATTTTCTTTAATAATCTCAATATCTTATCCACGATAAACCATTATTCAATTTTCAAATTTCATCGTGATTGAGTTAACACTTTCAAACAAATAAATATGGAGCTTTAAAGCTCCAAATTAAGCAAAAATAGATCCAACATAAACATATGCACCCTCTTTGCCAAGTTAAGGTGAATTCAAGTAACGTTGATGTCAAAATTACTCTAACGAAGCCACAGAAGTGACCAAACTAGTCAGCCTTAATCAAGACACCTATTTGTACAAAATCATCAACTTTTTCATATGTTCACACTTAAATGGTTTGTATCAAAGGTTCAAAACCTTTTTCTCAAGATCATAAAGCCAAAAACATTTCATTTTAACCTCCAGGTTTGTTACAAAACTACCTAAATCCAAAAGTACTGATTTTATAGTAAAACCAACCTAGTTTTGATTTTTTAGAACCCTAACAAACTCATCTAGAATATCTGAATTGGCCTATAAATGAGAGGTAATTAGAGGAGAAGTAGAGGAGGGAGAAAGAAAGGAAAAAAAAGAAGAGGGAAATAAAGTTATGGTTAAGGTTTAAGTATTCCAATCAAGTTCACAATCTCAAGGATTTAATTTGTTTTTGTTAGGTTTGGAAATAAAAACAAAGAAATGTAGCATTAGAAATCCATTCTTATTTAAAGATTTCAAGCTTAGAAAGTATATTTTTGCAAACCTTGAA
Organism: Populus euphratica; assembly: GCF_000495115.2. NCBI lineage: Eukaryota > Viridiplantae > Streptophyta > Magnoliopsida > Malpighiales > Salicaceae > Populus > Populus euphratica. The sequence goes on from NW_011499852.1 coordinate 2,814,695, forward strand.
AGTGGAGTCCATGAGGCTTGCTAGGTTGATTTATATTGTTTAAATACAATGTTCTGAATGTTTTGCCATGTTGATGATTACCTTAATACATTATATTTATATTTTAGTTTGATTTGAAATTTGCCAAATATGACAGCAAGGTTATAATGTTCCTCTGGTTTAGTTAATGCATGTTTCTAAGCTTCCGAGTGTTATTTGGTTATTGTTAAAGTATAGAAAGACATTTTGAATCCTAAATTGCCTAAATATATAAGCTATTTTAGATACACAATTTTTAACAAATGAAATTTGATGTTTTTTATGATGATTTGTTGTTTTTTATGAGTCTTTTGATTCATATATACTTGGTTTTGATAATGAGTCTTATTTGAACTAAAAAAACATGTTTTAGAGGTAAAAAATAATCATTTTAGGTTTGGATAATTGGCTAGATTTTCTGGATTTAAGACAATATTTTTTGTATTCTTGGAAAGAATATTGCTTTAGCTTTTTGATTTGGACCATTTTTATCATTTGCTTTATATATAAACCTTATTTATGCATGATTAAGCAATAATTTGGTGTTCATTGTTATCAACAACACGTTTAATGGTTTTTAATATTAAGGTTTTGGTTTTGAACTGAAATTCATTTTGCTGAAATCATTATATTTGAGTAATAATCAAAGCAAATTTATTCTTGATTTTTTATCCATGTGTGATCACAAATAAAACCTTACCTTTTGTTGCTTGAAATCTGGTTTGGCGTGTTTGAGGGTGTAATTGTAGTTGCTTTTCAAAGTTTTTTTATTTAGAAAAATATGCCAATAATATTTTTTTTATATTTTTTAAAAATTATTTTTGAGATCAGCATATCAAAATGATTTAAAAACATCAAAAACATATTAATTCAAAAAAAAATCAAAATTTTTTGAAAGCGCTTTTCAAATGCATAAACGCCCGTCCCTAGTTTAGGTTTGAATATTCTTAGTGTTTTTTATTTTTTTGGTGTTTGATCTACTTTTTTAGAGAAATTTTTATGTTTTTCTTATGTTGAATTTGTTTTGGTTTTGTGTCTTTATTTTGGTTTGTTTTTGGGTCAACCTAATAAGGTCAAAATTGGATCAGTTAACAAGCTTTGTTTGTTTTGCTTTTTTTATTTTATTTTATTGTTAAGGTGTCTTTGGTTTATTTGTTTGGCAAACACCTCAAAGAGCAATTTTATAAAAATAAATTTATATATAAAAATAAATTTTAGCAAATATAACTTTATAAAAATACAAAAAATAAAAACATATTTTTGCTTTGAATGTTGCATATGACCAAATCTCTCTTTCAAAAGAAGAAGAAGCATATCTTGTTTAAAGAAAATAAAATACATGGTGTTTTAGTATTTCCATTCAAATTCAAAAAAATATATATTTGCATGCATTTAGATTTAATAATCAGTTTTTTGAATTCATGAGAACTTGATCAATATTTCAATAGCCCATAAAATTTTAATTTATGAGAATTAATAGTCAATATTTGGTTATAAATGTTGGACTTATAAGTAGAATGAACTTATAAGTAGAATGATATTTAAAATCATTAATCAACTAGAAAATTCTTAGAATTATTTAGAATATTCACCAATATTAATTAAGAGTATTTTTCACAACAACATATGAATTGTGGAAAACCCTTCAACCTTTCAAGATAGGTAAACCCTGTTAGTGCACCTACATGAATCTTTTATATAATAATTTATTTGGACACACGAGCCCATAATATATTCAAAATGACAGATTTTTTCATATAAATAAATTTCCATCCTAAGCTTTATATAGGCCACCAACTATAAACATATAAAAATCTTTAAACCATATTCAAATCGCATAATGCAACTTATGTCATGTAATTTATGTTAATGATGTTAGTCATATTTAATATTTTATCCTTAAAATTTATGATAAAATTAATATACCTTGATTTTCTAAGTGTAGTTTATCTCAGGTAAGGTGCATTAATTAGCGCTTTGATTTGGATCATTTTTGTCATCTTTTTTATATATAAACCTTATTTATGCATGATTAAGCAATAATTTGGTGTTCATTGTTATCAACAACACGTTTAATGGTTTTTAATATTAAGGTTTTGGTTTTGAACTGAAATTCATTTTGCTGAAATCATTATATTTGAGTAATAATCAAAGCAAATTTATTCTTGATTTTTTATCCATGTGTGATCACAAATAAAACCTTACCTTTTGTTGCTTAAAATCTAGTTTGGCGTGTTTGAGGGTGTAATTGTAGTTGCTTTTCAAAGTTTTTTTATTTAGAAAAGTATGCCAATAATATTTTTTTTATATTTTTTAAAAATTATTTTTGAGATCAGCATATCAAAATGATTTAAAAACATCAAAAACATATTAATTCAAAAAAAAATCAAAATTTTTTGAAAGCGCTTTTCAAATGCATAAACGCCCATCCCTGGTTTAGGTTTGAATATTCTTAGTGTTTTTTATTTTTTTGGTGTTTGATCTACTTTTTTAGAGAAATTTTTATGTTTTTCTTATGTTGAATTTGTTTTGGTTTTGAGTCTTTATTTTGGTTTGTTTTTGGGTCAACCTAATAAGGTTAAAATTGGGTCAGTTAATAAGCTTTGTTTGTTTTGCTTTTTTTTTTTTATTGTTAAGGTTTCTTTGGTTTATTTGTTTGGAAAACACCTCAAAGAGCAATTTTATAAAAATAAATTTATATATAAAAATAAATTTTACCAAATATGACTTTATAAAAATACAAAAAATAAAAACATATTTTTGCTTTGAATGTTGCATATGACCAAATCTCTCTTTCAAAAGAAGAAGAAGCATATCTTGTTTAAAGAAAATAAAATACATGGTGTTTTAGTATTTCCATTCAAATTCAAAAAAATATATATTTGCATGCATTTAGATTTAATAATCAGTTTATTGAATTCATGAGAACTTGATCAATATTTCAATAGCCCATAAAATTTTAATTTATGAGAATTAATAGTCAATATTTGGTTATAAATGTTGGACTTATAAGTAGAATGATATTTAAAATCAAATGATATTTAAAATCATTAATCAACTAGAAAATTCTTAGAATTATTTAGAATATTCACCAATATTAATTAAGAGTATTTTTCACGACAACGTATGAATTATAGAAAACCCTTTCACCTTTCAGGATAGGTAAACTCTGTTAATGCACCTACATGGATCCTTTATATAATAATTTATTTGGACACACGAGCCCATAATACATTCAAAATGAGAGATTTTTTCATATGAATAAATCTCCATCCTAAGCTTTATATAGGCCACCAACTATAAACATATAAAAATCTTTAAATCATATTCAAATCGCATAATGTAACTTATCTCATGTAGTTTATGTTAATGGTGTTAACCATATTTAATTTTTTATCCTTAAAATTTCTGATAAAATTAATATACCTTGATTTTCTAATAATTTTAAACTAAACAATTAAGTAGTGATTTCTTGATTCTTTGACATCATGTGTTCATGTGAGATAAGAAAGGATCTGAAAATACAAAAGAAAAAAGAAAGAAAGAAAAGATAGGAGCTAACAAGTCCAGAAGAATAAAATCAACCACTAAGAGTCCACTAATTTCCTAAGAATTATATTCTCATTTGTTGACCAATGACCAAGAGGGTCGTGGACTTCTGGCTTGGGAACTCAGTTTACAAAACACGTCCAATCCTCCATTTTTAAATGACGTCGTCGTTCTTTCTTTATCCATTGTTGAAGACATGTCGGCGATTTAAGCAAGCGAAATGGTTGCTTCTCACTCTTCAACTGCCGTCACTAATTTTATGTTGGTTTGTTTTTGCTTCTACGATATTTGTGAGTGGATATTTGTTATTTTTTAAAATATGTTAAAAAAATAATTTTAATATTAATATATTAAAACAATAAGAGAACATAAAAAATATTAATTTAAAATAAAATAAAATTTATTTAAATATAAAATATTTTTTAAATGTGAAAACAAACCGGTTATAAAATGGTAACCAATAAGATTGACATGTTTTTATCATTAAAAAAAAATCAGTCATTACTTTCTAAGCCATCTTTCTTATTGTATTTGAGATCACCCTCCTTGCTAATTAATCTGTAGATTGTTAAATTAGGCAACAAAAGCCTGCCGACGATAAGCAAGGCATCGTCTAGTGAAAGCTTATTGACATGGACCCCATGGAAAACATCCCTCTCCGTGCATTAGAGGGTTCTCTTATGTCATGAAAGAGTCGTTCTCTGAATGGGTCCATCTACGTTTCTTTTTTCTTTTTTTCTTTTTTTTTTAAATTTTTTTTATAGAAATTGCAGGTGTTTTTTCATATGTTTGGAACACTTACAATCTCAATAGGATTACTACTCAATGAATGTGTGGTGGAATGATTTGACCACTGCTATACCTTTGATCAATTCTACATTATTTTTCTATTTAATGGGCCCTTTCGAGAGTTAAAATTGCTGCCGGATGATGATTACTTATCAAATTTGGCTTCCACTTGTGTAATGACGTTAATAAGTGGGATGGTGGCTTATACTACGGTGCAACCCCCTGGTTTAGACAAGTGGGGGAGGGAAACAATAGAAAGTCAATAATAATAATAATAATAATGTAATTTAATATTTCAAGTGACCTTAAGCTTATCCATATGAATCCCCTTGTCACGCTCTAAACATGATTAGTATGGGTTAACACTACTTGACAAACCACTTACTTGTACGTTCTTTGTTTTCTTAATTAAGATTGAAAAAGTAAATAAGTTTATTACATCTTTGAAAACTTTATTGCATTGGTAACCAAAATTTTAAGCTTTATCAGATTTTAAAATATTATTTATATTATTTTTTAATATATCATTTTAAATAAAATAAATGTACATAGATTTATATTATTAAATAAAATATTAAAATATAATTTATATTATTTATTAATATACCACCATGCAATCAATTTAAAATTGAAACTTAACCATCTAGGTGATAGCCAAGTGGTAAGCTATTAATATACCACCACTTCAAGTGCAATCAATTTAAAATTGAAATTTAACCATTTAGATAATGATCAAATAGTAAGGATTTGGGATCAAGGGTTTACTCCCTCTATGTTCTCAGGTTCGAGTCCTTGGTTGCTTATATGATGGCCACTGAAGGCTTAGATTGTCGTTAACTTCAGGGCCCGTAGAATTAGTCGTAGTGCGTGTAAGCTGGTCCGGACACCCATGTTAATTAAAAAAAAAAAATTAAAATTGAAACTTGCATTGAATTATATTACTTTATATTTATTTTTTATTAAATAAAATGAACATGAGATTTGAACTTATGATCTATTAATTATTAAAATTATAATATTTTATTAAAAAATTAATTAAAATTTTAAAATGAGATTTATATTATTATGTTACATAGATATAATTATTACAAGTTTAATGAGTAAATCAACACATTTATCGCTCTGGACTCTTAACCTCATAAATGTAGCAAAGAGACATTATCTTTCTTTTAAGCTTAGTTAATTATTTTTGTTATCCAATACAAGATTTTCATGGTATGGATCTGTCGAGCTTCTCGGCAATAATCTAGGTCCATGGTGGGGTCCATCTCATTTACCAATCAGAAAACGTGGCACTCCAAGGATCTAAAAAAATTAATCGTAAGAAACGCGGGACCACTGTTTAACAGGTAGATCAAGAATGCATGCCTGCCACGCGTCGGAAGATGCCGCGACCATCGTACTTGTGTTTATGACGCCAAAAATAACACTCCGCAAACATCATCGAAACCGCCACCCATGCCCTCATAGATCTTGACCCACACGCACACCTAAACAAGGGAAACTTCAATCTAGCCCCTTATTTATATCTTATTATTATTTAGTTGTCTAAAGACTCTTGCTCTTATCAATTTTATCCTATATATAACATGGACACCAGATAATGTCATTTCCATCCATGGCGCAAAAATAAGATAAAATATATCCTAAAAAGATTGTTTTAGTATCAATTAATATATATATATATATATAT
>NW_011499852.1:2825362-2888608 GCF_000495115.2 Populus euphratica
TATATATATATAAACACTTAACATGAAAATTGAAAACATTATTTAATTATCATTAAATGAATGGATTAAGAGGTGACATATTTTAATGTGCATTACCTTAGGGTAAGTTTGATAAAATCGAAAGACTTGAGACCCGACTGTTAATAGAATAATATTAAGGGGTTAAAATGAGCTTTACCCAATTAACCTGACGTAAAACAAACGTGACTGGCCAGTGAGAAAGCAGGAATCTCGGGGAGCGGGTAAGGTATAAATTTCGAGGCAAAATTAAGGGTAATGACGTAATTATGCTAAGTACAGTCTTCTTCCTTCAAGCTTCTTTGGTTATTAATGAGTTAAACTGATGAGAGTGACAATTACGTGTGCACCAAGCGAAAAGCCCAACGCAGTAACTCTCACTCTTCTTTCTGCTCCTTTATTCTCTCTCTCTCCCCCTCTGTACCTGCCTCAATCTCATAATTGTTCTTATTTTTATTGTCTTGGGTTTTCTTTTGGAGATGATTTAAAGGTTCTTATGTGAAAGAAAGAAGGAAAAATTTTTAATGGATGGTTTTTGAAGGAGTGGTGGATTTTTGGAAGAGAAATGAAAAGGGAAATGAGGAAATCGTTTAAGGATTCTCTTAAAGCGCTTGAAGCTGATATTCAATTTGCCAACACTCTGTAATCTCTTCTCTCCTTTCTCTGTATTTTCCAGTTTTTTGTTTGTTTGTTTGTTACTGAATTTGGAGAGATATTTTGGGATTTCTGAGAAAATTGTTTCGGTTTCTGATTTTATTTCTTTTTCAAGTTTTTTTATTTTATTTTTAATGACATGTTTGTTCTTGTCTGTTTGTCTGTCTGGTTCCTTTCTTTTTGTTTAGTGGGCTAAGTGGATTGATATTCTGATCAATGTGGATAAGGTATTTATTGAGCGGAAAAGTATAATTTTTTATTTTACCCCAGTTTAAATAGATTTCCTCCATCTCAGAAAATCAAAGTTTGTAAAGGAAAAAAGGGTAGAACTAGCTGTGGAAGTTGGTATTTTTACTTTTGACCCTTTTGTATTTCTGGTAATTTAGTTCTTCCTGTTTCAGGAATTTATGTCAATTAAGCTGTGAACTGGAAAAAATAATGATTAACTAAAAAAAAACTGTTTTTTCTGGGATTTCTCTCATTGAAGGTTGTTATAATGATGCTACTTTGTGTCACAGACATTTTCTTTGCTCTATGTTGGCATGATTCGTTCAAGTGTTTTTGTAACTTATCCACGGAAGAACTATCCAGGAGACTACATGTGATTTTTTTAGAAATTAGAACGCTTGATAATCATTGTTGATTGAGAGCAAATTGCAAATTTAAAGGATTACTGGGACAGTGAATAGACGGTGAATGTGCCCGTTTTGTCTTTTCTGTAGCCACGTGAGACTTCACATGATGCGGGTGTAGATGGACGAATGATACCGTGCTAGATGAATTGCTTTCTTGTTTGAAACTGGTTTCAGATTTTTATTATGCTCTGCATTTTATATCATATTTAGTATGCATATCAGTTTCTGTTTTAAACAGGCTTCTCAATGGCTCCCTGTTCTTTCCCTGGCCAAGATAGAAGGTTTAATAAGCTCAATACATGGTTATTGACATCTTTGTGGTTATGAAATTTTCTGCGTTGGACAATTTGTTCCTCAGAAACGAAGTTAGTGTGTGTGTGTGTGTGTTTATGGGGCTCTTTATTATGATGCCCAAAAATATGGTTTATTTATCTGTTTTACTTGTGATGCAGAGCTTCTGATTATCCCAGGGAATATGATGGTGCCTGCCTTCAAATGAGATTATCCTACAGCCCTGCCGCTCACCTTTTTCTTTTTCTTGTCCAATGGACTGGCTTTCACCTAGCTGGTGCCTTGGGATTGCTTAGAATTCTTATATACAAGGTGGTTTACATATTCTTTTCTAGTTTATGTGAAGTTGTTTATAGTGGCCAAAAGTTAATTTATGATTTCTGAACTCCCTTCTGCTTGCAAATTTTATTATAGTTAAAAACAAACGCTGCCTTATCCTTGATGTATTATTACCATGTTGAGTCGCAGGCTTATGAGGATGGAAAAACAACCATGTCTATTCATGAAAGAAAGGCTAGCATAAGAGAGTTCTATGGTGAGTGAGGTTTAAAGAAGTCAATAACTTTCAAGTGTATGAATCAAAATTTTAAAGCATGCTGCATTTGGTTTATAATTTATTTTCTTTGAACAAAGATACCAGCAGTCCAATCCATTCATCACCTTTTCTTTTTGTGTTGCAGGGGTGATATTTCCTTCTTTACTGCAACTTCAAAGAGGAATCACTGATGTAGAAGACAGAAAGCAAAAAGAAATCTGTGCAAAGTACAAAAAGAAAGATGAAATGGACAAAGGAAAGGTCTCTGAAATTGATATAGAGAGAGAAGAAGAATGTGGCATTTGCATGGAGATTAATGGCAGGGTTGTATTGCCCAAATGCAATCATGCAATGTGTTTGAAGTGCTATCGGGATTGGTAAGTTAACTTCCACACACCAGCAAGCATGTGCACATGGACACAGAAATAATCACATAGGAGGACTCAATCAGGGAATGTAACTTCTAAAATCATGCAGCTAGGTACTTTTTCTATTGATGCTTTTACAATATCCAGTCTATTTGCACAGGGGATGAAAATTGATAAATACTTGGTAGACTAAGTTATCGCTTTGATGTTCAAGAGGTTGGCGATTCTGTTGCTGCTTGACTCATTTCATTATTCCATAGAAACCACCATTTTATGGATCGATATTGAATGTAGCAATTTCTTTTGTTGTTGTTTTTCTTGGAAGTTCATTATTCTCTCAACATATAGAATTCATGTTGCTTGATCATTTGCTAAAAAGATCGTCCCCTGGCAAATTATTTGGTGCTATCTTCTTTTGGGGTCGTCCTTGTCTGCCAAAATCATCTTGTCAAATACGGCCAGGATCAGATAATTATGTCTAAATTCTCTGCTAGTTCATGTAAACGCCAATGAATCCTAGTGTGCTTTTGGTCCATGCTCACATTACAAGTTTGACTTCAAATCTCTCTTCTTGCTGTGGTTGCTTTAGGCGTGCTCGCTCTCAATCATGTCCTTTCTGCCGAGACAGTCTCAAGAGAGTCAACTCAGGTGATCTCTGGATCTACACCAGCAGAAATGAGATTATCGACTTGTCTTCAATCACCAGACAGAATTTGAAGAGACTGTTCATGTACATTGACAGGTTGCCTCTCATTGTTCCTGATCCAGTGCTTGTTCCTTACGAGCCCTGTTACCGGTTTTAGGGTCTGGAGTTTGTATAAAATTCTGGTTGGTTGTATATGATTCTTGCTTCTCTACTTACAGGAGCACATTTTAACGCTGTAAATACCTTCTCATTTTTAGCACGCTATGATTTACAAATTTATTCATTTAAATGTGTAGAAAATTCGTGCTGACGACAGGTACGTGGGGCTGTCTTTGCCCATTGATCATTGCACGATCATCCTTGGAAGTTGAAGGGTGATGCGGAGTTTTGATCATCCGGGCTTATGCAAAGATTAGTCTTTTCAAAATTACCTTGAAAATGTGTCACTGTTCGTTGAAGCAATTTCCCTCTCTCTCTCTCTCGTTCTGGTCTCTACTAGGATCGGTGCCCGTGGTTCTTTACTGGCCATATCAAAAAAAAAAAAAAAGAGCATTGTTTCTGTTTTTTTTTTTGTTTTTTTTCTTTCCTGCGTGATAAAATATTTAAAATGAAGATAAAAACTTGAAGAAATTAATCATCATATATGTGAAAAAGTATAAACAAATTTATTGTGATTTATTTGAAATAGCGGGCTAAGAGCAAATTGTTGTTCCCTTTAAACAAGGCTAAGAGCAAACTATTGTTCCCTTTAAATAGTGATTTGGTTAAAAAAATTTCAAAGTGTCCAATGATTAAGTTGTAAAAAAAATCAATGGTAAAGGATGTTGTCACATTACGTTAATCTAGATTAATATCTAGGTTTAATCTAGATTAACAGATTAACATATAAAATTTATAATTAGTTAACAGATTAACATATAAAATTTATAATTATCCTCGTATTAACAATTTAGATTAATATCTAGGTTAACAGATTAACGTATAAAATGTATTAACAATTTAGATTAATATCTAGGTTAACAGATTAACGTATAAAATGTATTAACAATTTAGATTAATATCTAGGTTAACAGATTAACGTATAAAATTTATAATTTAGGTAATGAATATAACCATAAAAATTTATAATTATCTTCATATTAACGTATAAAATTTATAATTTGGGTAATAAATATAACCATAAAAAAGTATAGATCAAATCAAAAGCCAAAACAAATTGAAAGATTACTTTGAAATTTTATAGATTTAAGTGCAGAAATTAAAGAAGAGAAAGAAAAGAAAAAAAAGATGATTGATTCCAAATAAAAAATTTATATACCATACACACACGTTACCCAGAAATAAGGTATTCACAAATAAGGTCCATCAAGAGTTTGAATATCACCTTGAAAGGAAATTAAAGAAGAGAGAGAAAAGAAAAAAAAGATGATTGACTCCAAATAAAAAATTTATATATCATACACACACGTTACCTAGAAATAAGGTATCCAGAAATAAGATCCATCAAGAGTTTGAATATCACCTTGAAAGTCATCGTTTGACTACTAAAAACATCCTCGCGCGCAACTTGAATAGCACAAAAGTGTTTTTTATGCTAAAGCATGTATTGCACATGCCAACCAATATTTTTTTAAATGATATTTTATATTTATTAAAATATTAAATTTTCCTCATCCAACTTGATTCTAACAAAAAAATATATATGATGAAAAAAAAAACCCTTTACTTGTGTCAAAGAAATTTTTTATTTAAGAATAATTTAGTCTTTTTATTTTGCTTTAAAAATTGAAAGTAGAAAAAAATTCTTAGATGCAAGTTTTAAAAAGTTTGATTTTATTATGCTTTAAAAATAAAAAAGATAGATTTACTCCTATTCAATCTAATAATGGCTAATGAATCTTATAAAAAGACCAAATTATCTTTAATATTAAGAAAATTAATTTTTTTGGAAGGGAAAAATGATAATTATATTATTATGGTAAATAGTGATATGTGTGTAGGGATATACTGAATCTCTTTTTTATTTTAGTTTTTTTTTTATTTCTAGATTTATAAATAAAAAATGAAAAAAATTAACAAGTATTTTATATAAAAAGCCTTTTTTTAGAAACTAATACTTTTAATTTAAAGAATTTTATTAATATTGGTTTTTTTCTTAATTAAAAATGGGGTTGGATTTACTTTTATTATTGGCAATATACTATAATATTAGTCAATAAATTTTAATCGTTCCGAATAAATAAAAGATTATTTTTCGTTTTATTTTCCTACATAGGGGGTCAATGGACCTTAAGCTAATCAATAAGATAGTCCTTTAAACTTCATTGCACCCTCTCAAGGTTTAATTTAACATGAGATTTTCAAGTATAAATCCAAAACCTTAAGTAAATTTGAGTTTTTCTTTGTGCTTGCTTGCTTATTAATTTTTCTTGTGGGAAAACAAAATATTGATTTGGAGATTTTGCTTGCACAAACAATGATAAGGCGAGTCCAAGTGATAAGAACATACTGTCGATTTTTTTAGGGTTTGCTTGGAAAAGCATAGAATGAGGCAGTGATAGGTCATTCGCCGAGCAAGTAGCTAATCCTTAGTCATCAAGCATCAACACGGGAAAAAATCATGCAGAAAGCGTAGAGAAACAAGTAGAGTTGAGTTTAGAGATTTCTTACTGCTGCTACATTACATAAAACTATGAAGTATCAAAAAGAAATCCTGCATGATGGAAGTTTAATAATAATTATTTTTTAGTATATTTATTATCGATAAATATATTTAAATAATATTTTTATTATTTTTTTAAAATTATTTTTGATATTAATATATTAAAAAAAATTAAAAATTAAAAATCTAATTTTTATAAAATGCTGTCTGTGCAGTGTTTCCCGACAGAAATCCTGAAAGATGATCGTCGAGATTTTCTCCTGCCAACATTGACCACAAAAGGATGGCGCAGAATGTTACGAGCAAAGCACAAGTCACCAGACCCCACATTCAGATAAGGCAAGATAAGGTCTCTACTTTCACAACCATCAGATGGATACGCAACTTGATCCAACGGCCTCTAAATCACCACAGAGGATAAATCATCAAACCTTCATTAAAACCAGTAGAACACAACAAAACTACCATATCACCACTGATTCCCATTCCGCAACTCTCCAAAAAACACACGCAGTTAACGTTAGACTCCAGCCATGGCTGCCACCACAGCTGCTGCCGCTACATCTTCCTTCATGGGAACACGTCTGCCCGATATCTATTCAAACTCGGGTAGGATCCAAGCTAGGTTCGGATTTGGTGGCAAGAAAGCACCCAAGAAGTCTATCAAGCCCACTCCAGACCGCCCCCTTTGGTATCCAGGAGCCAAGGCACCTGAGTACCTAGATGGCAGCTTGGTTGGTGATTACGGATTTGACCCATTTGGGTTGGGCAAACCAGCTGAGTACTTGCAGTTTGAGCTTGACTCTTTGGACCAAAACTTGGCTAAGAATCTGGCTGGAGATATTATTGGGACACGTACTGAGTTTGCTGATGTGAAGTCAACTCCATTTCAGCCTTACAGTGAGGTTTTTGGGTTGCAAAGGTTCAGGGAGTGTGAGCTCATTCATGGAAGGTGGGCTATGTTGGCTACTCTAGGTGCACTCTCTGTTGAGTGGCTCACTGGAGTTACCTGGCAAGATGCTGGAAAGGTATATATATACGTCAGGAATTTTTCTTGATGTTTTTTAAGGAATTCGATGATGAAAAGTTGTCTTATATATGATTTTTGTGTTTGTTTCAGGTGGAGTTAGTTGAAGGCTCATCATACCTTGGTCAGCCACTACCATTCTCCATTACCGCATTGATCTGGATTGAGGTTGTCGTTATTGGATACATTGAATTCCAAAGGAACGCAGAGCTTGACCCAGAGAAAAGGCTCTACCCAGGAGGCCAGTTCTTTGATCCTCTAGGCCTAGCTTCCGACCCAGAAAAGAAGGCTACCCTTCAATTGGCAGAGATCAAGCACGCTCGCCTTGCCATGGTAGCCTTCCTAGGCTTCGCAGTTCAAGCTTGGGTTACCGGGAAAGGTCCTCTCAACAACTGGGCTACTCACTTGAGCGATCCTCTCCACACAACCATTATTGACAACTTGTCCTCTTAAGAAATGTGATCCTTAATTTTCCATGGGAATGTTTCACTCTGTTTTATTAGTACAGTACGTAGTGTTTCACTATGGAGTTTTAATTTTTTTTACATATAAACTTATTTGAAAGCTTTAATAGGAACTTATTTTCCCTGGGAATGTCCTCTTAAGAAATGTGATCCTTAGTATCGTTAATAAAGCATATTAATTAAAAAACTAAAAGGATAATAGAAGAAAAAAGAAGAAGATAAAGATAAGAAAAAAAAAAATTAAATATTGATGTTTTTTTTATATATAATAAAAAAATTAAATAAGAAATGAGTCTCTTTTGTGAAATAAAAGGATTCATGTTTTTCATTGAGGTACATTCGCCAACGGTTTTAATGATAATATTGAATTTAAATTTTTAATTTCATAAAAAAATTCTCAAAAACTAGCAACAATTACTAATAATATTTTAATCCATCAATGATTCTGTCTGTAATATTCAAATAAAAATTTCAAATTAATTGAATTTTTTTAGAAAATTACCAAATAATACCAATAACTTTTCAATTCGCATTTTGTCCATCTCTGAAAAATACCGATGGATGTTTTCTTTGGTGATTTTTTTTTGTAATTGATATGATGAGCATTATTAATAGTTTACTAACAAATTTATCGATGGATTTTACCGAAGAAATAATTTTTGTCGGTAATTATATTGGTAAATCATTATTTTTTTTTGTTTTTTTTTTAATTTTTTATCATTGTAATTCTTTTAGTATATAACAAGGGAATATTTTTGACAGTAAAATCTCTTAAAAATTTAACAATAAAAATACTTTTTTAATATTTCTATTTGTATTTATTGATTTTCTGACATTAAAAGTTAAAATCCTTGCATATACAACAGGGAATTGCACCTCATCCTCCATGTTTGACTCAGAGCTTGTTTACTAATTGTTTTTTTAAAATATAATAAAATATATTAAAATAATATATATATTTTTTATTTTTTATTAGCTATTTGCTACCATTTGAAAATTATAACTAAAATACATGAAGATATGGTGTTTGTCTGTCTGCGTTCTATTATCGCATGTTTATTTTTTGAATGGATATGCAGGGCCAACACAAATTTGCAAATTTTGTGTTCTCTTTGATAACTCCTTATCTGCTCTTGAAGCCAATAACAGCTTCCTACCATTGAGACTGACATGAGCTGCTGAATGGCCATTCTTTTTTAAATGCCCCTTTGAATAGAAAATAGATGAGGAAGAAAACTTGCATAAAACCTTCATGGAAATTGGGTGGATTTTAGCAGATCAGTGGCAAAAGTTCAATTATACTGGAACTTGGAATGAACAATGCTATGAAATAATCTCCTTTTTGTTATATTTTTGTCTGATCATTTGTAAAAAGACTAAGCGATTATCATGCTGCTTTTTGACACCAACAAACTCATTTTGCTGACTTAAATGATTTAGGTTTTGTTCACTGGTGAAAAGATAGGTGTTGGAATGGGCACAACAAGGAAGGATGCACAGCAGCAAGCAGCTGAGAATGCCCTTCGCAGCTTGGCAGGTAAATCTAATCTCCAGCTCATTTTTCTATCATAATTCTCCTTGCTTGAAACTTCTTATTTTTTGTAATTGTGATACCCTTTTTCTATTGTTTCTTCTCTCAATGAACATGGAGTTAAATATTTGCATGATCTAGGTTAGTCAAGTGTGAATTGTTCATTGATTTTTCTCTTTGTTGCTGTCCATGTCTTGGTTCTCTAGGGAGTGTCTCCTTGTTTCATTTGGCGTATCTAGGATGAAATAAGAAAGTTCTTGATATTGTCATAGGGTTGATGTTAGCCGGGCTAATGGATAGTCATAGGGTTGATGTTATGCGATAGTTATGCATATGCATATTGGTCGCTAATGGACATTTTAGCCAGGCTTAACATAAATTAGATAGATGCAACACTTACGATTCTTATATCAGCATATATTCCCTAGTTGATTGTGGCCTTGAATACTGACCCACATGTTTTATAAGAAAGTACTGAATATATTACTGTTTTCAGAAAAATATATAGCATATGTTTCACCCCATCCTGGTGCATTTGATCGGATTTTGATAAGCTTTCTATTGGATACGAGAATGGATTTGTATGGGACATTACAAATCCTGGATCAAGTGACGTGGTACTAGAAGACGGGTTAGCTAGAGAATGTCTTCCCAAGGTGAGGATTTTTTTATGATGTTTTCAGTAGTTGGTTTGATTCATTTGTTTAAAAACATAGGCGATGCTTGGATAAAGGGTATGCTGGCAAGAAATTTCCAGATGGGGAAGTGGTTATCTGAACTGAAACTACACCCTTTTGGAGTTTGCATTGCACCAAGATGTGGGAGCTAAAACAGTGAAGGGTTAGTGAGCTAGCTTCATGTCTGCTACTGTGGCTTTAACCAAGCTCCACTTATTCTTGTTAAGAGGTAAGACTTGGTGGTCAGGCCCATTATCCAAGTACTCCCATGTAGTTGAATCAGCTATCCCTTTAGAGTTGATTTACCATTTTATTGTCATGTTCATTGGGAGTCTCTGTTTACTTCTTTATCTTCCACAATTTTGAAGCCAGCAATTATTTATTTTAGTTTTTTTCTGACTTCTCATGTGGCCCACTGTATCACAAGTCTTTGTTGGTTTCAAAAGCCTCTCTCTGTCTTGTTATGTGTTGGAAAATCTTTTTGTTTTTGTTCTGGGTGATTTGGCACTTGACTGACGGTGAACTTGAAGGACTAAATATTTTTAAACCTGTAATTACTATTTTAAGTTTGTTAAATGCCTTTTCACTTTTTAGATTAATAGAATGCTATAAGCAATCCCTTTCTATTACTTTACATTGTCTGCATGCCTAATATGCAGCTGTTATATTCTTGACAAATGATTTGCAGGTTGCTGATGCTGAACTTGGGAGTACATCCAATATGGTAAATAATCAACAGCAGAAGCGTGCCAGCTCCCCAAGGTAATGCAAAAAATATTCTTCCTTTTATAGTGAATCGATTGTAAATTTGATCTCATAATGACATAGAGGAAGTAGGGCAGAAACTTTTTTCCAACGAGTTTTTGAGGAGTGGGATTGGTGTGACTAGTGATTGTGTTCGAACCAATAGTTTGACAGTGTTTTCAGTAGATTGGATTTCATTTCTTTTTTGAGTCATGAAGTGGATTTATTTGAACACGTGGAATTCATGGGCTCTATAGTGGCGAATTCAGTCCTAGGGTTGGCTTATTGAGGTGGTTTGGGAGTTGCGAAGCTTGTGTTGAGCGTCTCAGAGATGGATTGTTCTTGCCTTTCTGAACGTCGTGTCTGAAGGATTTTTTTTCGGGTCCTGTCCTGGAAATTTTCACACTTGTACATTCATATATACTCCTTGCTGAACCTTTTTGCCTGTCTTTCATTTTTCTATTCCTTATTGTGGAACTTCTGCATGCTGTCTTGTACCATTCGTGTATGGCATGTGCTTTTTGAATGTCATCCCCCATGGAAATTAGATTCATTTGGAATTATGAATCTATGCTACTCTCTGGGGTGCAAGTTGGAAGGAAATTGTAGGGTGAGGTGTTTCTTTTTTGATTGATTTGATGCATCGTAATGACACTTTTGTACCTTTGTGATTCCTTCATTGCTAATCTTTGTAGAACATGAATTATTCCTGGCAATTTGTATTGTTGGGTACTTTTTTTTCCTGATGTGTATACGAAATCTGGTCTCGGCATTTGCATTCTTGTCATGGAGAATTATTGCATGTCTAGTTTGGAGATACATGATGGTGTGTTGGTGATTTTTTGGAAGCTTGGTTGCTTCCTACTTGAGTTGCTAGTTGTCGAAATCTAATTATTGTGCATGCCTTCCTGATATGGTTGCTTAATCTTCCCAGATTGCCTCAACCTTTACCAAGTAAACGGTCAAAGGAAGAACTGCGTGGTTCACGAAGTCTACCCTTTCAGCAACCCAACACCCGGAATCATGTTTCAGGTCGCTAATATCGAGAAAACTTGGTATTGACTCGAGGACTTGGTGTCAGGATCAACAGGTCAGATGGTCCTTGCTGGGAGAATCAGTAACTCCAGCTCTGTTAGAACCTAATTTATTACAGTGATAAAATGCAAAAAAGTTTCTATGCGTCATTATTTCGCTGTCAGGTGATGAAAAATGATTTGGGGCAGAGAGCTTTCAGCGGAGCACCTTAAGAAAGCAACGGTGGTTTAACACAAATGTTGCTACATATGGAGCTATTCAGCCTGGGAGTTACCCGTGGGCCTACCTCGATCTAGTTAAAAAATTTCAAGTTACCATTGATGTTTGCAAGATTTGTTTTTTTTATTGGTTTCGATTTTAAGATTTTCAATGCAGACCACAGAGGATGCGTCTTTGGTAACAGAGCAACATTGTTTCAAGTGCATTGTGATATCATTTGACTATGATTATGCTTCTCTGCCCCTTGAACGAGACAGAGTTAGTAACGGTAATTATTGCCAACCGGAGCGAGGGACAAGTTCCAGAATCTCCGGTGACTTGTCACTCTCGAGGTTACCTGCTGCTTTCATCTTTGTATGGAGGAGGGAAGTGTCGGTCAATTGCTCTGACATCAGAAACATGCGCTCTCTATCATTACAGAAGAATCTACCATCAATTATGTGTTGGTGCAGGATCCTTGCGTCCTGGAACTATAATTAGATGACAGTAGCATTTCCATGACTGGACAGAAAATGAAGCTTTACAGTTAAAATAGGCCCTTCTGCTTACACATCAATTTCATAGTTTATACTATCATTTCTTTCAATAAAAAAACTACATCATTGTTTTCAAAATCGTGTGTATATATATATATATATTAACTTTGTTCTTTGGGAAATTATATTTTATATCATAAAGTTCATAATTTCATAATATTTTATATCCCAATACTGACATGCTAAAATAAAATCAATAAAAAATATAGAATTATTTATAATATTATCATCATAGTCTATTCGATGATTAAAGAATTATTGTAATATTAATAATACAACTTTTTCATTAAACATATAGTCTCTACTTTGTTTCTAAATCAATATTACAGCTTTGCCAAAAATTAGAGAAGAGTTAAAATTTCATAGCGATATTTCATCAAATACTTCATTTGCAATACAAATTCAACCAAACTGCGAATTCTTGCGACTTGGATCCTTGAATGAACACCACAATAACTAAATTTCCCCCATTTTTGTCAGCAACCTTGTATAACCTTCCTGGAATTTGTTTGAGGATTACGACTAAAGCAGGAGCACCCCCCTGAGAATTTCACATACACCAAGGCACATGTTCCTAGTTGTCAGATACACCCCCCGGAAACGAGCGATATTATTTCGAGGCTCTCCGACATTTAAAAAATAAACATGTTCAACTTGTTCTACAACAGGAATCCACCCCACAAAATACAATTCATGTATAAAGTAGGATCCACTGTTTCAAAACTAGAGTTTCTACCTTTCTCCTCTCTGTTTTCTCACCACAAAGTGGAGTCAGCTTCTTGTATTTTTGTTGACGAAATCACGAGCAACATGCTGACTACAAAATCATTCAAAAACTAAACTCTTCTTTACATCATTTTCTTATTTATACCTCTACTCCAACTAACTAACTGAATCTGTTACAATCTTTAACTACTTTAATTCCCATTCTTCTTCTATACCAGTCATCTATTACATCTTTTCCCGCCATTCTTCTTTCCTTTGTTATTTCACTTCTTTACTTCCAGCTCACGTTATGACTTCTATTGCTTCTGTTACAAATTATGGGTTTTAATTATTTTTGCGGGTGGAAGTTTTGAGACTAAGTGAGGAAGTGAATAGGTGAAATTATGGGTTTTACTTTATATGGAAAATTGGAAACTTAGATCAAGAATCGTGGAGGAGAAGTGAAAAGGTTGCCGCCCATGATTCTTTCACCCACGGCTGCTAGGGTTTTTTCTTTCAGGGAGAGCCGAAGAAGAGAGAGAGAGAGAGAGAGAGACATGGTACAAGCGCCTGGTTATTACTATTATTTCATTTTATGAAACAACTTTGGGAAGTTAAAATCATTAAACACTCAACATATAAATACAAGTTTCAATATCCAGGTGACAATAACAGCATCTTTCATGCAAGCTAGTAGAAAAATTTACAACGACATCATGGCTTAGTCACAAATGTCTACACTAACACCTGCAATTGTCTCGCTGCCTCCTATTTGCCAGGCCACTTAAAAATTGTAGACAACCAAGTAGTAGCACGGGATCAGGCACAGAATAAGTTTTCTTGAAGCTAAAGAAATCCTAAATTGGTTAGCAGCTTCTGTATCCAGTGCAGGTCATTTTGAACAATACTATTTCTAACGAGCTCTTGCTTCTTTTCTTCTTGGGCCAGTGGCTTGTATCCGCGTTCATAGCCATGCTGCTCCTCACCATTGAATCCATTGACTGTTTCTTCTCTTTGTGGATTGTCATCATCAGTATCACGCTTTTCTTCTTCCGCCTGTGGCTTATGTTTGACTTCGTTACCGTGCTGCTCCCCGTCAATGAAACCATTAACTGTTTCTTCTCGAAGTGGTTTGTCACCGAATTCATGCTTCTCATCTAACTGAATATTATTACAACTCGGTTAATTGACAAGAAGAGCATAATGGACATAAATGACATAAAATGTATCACAAGATCTATCAAACCAGTAACATGCACTTTGCAATAGCCTTAACGTGCTTGTATGAGTGCCCGAGTGGTTGTAAAGAAGCAACCATCCGAGGAGATTTGTGATTGGAGGAGGCTGATGTTTTTTTCTTTCCTCGAGCATTTCTCATTTTATGGAAATGGTGGTGGCTATCAAGTTACTATTAGAACTTCTTGCATATTTCAAAGCAATAGCTCTCGGTAACATATTTCATTTGTTAACAAAGAGTTCTGCTGTTCTCTCGCGTATGATGTTTACAACAAAAATGTACCGGTCTAAAGTGCCAGGGGCACAGCATCTGTGGATCCTGGTTCTAAAGAACAAGGGAACATGAAGCTCTGTTTTTTTTAACCTGTCCAGAATACAAGTGTACACTTGACAAAGTGAGAGGGAAGAGAGGATCTTTCTTGTTCCATTCCTTTTGGCAGAGTTATTTGGTTCTGGATAGTTTTGTCTTTTCAAGAAGATACAAACCAATGCCAGATTAATTCTTTGGAGTGAATCCCCTAGCACTAGATAAATCGCCCAAAGGAAATGTCCAATAACTTTATTTCATTCAAAGCGAAATTGGTGGCAGAAACGAAGAAAAAGACAATGGAGTACGCATTAATCAGGCAGTTACCTGTAGGAAATTGTGATTCTCAACTTCATTAACTCCAACAGAGGCATGAAAGGCCCTACTTGTATCACCTTCATTGTCAATAGCTGCTTCATTTGGTTGAACTGATACTGCAGACAAGTCAGGTACCGGAACAGGATCTGCTTCATGAGGAACCACAATTCCTCCGACGTCCTTTGATGAGTTTATGGCTGTTAGAGCATCATCATTTCTGACACCATCCTCTCTGATCACCGTACTCTTGTTTGACTTAGTTCTGTTTTCAACTAACACTTCATTCACAGCAGAAGCCCCCTCTGAGTAACGTATGTTATCTGCTACAATTGCTACAGGCTTCTCTTGCATAGAAGAAATGTTATCAGCAACAATTCGTTTCTCATAAGTCACTGGAGTTGGCTCCTTTTCCGGGTTAGAACTCACATTCATAGTAACTCCTCCATTGCTTGCATCAGAAACCAATTCTTCCTTTTGATGAGTCAAGTTCTCAGTAACAATCAGCATTTCTGGGTTGACAGAAGGTTCCTCAGTCCCATTAGCAGATGGTTCTTCCTCTGTTACCTTCTGCAATGCAGCATCTTCCCAATCTTCCCAAACTACGATTGTATTATCAGTTTCCCGAGTTTGGAGAACTCGATCAGGACCCGGTTGCCAGCAAATTCCCCCACCAATACCTTTCAGTATGAACTTGAACTGGAAGGATTTTCCAACCGGTAAATCCTACATAAAACATTAAAACGCATCAGCACCTCATCAAATATTTCTAAAAGCAACAACATTTTATACATCGTCTAGTAGTTTCTGCTTACCAGTTCAACAGTCCAAAGATGCTCATCTGACCAGTTCAATGGTATTACACTTCCAGGATCCCATAATCCCAACAGAGGATCTTCCCCCACTATGGTAAATTGCTCACCAAAGGAACACGCTTTCTGTAGCTGGAATTTGACACGAACTGTCTTTGATTCATCTGCACTCATAGATAAGCACGCCAAGCTGAGACTAAGGGTTGACCAAAAGATCTCAAGGGCCAAACAAGAAAAAGAATACTTACTTGTTTCTTGGTTTTGACCGTCTCCGATCTCCAAGTCTACCTACGAGAAGAAATTAAAATCAGTTTAGATTTTATACTGAATTTTAAGCACATACACAATAAGCCCTAACCCCATAAGCATCTTATAACATCATCAACTACAACTGCTTTAGCGAAATAAACACAAGTAGAGGTTAAAGATAAGTATTTTAAGCATAATTTCTCTGTCTTAGATATAATTCTTCCAAGGGCTTAGAGAAATAAACACAAGTAGAGGTTAAAGATAAGTATTTTAAGCATAATTTCTCTGTCTTCGATATAATTCTTCCAAGGGCTCTGTTTTCTCTTTTGAAAACTTGTCAAGAAAACATCTTTGAGTCTGCCTTCATGGGTATTTTGAATACATCTCCAACAATTGAGAATAAATAAAATTAATAAGGGACAAGAAAAGGAACCACTCCAGAAAGTTTTGGAGACCTAAAAAGGAAAGCTGAAACTTGAAAGCTAAGCTATGATATACATAGAGCAAGAGAGAAGGAAAAGAAAAGAGCGCATGCCTGGGACTCAGGTGAGGGAGAAGAAGAAACACGAATTGTACAGATAGGCTTGTGTTTCACACATAGGAAGTGCAAGAAGCCAACATTATGAACAAGCTTCTTTGATGGAAAAATACTAATTTCATGTCTCAATTCTCTGGATGAGAAAAGGGGTCTGTCTCCATTTTTGTGAAGGATGATCTTTGAGAAAGAACTGGCTAGGGTTTCCATCACCTGAAAACAGCAGTAGTTCAGTTGCTAAGCAGTGGATAGCAGAGAACTGATGATTGATTTGATTTGTTTTGTTTTGTTTTGTTTTGTCTGTCGATTCACTGTGCCCTGGGAGATGGATGATAGGGCGTCGAGTCGAGACTCGAGAGAGTTGATAAAATGAATGTGGAGGCCTGACACGTGTGAGAGACGAGGCACCTGGAGGAGCCCTCGTTAATAAATTATCGGTACAGTACCATAGGAGGTTTTTAAGGTCACCGTCGGTGCTCAGCTCCCTTTCAACCCCCACCATCAATTTCGGATAATAATTTATTTTTAATACCATTGAACAAGAAGGATTCTATTTGGCAAGTTCTTTCTATTCTAGCATGGAGGTTCGGCTCCTGACATGACACGCTGGCGCATGGATACTCAATAGTGGGCTCATAGTTTAGGGCAACCAATAGGCCCTAGAACTTGACCTATAAAAACCCCGAGCATGCCTAGTTTTATTAAAAAAAGTAATAATAAACAAACCAATAAATTGATTTTTAGGGTATTTTGATAACCATCGTATTTTCATTTAAAAATATTATTGAAATTCTAATAAATTTATTTATAATTTAAAATATTTAAAATATTTTATGATCAATATAAAAAATAAAAAGCGAATAGAATAATAATAAAATTTTAGAACCGTGACATATTCTTTCCTTCATAGACCAAAACATCATTCATTGATTGCTTCTTTTCATGATGGATCAATCAATACTAAGATTAACATTTCTGTAGACAAAATATGGATAATAAAAATCTTTTTCTCTCTTCTCTCAACAATTAAAGATCAAAATATAATAAAAATAAAATTTAGAATTAAAATGTAAATTCCTAAAACTATAAGGACTTCATTTTTTCATTGTGAATGCATGTAGTCATCCATAATACAGTCATGAGTGAGTCTACAGTAGCAGCAAAAATAAAATACAGTTTATTCTGAAATAATTTATGAACTTGGTGATTACTAATAAGCAACTTTTGGACTTCTCTATGCGCTTTTGCCTGACTGCCTTGGCCGCTAATGAACGGTGGAATCTTCAAAACGATCAAAATCCATTGGGAACGAAACATCAAGATTTTAAAGCGCCCAGCACAGTTATGCTGAAAGGCAGGCATAGGGCAAGTGCCATGCCATCCTTTCCAGCCAAGGTTTGGACAACGCAGGTTTATGGCCCCGAGGGTCCTTCCCTTCAAATACTCAGTCCTTCCCTTCAAAAGCTGGTTCGGAAAAACATATTATATTAAAAAAAAATCAATAATATACCACAAATCAATCATGCAATGGCGCTTAAAATAACCTAATTAATTCTTACAGTGAATTCAAACAGTAAAATTATATTTTTATTTAAAACAAACTAAAAAAATGGTCTTGGAGGTAAATATATATTTTCATAGGTTCATTAGTTATTTTTTAATTTATTAGGGATATCTTGATCTTTTTATAATTTTTTAGTTAAATCACTTGATTTTCCTTAGAAAGTTTTTTTTTTTTCTATTTCACCTAAAGTTAAATCACTTAATTTTCCTTAAAAGAAGAAAAAAACTTAACTATGACCTAGAAAGTTTTTTTTTTTTCTATTTCACCTTCTCAAACACAGCATATTACCTCTATTATCTTTTGAATAAAATTTCTCATGGCTTGATTTCAGGCCAATTAATAATTTCATAATGATTGTTTTCTTATATTTATTTTGTAGTGGGATAATGTGGTATTTTAATTAAAAAATTATTGATACGTATCTAAAAATTTTTTAGGTAGCATATGTAACTGATTTTAGTTGTTGAAACTATTATTCGACAACATCATTCAATTTATTTTAGAATATATTGTTAATAGAAATTAGGTTGAATGCCAAAAAACCTTTTCTTTTTCTCCCCTTCTTTCATTTTAGAAATTCATGAATGACCTTCAAAATAACTTTTTAATTTTTTTATTTGGATTTGGTTCCCACTTTCTTTTATTTCTATTTATTTTATTCTAATTAATTTCTAAAATTGAACTTCTTTTTTTCAACTTTATCATTTTTTAATTTTTTTTAGTCTATTAAAGTTGGTCTTTATTAGTTTAATTGCTATTTTTTTATTTATTTCAGATGATTTTTTAATTTTATTTTTTTTAATTTTACTCTTTATTTTTTTGTTTCAGATTTGATACTCATTCTTTTAATGTTATTTTTTTTGTTTTGGTAAATTTTTTAAATTGAGATTTTTTTATTTTATCCTTTAATATTAAATTAATTGAGAATTAAGATCCTTAATTGAACCTATGTCTATAATTTCATGAATTACAAAATTAAAACCCTTTAATATTAAATTAATTGAAAATTAATATCCTTAATTGAACCTATGTCTATAATTTCATGAATTACAAAATTAAAAGGTTAATTTAAATTTAGGAGATTCGTTCAGGTTTATTTGATTTTTATATTATTAAATTATGATTATTTTTTATATTATTCAGTTAACTAAATTTATTAAACCTAGTCAACTCAATAACATGAGTCTAAAATTCTTTTTACCTTTTTAGAAATTCTAGTGTTATCTAAATTATTTTTTTATACTTAAAAATATTTGGCTCAATCCATGGTGTTACACCAACCACCTATGCAAGTTTATTCTAGTCATTTGTTTTGGGTATTGTTTCTAAATTAAAATTTTTTCTTTTTTAAGTTTTCAATACGTGGTTCATTCTAATAAAACTTCCTTGTTTCAATATTGATTCCTTGGTTTAATGATGATCTTGTACCTTAAATTTTAGATTTATTTTAATTTTAATTAATCTAAATCAATTTAATATATTATATTTTATTAATAACATTTAAAAAATATATCATCAAATATATTACCATTTAAATATTTTAAAAGTGTTATATGAGATATATATCAAAAATTTATCTTGATAATGTCATTATATTGTTTTAAGATTGAAAAAAAATAAAATGATTTGACCTTAATTTTGCCTACCACGGGTATAAAAAACCCAGTTTTTGTATACATGCCGTTATCTAAAGATTTAATTTAATGTATAAGTGAATTAAATAAAAATATTTATTTATTTATAAAAAAAGAAATATTAATTTAATTTCTTGAACTGTGCAATCCCACTTCGCGTCAAATACATTTCCCAATCCCCTTAGCCCCATACATTTATTTATTTATTTATTTATTTTACAGTTTTATTAAAAAGTCTACCTGGATAAATACAAAAATAATATAAAACGTTGATAACAGGTCACTGGTTAAATAACTTAAATCTTTTAAATGAAACCAAAATTCAAATATATATAATTCAATACTCTTGCAGTGTTACGTGTTTGTGGATTTGATCCGCACAATTTCTCACCCTTACTGCTTCATGTAGGAAGATTTAATTATCATTGGAGACAAATTCTTGGTATCTCTTGAATAATATAACAGGGATTTGTTTAATAATTAAATATAGACAAAGTTGTTGACTCAAAAGAAAAAAAAACCAATGTATGAAGGAGTTATAGTCCAACTAATTAATATTAATATATATTAAAAAAAATCTCGAGTTCAAATAATATTAATGTTTTAGAGTGTTGGAGCATTCGGAAGAACAGTTATTAAACTTGACATCATATGCGAAGTTGATTTGGAGTCTACTCCGAGTGAATTTTTTTATAATAAGGATAGATGTTAGTTTAATTAAATCTGTGACTTTATATGTATGTCTGTAATGTAATTGACTTGTTCAAGTCTTGTGGAGATGCAACTAAGTCAACTTTAATTTTCTTTTTTAAACGTTTTGTTTTAAATAAAGATATTTTATAATTTTTTCAACTTGATGTTGGCTAGCTGGGGGGCTAAGCCTGAGACTCGCAAGTTCCAACACCTTATTGTAAGTTTTCAAATGGGAAGGAAGTTCTCGAGCGGAGGAAGCATTGTTTGGGGAGTAATGGTTTGCAGGCAACTCCCAAAACAATCATGCTTGGCTGCACCTAATCTAATAGTAACAACTAAAGTTTATGACTTATTTTTTTTTTTTAATTAATATGGGTGTTTGGGTCAGCTTACGTGCACCATAACTAATTCTACGGATTCTGAAGTTAACGATCATGTAAACTTTCGGTGACCATCACATGAGCAACCAAGAATTCAAACCATCTAAATGGTGACCAAATAATAAAGATTTGAGATAAAAGAATTTGCTTCTCTTTTGTCAAGTACTGCAGTATTAGCGGCACTACTAATCACATATCTAAAGTTTCGCTTATATAAGCAAACTAGGGCTTGGCCTAGCGGTGGAAGGGGCTTGTCTCCTTCCACTGCACCTGGGTTCAAGCCCTAGCGTGCACGCCTGTCACCCCCGCGGTGCCTTACATGTCTACTGGGTTTGCAGGATATTCAGTGGGCCGTGGGGATTAGTCGTGATGCGCGCAAGCTGGCCCGGACACCCCACGTAAATCAAAAAAAAAAAAAAAAAGTTTCGCTTATATTGTTATTGGCTTCAGCTTTTAGGAAAATAAAAATAAATTTTCGTTGACTTTATGACTTTCTAAGATAGGAGGTGATGGTTTTTGACTGGATTGTCACGAGTTTTGGTTGGTAAGACCTGATTGGGTGGGTGTAATTGTGGGTATTATATTAAATCATTTAGGATTGGAGAGGAAACTTCTATTAACAATAAACTAAGAATAAACTACTTATTATTTCTTGACTTGGAAGTCAAACTTGATTTTTATTATTTTTTAATGAAGTTCTTACCTTTTTATTTTTTCTAGATTTTAATTATAAGAAAAGATGAAGGAACATACTCACTTGTCCAGACTCGAACTTGATTATTACTTGGTATCCACTGTAATCGAACGCTGTTGAAAGTCATTGTTATATATCGTAATATTTAATTAAATATCATGATTGGAAAATATTACAAAATAATTATTGTGCTTAAAAATTGTAATATTTATTAAATATAGTGTTTTTTAAGCGTGATAATATAAAGTTATATTATTTCACTAATTTTTTTAATATAATATTTTATCAAAACGTTAAATTTAATGTGATACTTTTTTTTATCAGATTCGTTATTTTTATCAGATTCTTTAAAGAGAATCAAATCATATTTTTTTTTAATCAGATTCGTTAAAGAGAATCAAATCAAATTACCATCTAATTACATATAGGAAACCAGCTTATAAATTAAACAGCAAAACCCATCTTTTCAAGGAATAAATAATAATAAAAATAATAAAGCAACATTTTCATGACGAAGGGAAAAACCATCAGCAGAGTCCTCCAATCTACTTCCATCCCATTACAAAAATTTCCTTATATAATCCTTCCCTCCTCTCAAGCAGCAGCCACACTTCGAGCAGTCTGTTCTCCATAAATCATTTTCTTCCTTATATGATCTCAATAATGTCTTGTTCATTGTTCTTGAAGGTAATCTTGCAATCCTGTTTCGTTGTAATTTTTTTGTATGCGCCATCCTTCACTCAAGCAGCTACCACTTTGAGTGGAAATGAGACTGATCATCTTGCTTTGCTTGCCATCAAGGCTCAGATAACACTTGACCCTCTTGGTCTGATGAGCTCATGGAATGATTCTCTCCATTTCTGTAACTGGCGGGGCATCATTTGTGGTAACCTTCATCAACGAGTCATTAACTTGAACCTTAGTCACTATGGCTTGGTAGGTTCACTCTCACCACAAATTGGAAACATGTCCTTCCTTAGAGGTATTAGCTTAGAGCAAAACTACTTTTATGGTGAAATCCCACAAGAAATAGGCCGTCTAGACAGGCTAAAGTACATTAATTTCTCCAACAACTCTTTCTCTGGAGAGATCCCAGCCAATCTTTCTGGTTGTTCTAGCCTTTTAATGCTTCGTTTGGGGTTCAATAAATTGACAGGCCGAATCCCATACCAGTTAGGATCATTGCAGAAGCTCGAGAGAGTTCAGCTTCATTACAACAATCTCAACGGGTCAGTTCCGGATTCTTTAGGAAACATCTCATCTGTTAGGTCTCTGTCCTTGTCAGTTAACAATTTTGAGGGGAGCATACCAGATGCATTAGGCCGTTTAAAGACCTTGAATTTTCTTGGCCTAGGCTTGAATAAGTTGTCTGGAATGATTCCTCCCTCAATTTTCAATCTCTCATCTCTTATAGTCTTTACTTTGCCCTATAATCAACTACATGGCACCTTGCCATCAGACTTGGGACTTGCACTTCCTAATTTGCGAGTCTTGAATATTGGTCATAATTTTTTTTCTGGACCTCTTCCTGTGTCAATATCCAATGCTTCAAATCTTCTAGAATTGGATATTGATACCAGTAATTTCACTAAAGTCACGATTGATTTTGGAGGCTTACCTAATCTCTGGTCACTAGCTCTTTCCTCCAATCCCCTTGGGAAAGGAGAAGCTGATGACCTGAGTTTCATTGATTCCTTAACTATATGTAGGAATTTGCGGTTATTAGACTTAAGTAATAGCCACTTTGGAGGGGTGATTCCTGATTCTATAGGTAACCTCTCAACCCAACTTTTTCTGTTGAAGTTGGGAGGAAATCAACTATCTGGTAGCATCCCTACTGTAATTGAGAACCTCCTTAACTTGGCGGAGTTGACAATGGAGAAAAACTACTTGAGTGGGACTATACCTTCTGTACTAGGTAACCTTAAGATGCTACAAAGATTGGACCTGTCAGAAAATAAGCTTTCGGGGCTGATTCCATCATCCCTTGGAAACATCACTCAATTGTTTGATTTTCATCTCCAAAAGAATCAGATAATGGGGAGCATTCCTTCCAGTTTTGGAAACCTGAAATACTTGCAAAACCTTGACCTTTCTCAAAACCTTCTCAGTGGTACGATACCCAAAGAGGTTATGGGTCTTTCTTCCCTAACAATCTCTTTGAACCTGGCTCAAAATCAACTGACAGGTCCCTTGCCTCCAGAACCACAAAACTTGATGAATCTTGGTTACTTGGATGTTTCCGAGAACAAGTTATACGGTCAAATTCCCAGTAGTCTAGGCAGTTGTGTAACCTTGGAGAAACTTCACATGCAGGGTAACTTCTTTGAAGGAGCTATTCCTCCATCATTCAGCTCCTTGAGAGGACTTCGTGACATGGATCTTTCCCGCAACAATTTGTCTGGCCAAATTCCACAGTTTTTAAAGCGCCTTGCACTCATTAGCTTGAATCTTTCATTCAATCATTTCGAGGGTGAGGTACCAAGGGAAGGGGCTTTCCTGAACGCAACAGCAATCTCGTTATCTGGAAACAAAAGGCTTTGTGGTGGCATACCACAATTACAATTGCCGCGATGTGTTGCTAACAGATCAAAGAACGGAAAGACGTCTCTGGGGGTCAAGTTAATGATTGCGTTACTTACCCCACTTCTGGTATTAGTTTTCGTCATGTCTATTCTTGTCATCAATCGACTGAGAAAGACGAATAGGCAGTCCTCTCTAGCATCTTCAATGTCATCAAAACAAGAACTGTTATTGATGGTTTCCTATAGAAATCTCCATAAAGCTACTGGAGGCTTTTCCTCTGCCAATTTGATTGGTGCTGGTAGCTTTGGCTCCGTATACAGAGGCATTCTGGATCCAAATGAAACAGTTGTGGCAGTGAAGGTGCTGTTCATGCGTGAAAGAAAAACTTTGAAGAGCTTCATGGCTGAATGCGAAATACTTAAGAACATTCGGCATCGTAATTTGGTCAAGATCCTGACGGCTTGCTCGAGTGTAGATTTCCAAGGAAATGACTTCAAAGCTCTAGTCTATGAGTTTATGCCCAATGGGACTTTGGAAAGTTGGCTGCATCCCTTTCCAAGGACAAATGGCATCGATGAGGACCTGAAAATATTAAGCTTTCATCAAAGGTTAAACATTGCTATTGATGTGGCTGCTGCTCTCAATTATCTTCATTACCAGTGCCATAAGCCAATTGTTCATTGCGATTTAAAGCCAAGCAATGTTCTCCTTGACAATGATATGACAGCTCACGTGGGTGACTTTGGGTTAGCAAGGTTCATTGAAGAAGCCATTAATCCGTCTCATCGGAATGAAAGCAGCTCAGTTGGACTGAAGGGAACTGTGGGATATGCTGCACCAGGTATGGTAGCTTTGTTTCAACCAACAAAGCTTACAATGGTTTTATGAAGATTAATCTAAACCAAGTACATGAACGAAATTATTGCATTCAACAGTTCTTTTCTTTGATCTAACAATCAGTTCAAAATTTGATTATTGCAGAGTATGGTATGGGAAGTAAGCCTTCGATGAAAGGTGATGTATACAGCTACGGAATCCTCTTGTTGGAGATGTTTACAGGAAAGAGGCCTACTGATGACATGTTCAATGATGGACTGGATCTCCACAATTTTGTTAAGACAGCATTGCCTGATCAAATTTCAGAAGTTGTAGACCCATTGTTTGTTACTGGAGGTGAAGGAGATGAAGAGGAGACCGGCCACTTGGAGAACAGAACCTGGGGACAAATAAAAAAGGACCAAATGCAAGAGAGTTTGATAGCAATCCTAAGAATTGGAATTGCTTGTTCAGTGGAATCAGTCAATGAAAGAAAGAACGTTAAAGATGTTCTCACAGAATTGCAGAATGTCAGAAGAATTTTTCTCGGATCGGGGAGGAACTAGAGCTCAAGAGTAGGTGACACAGATTAATACCTTATAGTTAGATTTTGAAACAGTATGATTTCTCCTTTTCTCGTTATTTACTGGTTTGGAATGTGGCTCTCGTCTGTGCTGCTCCATCCATTAATGTTATCTTGTCGAAATAGCTTTCTCTGAAGTACATGTACATATGAAATTCTCTGGTACGGTCACATCAATGGAGAAGAGATGTTGCTGCCTATTGTTTCTAGGGATCAACTGCAAACATACTTTGGAGTTTGGACAAAATAAATAAATACATGGATCATTGTTATCAGACTCAAGAAAACTAAACTGGGCATTTAAGGAAGCTTGGATTTGTACAACTACATGTATACTGTAGTATTTAATATCATATATGTTTTTATTTAATAAATCAACATTACTCGTGGAAATCTCTTAACCCTATATGTCTACTGTAGTATTTAATATCATATATGTTTTTATTTTTTAGTTTAAATATATATCATGAATATGTTTGATTTTGATAAATTTTTAAAAAAAGCAAACATGCAACCAATTAACTATATTATCTAAGAATCTGATTAAAATAGAATAAAACAACAAATGAACATGAAAAGTGATTGAACAATCTATGTTGGGAGGATGTTTAATTTTAATCATTAAGTCCTTAACTATTGATTAAAACTCAACTTGAATCTTAATTTTTGTTATTATTATTTCGGATCAATGTAATTCAATTTTTTGTAACACATGTCAGAATCATAATCAATTTTGAAGTGAGACATATAATCAGCAAAAAACTAATATAAACTAAAATATAATAAATTATTAACCACCAAATCACCAAATCCTTGTTATCTGGACCCTTTCTTCTCATATATATATATATTGCTGATTTTTTTTAAATTGTTTTTTAGTGTTGTTATTGTCATTAATTTTTTTTTAAACATACATCTTAATTAGATTGATCAATTATTAAACCTTAATTATTGTCAATTCTTTTTTTACAATTAATCATTATCTTTTTTGAGTTTGCAGAGTCATTAGTAGTTACAATCATGATTATTACTTTCCAAGATTAAATGATTTTTTTTATACTAATTTTGAAATAACAAACAAAAAAGTCAAAAAATGGAAAATAATAATCATTTTTATGAGGTTGTATGAAAAATATAAAAATAATATGAATAATTTGTTGAAAATTGTGATAGAAATAAAAGAAAAACTATAAATTCCTTGTCATTTTGACGACCCTTTCTTCTTTTGAGCATAAATGTACAGTCAATCCTAATATTTTGTTTTAAGATAATATTTGTTATATCAAAATTTTATTATTGTTAAAAAAATGGCAATTAATCATTAAATTTTAACAAGTTTGCATAAATTGTTATTTTTTAACAATAAGGATTATTTTGCATAATAGTTTTGAAAACAATAATAAAAAATTCAAGAATACAAAAAATAATAATTATTTTTGTGAGGTTGTAAGAAAAATAAAAATATTAGTTATTTGGAGAAAATTGATATTGAGCAAATGATAAAATACTAGATAATGAAAATAAAAAAAACTACAAAAATTAAAATAAAATAAAAAAGTTGGTTCAAGCTCTTGTCAAGCCTACGGGCAAGGGCATGGTGCCTAAGCGACTAGGTTGTACGCATCCGGCTAGGACTCTAAAAATTGTTTTTAAAAACATGGCAGATGGCTACAATCAACACAACGTTGCAACTCAGGTGCTGCCGTCTATGATTTTCAGCAACCACTCGCTGTTGAGAAAAAATGTTAAGCAAAAAAGGGCCTACTATAGCAGACAAAAAGACACCGTTTCAAGTCGAAAGGCCTAAAACAACAAGTTTTGTCCACCATAACAGGGGCTTGGCTCCGATGAGACTCCATTTACTATAGCTTCTTAAAAATTAGCAACCATAAATTCCAGATGATTCGTCAGGTTAAGACCCCTACCTTAAATGATGTAGCCAATGGAGCCCTTTAAACCTGCAGAAATTGCTTGATTTTTGGAGTAGTTCCTCGATACTTCAAGGAGGAATTTAGCTAATCCAAAGTCACCAACGCTGCTTGGCTTTAAAAATCACAGTGAAAGATCGGAGTTTCATAATGGTGAAGGAGATAATCCAATACAGAAGGAACATCAATGGCTATTTTCATTCCGAGTAAAGCTCAATTTGTTAGTTTGAGTTGTTGGATGTAGCCCCTAGTCTAGATTGCCACCAGAATTGAACTCAAAAACAAGAACTTTGAAATCATTACCCTGATGATCAACATTTGAGCAAGAAATCATTACCTTGATGATCAACAATTGAGCAAGCTGTTATGATCCTCAGGAGGTTACGATGCCTTACATTTCTTAAAGCATTACATTCACGAGTGAAACTTTTTGAAGCACCTTGCTGATGAAGATTTTGTTGTGTGTGGTCCCGCACCATGTGATGGTGGGACCACTATATTAATTGAGAAAAGAGGCGACTATCTTTCTTGAAAAAAAAACATAAGCTAACTATTCATAACAGATTTGAAAAAAGAGAAAATAAAAGAGAGAGGTGAAAAAGAGAGGAAGAAGAAGCAGTTGTACTCTCTGTCTTTATTTTTTAATTCCCAGCTCGTTTACCGTTGGATCATACTGAGATTTTGATAGCAGCTTCTAGACATGTTACTCTTCATTCTGAACGGTTGAATTGAAGATTAGTGGTGTGAAAGCTAGCTGTTTTGATAGAAAATAGGGTTGTCAGTATTGTGAGTTTTTCTCAGATACTTCTTCTTTAATCTTGTTGTATTCCAAGAATAAGTTGTTCTTGATGTTATATATATTGTAGCCCTTAGTTGAATCTAAGGAAGAACAGTTGTGAACCCATTATTTTTTGATAATGGAAGGTTTTAAAAGGACTACAGTCCCGTGGTTTTTTCCGCATCGGGTTTTTCATGTAAAAATCTTGGTATTGATTTGTGTGATTGTTGTATTATTTTTATTGATTGTTTGATCCTAATTTTGATTGCACAAAGAGGGAAAAGAATTAAAACTTGTGAATTGTGAATTGATCCGGGTAGATTGATATCCGGTTATTTGTTCCTAATTTTCCCAACAAAGTAGTATCAGAGCATTGGTTGTGTAGATTGAATTTCTTATGCAGTTAAAATGGAAAAGGAAGATTCGGCATGATAAAGCTTACTTCCTCAAATTATTTTCTATGAAAAACAATGATGGAGGATCACTTATATTGCAATGATTTGGCTTTGCCAATTGAATATAAAGTAATAAAGCCTGATGAAATGGATGATGCAAAATGGAATGGGTTTAATAGAAAGGCTACTGCTAATGTTAGAAAATGGGTATCTTCTAAGTCCATTAATCATATTTCTCAAAAACATGACTGCTATACAGTTTGGAAGATATTGGAAGAAACATTTGTTAAGGAGAGTGCACAAAACAAGGTTTTTATAATTAGAGACCTTGTGAATTTGAAGTATAGAGATGGTGAAGATGCTTCAGTACATATAAATGTATTCCAAGGGTTCTTATATCAGCTGTCATTGATGAATCTTGAGTTAGCCGATGAAATGAAAGCACTAATCCTATTAAGTTCATTGTCGGATAATTGAGAGACTTTGGTGGTGTCACTTAGCAATTCTCTCCGAATGGAAAGATCACTTTGAAAACAGTGAAGGATTATATCCTCAATAAAGAGAAAAGGAGGAAAGGGACAAGCACTTCTGAGTCTCATATACTTGTTACAGAAAGTCGAGGGAGAAGTCCAAGCAAGTTCTCTCACGGTAAGAAAGATAGAGAATCCAATAATAGAAAAGAAAAATGGAAGCTAAGAGAAAGATCTCAGTTAAGGAAGGGTTTTAAGTGTTATTATTGTGACAAGTCTGGGCATATGCAAAAAGACTGTAGAAAGTATAAAGGAGATAAAAAGGGTAAAGATGAAGATAAGAATGAAAAAAATGGTACAGCTACAGTTGTATTTAATGGTGATGTTGTTATTGTTTGTGATGATGGTTGTGTTAATCTTGCATGTCAAGATACCACCTGGGTTGCAGATTCAGCAGCTTCTTACCATGTTACACCCTGACGTGATTTTTACACATCCTATATTGCTAGTGACTTTAGTCAAATTAGGATGGGAAATTGAGGGA
Source organism: Populus euphratica (assembly GCF_000495115.2). NCBI lineage: Eukaryota > Viridiplantae > Streptophyta > Magnoliopsida > Malpighiales > Salicaceae > Populus > Populus euphratica. Next base: position 2,854,569 of record NW_011499852.1, read on the forward strand.
TGACTAGTGTTGTGGGCATTGGAGACATTTGGTTGGAAACCAATACTAGGTGCAAGTTGCTACTCAAAGATATTAGACACGTGCTTGATATGCACCTACACTTAATCTCTATAGGTACTCTTGATAAAAAAGGCTATCATAATTACTTGGAAGATGGTAATGGAAGCTCTCTAGAAATTCCTTAATTGTTGCTAAAGGGAAGAAGATGGGTCTCTACATGTCACAAGCCAAGGTGATCAAAGGGGAAGTGAATGCAATTGAAGATTGCTCTACTGATCCATGACATAAGCGGCTTGGACATTTGAGTGAGAAAGGCCTTGGCATCCTTGCCAAGAAGAATTACCTTCCATTAAAAGGTATGAACTTGAACACATATACTCATTGTTTAATTGGTAAATAACATAGAGTTGCGTTTCAAAGATAACCTTCACATAAAAGATCACATGTTCTTGATTTAGTTCATACTGATGTTTGCTCCATAATTGATAAGTCTCTTAGGGGTGCATTGTACTTTGTTAATTTTATTGATGATCACTCCAGGAAAATTTAAGCCATATGTTTGAAATCCAAAGATCAGGTGCTTGATGTCTTTAAGGATTTTCATGCTAAAATTAAAAGAGAAACTAGTAAAAAGCTAAAATGTATTCGAGCTGACAATGGTGGTAAATACAGGGGTCCCTTTGAAAAGTACTGTAGGGAACATGGTATCAAGTTGGAGAAGACAGTTCCTAAGACTCCACAACAGAATGGAGTGACTGAGAGAATGAATAGAACCATTGTTGAAAGAATTAGATGTATGCTCTCTCATGCAAAGCTGTCTAAGTCCTTTTGGGGTGAGGCAATGAAGACTACAGTTGCCATGATCAACCTTTCTCCATCAGTTCCTCATGAATTTGATGTTTCAAATAGAGTTTGGAAAGGAAATGATGTTTCTCATGCACACTTAATAGTGTTTGGATGCAGAGTATTTATACATGTTCCTAGAGATGAAAGGTCTAAGCTTAACAACAAGACAAAACAATGCATTTTCTTGGGTTCTAAAGATGATGAGTTTGGCTATAAGTTGTGGGATTCAAAGGAGAAGAAAATTGTGAAAAGTAGAGATGTTATCTTCTTTGAAGATCAAACCATTGAAAACTTTTAACAAAAAAAGAAAATAGAGTCTACCACTTTTATTCCATCTAATTCAAATCCAAGACCTACTCCACAGTTACCTTTGATGCCTGCTAATCATGGGGGAGATTTGCAAAATGATGATAATGGTGGTTTTCTTATTGAGCCATTATTTGAAGATCCTGGATCAACTAATGATGATATTGATGTTATTCTTGAACAAGTTATGCAAGAAGTTCCAGATGAGCCATAATTAAAGAGGTCAACTAGACCTCGCCAACCTTCCACCAGATATTCTCCTCATGAGTATGTGCTGGTTACTAATAGGGGAGAGTTAGAATGCTTTGATGAAGCTATGTCACATGAGAAGAAAAATGAGTGGCTGAAAGCAATGCAAAAAGAGATGAAATCCTTGCATGAAAACCATAATTTTGAGTTAGTGAAGCTTCCTAAACGTAAGAGAGCACTCAAGAACAAATGGGTGTTCAGTTTGAAAATTGATGAACATTGCTCACAGCCAAAGTACAAGACAAGATTGGTTGTGAGAGGTTTTAGTTAGAAGAAGGGTATTGATTTTGAAGAAATCTTTTCACCAGTGGTCAAGATGTCTTTAATCCGAGTTGTGCTTGGCTTAACTACTAGTTTGAATCTTGAAGTTGAACAACTTGATGTGAAAATTTCCTTTCTCCATGGTGATTTAGGTGAGAAAATCTACATGGAGCAGCCTAAAGGGTTTGAAGCAAAAGGTAAATAGCAGTTAGTTTGCAAGTTGAAAAAGAGCATATATAGATTAAAGCAAGCTCCAAGACAGTGGTACAAGAAGTTTGATTCTTTCATGGTGAATCATGGTTATAATAGGACCACTTCTGATCATTGTGTATTTATGAAAAGGTTTCCAGATGGAAACTTTATTATTCTCTTGTTGTATGTGGATGATATGTTGATTGTTGGCTATGATGCTAAAAAGATTCAAATGTTGAAGGAAGAGTTGAGCAAGTCTTTTGCAATGAAAGACTTAGGACCGGCAAAACAGATTCTTGGCATGAAAATCACACGTGACAAGAAGAAGGATAAAATTTGGCTATCTTAGGAGAGATATGTTCAAAAGGTACTTGAGAGATTTAACATGAGCAACTCTAAACCTGTTTGTTCTCCACTTGCAAGCCACTTTAAACTAAGTTCTAAGTAATGTCCTTCAAGTGATGAAGAAAGAGATGAGATAAAAAGGGTTCCTTATGCATCCATAGTTGGTAGTTTGATGTATGTCATGGATTGCATAAGGCCGAATATAGCTTATGTAGTTGGTGTGGTTAGTCGGTTCCTCTCCAATCCTAGTAAAGAACACCGGTCAGGAGTGAAATGAATACTCAGGTATCTCAAAGGTACTTCTAGTTTCAGCTTATATTTTGGTAATAATAAACCTGTGTTGGATGGATACACATATACAGATATGACTGGTGATGTTGATTCTAGAAAGTCCACATTAGGATACTTGATGAAGTTTGCAAGGGGAGTAGTCTCATGGCAGTCAAGGTTGCAAAAATATGTTGTATTATCCACTACAAAAGCTGAATTTATTGCTCTTACAAAAAGGGGCAAATAGTTGTTATGGATGAAGAAGTTCTTGCATGAACTTGGCCTAGTTCAAAAGAACTTTATGTTGCACTATGATAGTTAAAGTGCAATCCATCTCAGTAAGCATCCTACTTTTCACTCTCGATCAAAGCATATTGAGATTAGATATCAATGGATTTGAGATGCTACGAAGATGAAGTCGTTTGTTGTTGAAAAGATCCATACCGATAACAACATGTCAGATATGATGACTAAACCTCTACTGAGAAAGAAATTTGAGTTTTGTAGAAGGGAAGTAGGCTTGTCAGAGCCTCCTAAATTGAAGTTTACATGTTGATTGCCAGTATGACGAATTCCTCACATGATGAGTGAATGAGAGATTTGTTGTGTGTGGTTCTACACTATGTGATGGTGGGACCACCACATTAATTGAGAAGAAAGGCAGTTGTCTCTCTTGAAAAAAAAACATAAGCTAACTATTCATAATAGATTTGAAAAGAGAGAAAATAGAAAAGAGAAGAGAAAAAGGGAGGAAAAAGAGGCAGTTGTACTCTCTGTTTTCATTTTTCGATTCCCAGCTCGTTCACCGTTGGATTGGGTTGAGATTTTAACAACAACTTTTAAACACGTTACTCTTCATTCTAAATGGCTAGATCGAAGATTGGTGGTGTGGAAGCTGACCGTTTTGATAGAAAACGGAGCTGTTAATATTGTGAGTTTTTCTAAAATACTTGTTTTTTAATCTTGTTGTATTCCAAGAATAAGTTGTTCTTAATGTTATATATGTTGTAACTCTTAGTTGAATTTAAGAAAGAATAGTAGTGAACCTATTATTTATTGATAGTGGAAGGTTTTAAGTGAATTACGGTCTTGTGGTTTTTCCTGTATCGGGTTTTTCACGTAAAAATCTCAGTGTTGATTTATGTTATTGTTGCATTATTTTTGTTAATTATTTGATCTTGATTTTGATTATACAAAGAAAAAAAAATTAAAACTTATAAATTAATCTGGATAGATTATTTATTTCTAATTTTCCCAACAAGTTCAGAATCTTGATCGCAACATTTCTTCTTTCACCAGGAAGAATGGCTTCGTACACAGAACCAAAGCTGCCAGAACCATTCAAATTCTCAGCAGCGAATCCATCGGTTGATTTTATGAGTTCCGAGACTGACATACCTACTTTCTATTCCTCGGAGACAGGTGCATTGAAATGCCTTGTTAACTTTCTTACCATACAAAAATTAGAAAGAGAGCACAATACAACAGTAATGAATGTTGCTGCTATCATTGCTGTGATTACTACCTTGAAGGAAAGAGGATCTCTGGGTTTTTTCCTGGAGCATTTAGGTAAATGTAATTCTGTATAGCTTATCATTTCCAATTACTGGGATGGAACTTGCATTTGCAAATGTACTTCCTCTTGACACTTCCGTCTCTAAATCATTACAAGAAAGATTGAGATGCTTGAGAGCTAATAACCTGCCGAGAAACTCGGGGATCCTCCCAGTTAAATTATTTTTTGACAGATCCAGTTCCTCTAAACCTCTCGAAGTTTTCAGTGATCCAGGAATTGGTGCTTCAAATTTATTTCCCTCTAAATTCAGGCGTTCTAAACTGAAACAGGTGCCAAGGTACTTGGAATTTCACCTGGCATTTTGTTCCCTCGTACATCCAACTCCACATGATTTTGTACGCTATTACTTGTAATGGCAGGGGACAAGTTAAGGAATAATTAGACATTATCAAAGAATTCAGACAGACGAAAGACCAAGATGTGACGTAGCTCAAGTAAACAATAGCATTTTTATAAGTCAAAACTCTTGAAAAAAAAAACATAATTACATAACTATGAGGAAATATTTAAAATATTTATTTTTTATTTATCTTAATTTTACTAGCTAATTAAATATTTATTACAATCCTTTATATAGATATTTTTTCAGAAAAATACATTAATACTAAATAAAAAAATAGAAAAATTATTACTTTCAAATAAAAAAAACTAGAAAATCTTAATAGTATAGATTAGATAGAAAAATAAAATGGGAAAAAAAACTAAAATTCCTAAACTAAAAATATACAATATTCTAAAAAAATCTTGCAGTAGTCTTCCTAAATTGGAAGGAACTAGTCATTGAATTTAAAACTTAGTCACAAACACTTCTCCATCACGAAACATTATTTTATATATGAGTTATTTTATCATGAATCTCTAATATTTTTGTTAATCCACGCTAGCTCTAACATCCTTTTACAAATCATCCTATCGTATTAACATCTTTTGTGCAGTTCGTCTAGTTAGCCGAAGAACTAGGAAAACTCAAGTCATCAACATCCCCATTTCCCAGCTTGTTTTGATCAAATTAAATTGAGTCTAACTAACTGTTTAACCATCCTAGATTCCTTGGAATAGTTACAGTGAGACCATTTTGAGCAAAATCGAGAACCTGAGGTCCAGAAGCATTAGACATTGATACAGGTATGAGTCCTGTAAAACTTTTAACACCACCAGCAAATATTTTCACGCCACGAAGTCAAACCTACATCTGGTGGTAACTGCCCATGTAGCTGGTTTGAGTAACAGAGAACTAGTATATTGAAGAAATATTATAAATTGAAGATGGAATCATACCGGACAAATAATTTTCATAAACCTGACAATAACCCAATCCTCTTATATTAGGCATGCTTCCTCGTGAATTATTCAGGGGAAGTGACAAAGCAAACATAGAAGAAAAATTCCGTATCCAAGGTGGTGTTAACAGTAGGTAAAATATTAACTTCCTATTCTATTTCTCTTGGTTTACTGAGCATCTACATAACTAGTTTGTACATAGAAAGATAAATCTCTACAATTACTCCACTTTATCTTGTTAATTCTCGTCAACATTCTCCCTCAAATTAGTGCATAGATATCTTTGATACCCAGCTTTGTCGAGGGAGTTGTGAAATACTTTACTGGAAACAATCTTTGTTAATATGTCTGCCAACCAGTCATTAGACTCAACAAATAGGTTCTATCCTATTTGTTAGTATGTACTGGACAGTGCCACAGCATTTTGTTTCTAGCTCCTTCAAAGTAACTGAATTACCTCCCACAAAGGTAAAATAATCAAACATGGATACTTGTCAGTAACACTTCGTACTTAAATCTGTATTTGTATAGCCACTAATGTCCAGATGATCATTCTTTGAGAACACGAGCACTTTTCTAGGAGCAGATTTCAAGTAATGAAATCTGTGAGATAAGAGATAACTAAGGTTCGGCATTTACCAAAGCAACATTCCTTGAACCATCATTGAAACCTGTCTCATGCTATTTTCGAGCCTTGAGTTCGTCCCACCATCTTAGATACCCATGTAATTTAAAACAAGTCTCATGGGCTTGTTTTAAATTACCGCAGTATGGCCAGCGTCCTCCTCCTGTTTGTAACTTTGACTTTAAAGATTGATTTGGCTTTCCACCATTTATAGTTTACAAGGTATCAACATATATAGTTTGTACGGAAAGCTAATTTAGAAAGTTATCCTTAACCATCAATTAGTTGATTGCTCTAATTTACGTCGGACCGTAAATTGTGAAGTTTACAAACACAGCAAAATAAATCTCTACAATTACCACACTTTATTTTGCCAACTAACGCTAAGTGGAAGGCTTCCTGTAAAGCTATTACCTCCAAAACCTAGGATAACGAACGTTGTCAGTGAGCTAATAAACTTGTTGACAGCAAGACCGAGCACTCTAACTTCTGTACAATAAGTGAGATTAGTTGGAAGTTTTCCTCCTAGTAATTGAAGGTCAAGATGGTATGCTGCAAGGGAAAGAGACGACCACCCCGTTAACGTTCTTCAGGAAGTTCACCCACCAAGGCTGTTGTTTTACCGGTTATTTCCTGTAAGATATGTAAGATTTCATATAGAAGGCGGTTTAGAGGCTACTAAACTTTAAGACTCCAGGTTCGAACTTACCACACTTCCATTAGATGGACAGCATGAAACACCAACCCAATTACAGAAATTGATTGAATCATTCCATGAACTCATGATTTTGTGTGGATCTTGAATTAGTTTTGCATGAGGCGAACTCGGATTGTGACCCCATTAGCAGAAACATCGTCACTGAAGGAAAGACAACACCGCAAACCGCAGTTTGTATGATAAGCATTTCATCTGAGCTAGCACTAGGCCAATATCATTCTCCATTTGAGATGAAATCACAAAATTTAGCATTAGAAGGAAAGCCTGATTCATAAAGAAGTCTCATTCCAACAATCTCAATCAAACGACCTACAGGATGCCAATGATCCCACCAAGGAAAAGTATTCCGTCCATTCCCAGTACTATGCACCAGATGATCTCTTGCATTGCTTCTTAATTTTAAGATTGTCCTCCAGTTCCAGATGCAATTATTTGAGATATTCGTACTCCTATTACTTTTATTCTTCAACAAAAAGACATGACACTAGCAAACATAATGACCCTGGTTTTAAAAGCAAGCTCCAGATATTTTGTTAAAATGAAACTGGAGGATATATACTTAATCTACTTGATTATGCTCTAAAACTGAAGGCAAGCGCACACATGGCCAACACATGCTTGTGTTTGAAGAAAACACAGGTTAAAAATATGCAACGGGTCAACTTAGTTTAAAAGCACGGGCAAATAACAGAAGAAAGAATTCGTTTGATCTGCTTTTGCTGTAGGAAGAATTAGTCCTCTTTTCTCTAGTCTTATAAAGCAATCCCTTAAAATGGTGCAACAACCCTTTTTCCTGCAGTTTATACATTAATCATTAGGATATACAATTCAATTTCTAGGCAGACATGAATATGATTTAGGGCAAAATAAAGAACAGCACTGAATACCATAAATACTTAATAGCATATCAGTACTGATAAAGAAAGAATTCATAATTCACAGTGAACCACGCTAAACATTTCAAATAATCAGTAACTCTGACCTGTTCACCATTTCATGAGGTTTCAGCGTAGAAATTCGGCTTGCTTAAGTTCTCTTTGTGGGTTCTTCCTAAGGTAAGGATGCTGCTCAATGCATATGTTGCATGGTAAAACTTATCAAAATTCTGTACTAGGAATCTTCCTTAAATGGTGGAAATGAATTGAAAAAGCAGGTTCTAACTTATGGAGGATTAAGGGCCAGCTTATCAGTATCTTTAAACCAAGAGGTCATGTTGTAGTGATATTTACATGCTAGAAAACTATGAAAGGAAAACAGGAAGAAGAGAATTCACCATGATGACCTAATGAAAAAATCGCTTATACCATTATATCTGAGGACCAGGGAGTAACACAAGACTGATTTCTTGTTTTCTGAGCTTGCAACTAACTAATTATTAACATCAAATGACACCAGGAGTTCCCCCAAACACTTCAGTGGGAAAGATAATATTCTTTCGGTCTGAAGGGTCCCAGTGAAGTGCTCAAGGGAACTCTAGGGGACACTTGATCTATGCACCATTGCACCTCTACCAAATTACTAATCCTCTTGTTGTTCATATTATCACTGATGGTCACCAACTTATATAGGAAATGTTTCTGTACGGCAGCTAGTAGTACATAGTGAATCTAGACGAAACAAGAGGCTAAGTGAATGGGAGATTGTGATAAAGAGAATAATTCAACTCTTTCGTATTCTATGATGATAGACATCCAGCCTTTCCTTTTCAGATCTTCGAGGTAGATCTTATTAAGATTCTAGGAGAATATACATTCATACATTACACTAAAATTTAATCACAACAAAGGTCCCTATCCTTTCGGCACCAATTTGATAAGCATCCCTTTCAAGTATTTGTAATTGTTGAAACTCTTATACTTCAAAAAGAAAACAAGAGATATACTAAAGATAATTGGGTACGAAAATGAGAGAAGAAGAACAGCTTGTGACCAGCTTTAAAATCTAGAAATCTTATGTTTCTCTTGAAAGTGCAATTTGAGCTCAATTGGCTTCTTCTTCTTGTTATTAAGGAAATGAAGACTATGTAAATGCTTTTTTATTTTATTTTATTTGAGGAACTAAAAATCAAAGACATTATATTATAGAAAAAAACTAACTCTATGGTGAATTCACTATGCCTCTCTCACAGGTCGTTGACGGCTACATCATGTTTCTTGGTCTATATTCATTGCTTAGAATTTCAGTTCAGTCTTTGTTTATCATTAGTGTCTATTTTTAACATTTATTAACATATATGGCGATTGATTAATTTTACTAACATGCCGACCAAGCTTATGATGCGTGTTCCAGATTTTTCATCGTCAACAAAGAATTTCATGTCGCCCACACTTTCTTTTACGATTGAATCAAGTTTTAATTTAGGATGTAGCCCAACGCGAGCATCTAAACTAGGATTTGTCTATTTGTTGATGGCTCAAACCAAATCTTTATATACTAAATCAAACTTCGTAACCATATCTAAGAAATAAACAGGCAAAAGAATTTGAAGGAAAGATTTGTCATTGCTTAAATGCATAACAATATAATGAAACCTAAACGAAGCAAATAAAAATTAGCATGCAGTTAACAGCATTTATACTTTTAACTGCAGTCATGTTTATGTAGTTAAGAAAGAATATAGAAACTCCCTATATTCTACGTTAATTGGTTGCCTATTAGCAGTTTTTTTGTGTCATAACTCATTTTTAGGTTATTTACTATCTAACATTTTCTCTCTTTAAAATTATATAAAAAAATCAAAAACATATCACAAAAAAATAACAACAGTGAAAAGAAAATGTTAGAGCACCCTAAAAATAGTTAAAATTAGTTATGGAGATTTAAAAATATAAAAATTAAAATTTGATAATATTATGTTGACTAATGAGAGCCCTATTGATAAAAAAAAATTAATTTGAGAAAGAAAAGTCCAAATCAAATATTTATTAACTCAATTAAATTTTATTGAAAGTCTAATTGAGTTTATGAAGAGTTTGATTGCAAGAAAAATTGATTTTTGAAGTCAATTTGGGCTTTAATTAGAAGAAATTAAAGTTTTGCGGTCAAATTATAATTTTTGAGAGTTAATTTGGTAAAATCAAGGGCTTAATTGCATAAATATTAAAGTTTGATGGCCAATTAAGAACTTAATTGAAAAAAATCCAAAACTAAGGATCAAATTGAAAAACATGCGTAAATAGATGGGTTGTAATTAAACCAAATCAGGGGTCAAATCGAAGAAATTAGAAGTTTATTGATCAATTAAGAGTCAAATTGCATAAATTCAAGACCAAGGATCAAAGTGAAAAAGACAGCCAACTTTGTGGTCATTGTTTAATTTTGGAAGGGATACAATTGTATTAATTTTTAAATTAAAATTACAATTTAGGACTTGATTGAACAAATTACAAATTGAAGACTGATGTGAATTTTAACATAAGTTTGGCGTCATTTTTATTTAAATAAAACAGCGTGTTTTGGCTAAAATAGCATTGTTTCATACATTGTTAGAGAGAGAGAGAGAGAGAGAGAGAGCCTAAAACGGTACTGTTTTGAATGGTATTGTAATTTTTATTCTTCACCTGAACTCGCAGAAAACAAAGGAAGAAGAAAGTTTTATTCCCCCGTTTTCCACCGCCTACCCATTCAAAAAGACATCGACTTCTTTTTAAAAAGACATTGACACCATTCCCACATGCCCAAAGCTTCCCACGTATTGGAGCAGTGGAGGGGCGGCAGCACAGTGGCCACCCCGGCCTCTCTCTCCCCTATTTTTTGCCTATAAAAATAGGGGAAGAGAGAGTAAAAAGAGAGGGAAGAAGAGAGGAGAAAGGCCAAAGAAAAAAAGAAAGGAGAAAACAAAGAGAGAAAAGAGAAGGAGAAAAGGAAAAAAAATAGAGAAGGGAGAGGAAGAAGAAGGAGAAGCACCACGCACCACCGTGTACCCAGCCACCACTAGCAGAGCCGTTGCAACCACCATCACTAGTAGCACCGCCTCGACGCCACCACATGTCAGTCTTCTTTGCCACCATCGCCATCCCTGCCATGCCTTCACTATTTACGTAGCATGTAAACAGTAGAGAGCATTGTTCACATGGGCTAGGCTGGGTTAGGCCTAACCTATGCTTTTAGGTCGGGTTTGGCCTCTTTCAATTTTTTAATATTTGTGATTAATTTCTTCACGTTTTGATTTATGCTTTCTTTTTATTTAATATTGGTTTGTATTTTACATCGTAAAAATGCAAATGCAATATTAAAATCCCTAATTTTCATCAAAACTTTCAAAAATACAAAAAAATAGAAAGTATAAAAAAATATTTTTGTGCATATGGCCAGGTGTCTCAAAGCTAAAAAAATCATATTGTGTTCTTCGTACAAAAAAACAATGTTTTAACATACATTTTGACTTTGATAACTAATTTATTAAAGTTGAGAGAACATTGATTAAAATTTCAAAAACAAAATTTTTTTTATTTTGTTTGTCTTTTAGTGTCCGGAGTACGACATTACATGTAATACGTATTCCAGATATTAGATTTTTTTTTTAAGATGCTAGAATAGTTAGGTTTTACCTCATTAAGATAAGAACCTTCTTATGGAGGAGGACTTTTCTTAAATTTTAGATAGATATGATTAATAATTAGAAACTACAACACGACCTTAGATTTTATCATATAATAAAATAATATAATTTACCTTAGATATGACATATTTGAGATGTTAATATTTTTTATTTATTTTGTACCTCATTTCTAAAACTAGTTAAAATTTCTAATTATTATAATATTAGGTGATGACTTTTATTTAAATTTTTAACTAATAAAAAATAAAAAATTCTTATTTTTTATATTTATGTAAATTAATTACACAATGAGTAGTGACAATCACGCAACACCACACCCTGTATGAAAATGAAGCCTCGAACAAGGATAACATGCACGATGTTGTTTCTGCGTTGATCCAATACCCCAAGCAACACATATAGCTAGCATGAATCTAGACAGAACTGTGGGCAACAGAGAAGGTAGAGAATAATTTCATCTTCATTTTGGTCCCTATCCATAATCCAACCTTTAGTTTCATTTTCAGCAGAATTTCCTAATAAAAAATAAAGCTGAAAAGATAATACCGGAGTAAGTAAACGAGCGTGCAAGAAATTTATGGCCACTCACCCGCAGCATAAACAGCATTCATACGGTCCAGATTCTGACCAGGTTCAGTCCTATCATGTCTTCGATCGTTTGGTCCCCTACTTGCTCACGATAGATCGAGAAACCTTCACCATATCATAGCTAGGCGGAGATTGTGTATCAAAGAAACAAAGATCTTGCTGTCCCCCAAGAGTTTCCGTGACCTCTTTTCATGATGCCTGTTCCTAAGGGTGGCCGTAATCCTACCCTAACCCTACTGGAGTGCGTAGGGGATCTCTGGATGCCAATAAGACACTAGTTAAGATAATTCTTCAACTTGTTTTGCATGTCATTTAATTTGTCGCATCTATTCTTTCGATCCAATATTTTACCTTCACTTCATTGTTTCCACGGAAATAATTATGAACCATGAATATATATATATGCCTCGATAAATTTCCTATTACAGCCCCATACATGTCAGCATAACTATTTCCTACACACGAAAACAAAAACATGAGGGCACTCTGCATGAATTACTCCTAGAAAATTAGAAACAATCAATGAATTAAAACTCCGACGGACTATATTCCAATATTGTTTGCATCTGAATATTGCAACGAAATAATGATAATAATAATAATAAATTGTCGGCAATCCTATTGGCCTTTTTTTTTTTATCGAATAGCCGTGAAAATTCTCATCAACAATTTTAAAATGAATTAAAATCCAACAATCCTTTCTTCCTTCTAGTTTCTTCTTCTTCTTTAATTCAAACCCTAACTTTAAATATTTTGTCACTGTTCATCAATTAAAATTTTGATTGAAAATTTTCATCCGAAGTTTCTAATAAAATTAAAAAAATATAAAAATATTATCTTAGCAATCTCATTGGCGTTTCTGACTTATTAAATTGCCAATGAAAATTTTTATCTGCAATTTTAAACGAAATTAAAATCTGACAACTCTTTTCCTTTCGCCACCCCCTAATTTCTTCCTTTTCTTCTTCTAGTTTCCAACAACCACTATAAAATTCAGCCACCCATCCTAGTGCCAATGCATCTTCTTTTTCTTAGTTTCATTTAATGTCAAGCTTCACTCCACCAATTAAAAAAACTCATCTATTTTTTTATAACACTCATTTATATTTAAAGTTAATTTATTAAAAATTTATTGTAGAATTTATAATTTGCATGTATAATTAAGTGTTTTATAATATAATTTTGTTATATTAATATATAATGTGTATTTTAGGGTTTGTTTGAGATTTGAGGGAAATTAATTTAATTCATCACTTGATAAAATTAAGTATGATTTTGTAACTTAAGTATGTTAGAGTCAAAGAAATGATGGGTGGTTTAATGAGTACTAATTATTAATTTTTTTATTAATTTTATAGTTAAGTTGGAAACTTGAGGGAAATTGATTGAGTATGGAATTAATAATAATTAAAAAGTATTAATTTAGGTTGAATAAGCTCTTTGAATTGAAAAAATAATAGATAATTAGTTAGAATCCAATTACTTTTAGTCAATTATAGATTTTGTTGAAAATATAGAGAAATTAAATTAATATGTAATTGATAAAAAAAAATAGGGTATGGGTTGATGTTATTATTTATTGATAATGATATGATATGTACATTTATAATATTTATGATAGGTATAGCAATGATAATTATCATAGTAGCAGTTATGATGATAATATTTGTGGTAGTAATAATAATAATAATAATAATATTAACTAGCTATCTGTACACTTTAGAACATTGTATTGTAATTGATATACATAACATATAATATTTTGCCCGAGAATACAAGAATATTGTAAATTAAAGACAACATATTTTAATCACAGTGTTTTAAGGTGTATAAAATTGTGGCGCATAGTACTTTTTAAAATAAATTTTTATTTAAAAATATATTAATATATATATATATATTATTTTTAATAACAACATTAAAAATATATTAATAAAATATTTTTTAAATCAAAACTATTTTAAAAAAGTACCTGCAAATAGAAGCAGTGCCAGACATTAATTACTAGCTTGGGTAAAATAAAAGTCTTTGAGCCCATGGTACTGGCGGCTTCTTTTTTTTAAGGAATTCAACTGTATCTTTTTCTTTCCTTTTTTTTAGCTATAAATTAAATATTTAATATCATCCAATAGTTAATTAGAGTAATAAGTAACTATAAATCTAGTTCCATTCTTGATTAGATGTTTTAATTATATGAATATTCATATCCTATATATTTCTTTTACTCTTTATAGAATTCATTTACCACATATACTTAAGCTATTTGACTTAATTAAAAAAAACTATGAGAGGATATTTATTTCAATTCAAAAGGAAAATGATCATGTGTGTGTGTGTATATATTATCATAATTCAATTGTAATTACATTATTTATCATAATTACCAATCAAAATAATTTATTATTGCCTATGGGCATTAAAAAGTTTATGGGTTTAACAAGGCAAGAATTTTCTATTTTATACAAGTTCATAGATAATAAAACTGATTCCGTAAAGAAAATAAAAACAAAAAGGTAACGAATCCTTTCCATCCCATTATATATACATATATTATTACAGGTTTTTTGTCTTTTAAACCTGGGTTAGAGGGATGTTTTAGACTCGGAACACAGCACAAACCTTTAGAACATCCACAAATGTGGCAGCCTCCTTGAAACTTGTGTCTTCATGTAATTCACATAATTCTGACCGTCGCGGAAGATCTTTCTCTTCTGAGATTTCTTGAAAAGGAACGAATATCCATATTATTGTTTTTGTCAAAATCAATTCATTCAACAACAATCATGATGAGAAAAGTTTCTCACAAGATGTTAGATTACCAGCAATTCTGTCGTGGAAAAACTCCTATCCTCTTTGCTACAGCACCCACTGCTGTAATCTTTTTTGTCTACGCAAACAGTATAATTTCTACTGTTTCTTTACAATAATTTTTTGTTGACACCAAACAATTTTCTGGGGAAATACATGTTCATACAACTGAAAGACAAATCACGTTGACAGCTATCATTAAGCAACCACTGCGTTCTATGCAAAAAGTGATTTAAGGAAGTTGATCATAGTGAACATTAGAGTTCTGTAATTCCGTCCTTCAATCTCACAGAAGAAGAAAGAATTGCGTGGTTTCGGAAAAAAGGCACCGGGGTTTGAGATTTTGAAGTCAAACAACTTGACCAAGGAATTTCATGGTCGATTTCTTGAATTTTTCAGCAATGAGTGTTCCGTTCAAATATCCATGACATGGATTTCGCCGGTAGCATCCTTTGAAAGAAAAGAGTTCTTGGCCCTGGAAAATGTGTTCAAAGTCCACCCTCATGGCTGCTTATTGATTCTATCAAGAGATATGGATTCCATACATGGTTGCAGGATTCTGAAACCACTACTTGACCATAAAGTACAGAGTTGCTGCAATTACCTGACTTGTCCTTTATGTTCAAGAAAACTCCAGCAGAAACTTGGTTTGAAGAGATGAAGAGTGGAACAAAGACCCAGGCGAAATTCCATTGTCTCAGAATCTATCAAACCTCATTACACTTGCAGTTTTAAACAAGTATGGAGGGATTTACCTGGATACAGATTTCATTGTCCTAAAAAGTTCTGCAGGCTTGAGGAACGCAATTGGAGCACAAAGTATTGGTGTGTCCAAGAATTGGACGAGACTGAACAATGCAGTTCCAGTCTTTGATATGAGTCATCCACTACTTTTCAAGTTCATAGAAGAATTCGCTTCGACCTTCGATGGAAATAAATGGGGGCATAATGGACCCTATTTGGTCTCCAGAGTTGTGCAGAAAGTGGCCGAGAGACCTGGATATAACTTTACAATCTTGCCTCCTATGGCATTCTATCCAGTTGGTTGGAATAATGGCATTCTATCCAGTTGGTTGGAATAGGATAGGTAGTTTTTTCAAGAAATCAGAAAGCAATGCGAAATCAAGATGGGTAAATGCCAAGCTACTTCAACTTATAAGTGGGGAGACTTATGGGATACACGTGTGCAACAGGCAGAGCAGTAGATCCAACATTGAAGAGGGAAGTATCATGGGTAGATTGTGTTAGGAGATCCAAACATTCAAACACACACAAATTTACGTGGTTCGGCAACTTGCCTACTCCATGGAGTTACTGGTTTATATTAATCAAGCTCAAAACAATACAAACTACAAAACAAGGAGGAGGAGAAAAAACTTCTCTACTCAACTCAACTCTCACCCTTAGTTCTCTCTGTATTTCTCTCTATTTCGTGCTCTATCTCAGTTATCAATGCACCCTCTATTTATAGCTGAGGGAGACAATTGTTCAACAATGGTGGGCAAGTTAGGCACCCACCATTTGACTATATCCATGTCAACCATGGCTGCCACCAGCCATTTGTGTCCACACACATAACAATCTCCCACTTGGACACAAATGGTGTTAGGTCTGTCTTTTAATTTTCAAGACCAACTGAAGCTTTACACAGCTTTAGTTTATCGAGCGTAACTCCTTTGGTTAACATGTCAACTGGATTCTTGCTTCCATAGATCTTTTCAAGTAACAGTTGTTCATCGTCGAGCAATTACCGGATGAAGTGATATTTGATCTGTATGTGCTTTGTTCTGGAGTGAAATGTTGGATTCTTGGCAAGGAAGATTGCACTTTGACTGTCACTATACAAAGTACCTTTTCCATGCATCTTGCCCAATTCTTGCAAGAAACTCTGTAGCCATACTATCTCTTTTGCAGATTCTGAAACTGCAACATATTCAGCTTCTGTCGTTGAAAGAGCAACTATCTTTTGCAAGGTAGAACTCCAAGAAACAGCAGTGCCTCCTAGAGTGTATATATAACCTGTAGTACTCTTTCTGCTATCAACATCTCCTGCTAGATCAGCATCTACAAAGCTTTCAAGTTTCAAACCGCCAGCTGTGAAAGTAAGACATGTCTCCGATGAGCCTTTTAAGTACCTCATGATCCATTTCACTGCCTCCCAATGCTGCTTTCCAGGATTGCTCATATATCGACTTACAACTCCCACTACATGGGCAATATCTGGTCTAGTACAGACCATAGCATACATCAAAGAGCTGATAGCTGAGGCGTATGGAATCTGATCCATGTATCCACGTTCTAGCTCAGTTTTTGGTGACTGGTCTCTACTGAGCTTGAAATGATTCCCTAGAGGTGTACATACTGGCTTAGCATTATCCATACTAAACCTGCTGAGAACCTTCTTGACATACTCTGCCTGTGAAAGCTTTAGTATGCCTTTGTCTTTGTCTCTGATGATTCTCATGCCAAGTATTTGTTTAGCAGCTCCTAGATCCTTCATTTCAAACTATTTTGACAATTGTTGCTTTAACTTGTCAATCGATGACTACTTGGATCCTGCAATTAATATATCATCCACATATAGCAGTAGAATGATATAGGAGTTGTCAAAATGTTTGACATAGCAACAATGATCAGCCTGACATTTTGTGTATCCCGTACTACACATGAAGTTGTCAAACTTCTTGTACCACTGTCTTGGAGCTTGCTTCAAACCATATAGGCTCTTATTTAGCTTGCAAACTTGGCTCTCTTTTCCTGGTATTGCAAACCCATCTGGTTGTTGCATATAAATGTCTTCCTCCAATTCACCATGAAGAAATGCTGTTTTTACATCTAATTGTTCAAGATGTAAATTTTCTGCAGCTACTATCCCTAGAACAACTCTGATTGTTGTAAGCTTCACAACTGGAGAAAATATCTCAGAATAGTCGATCTCTTTCTTTTGCTGAAACCCTTTTACAACAAGTCTTGCCTTAAACCGTTTGCTTCCATCATGCTCAGTCTTTACTCTGTAAACCCACTTGTTTTGCAAGGCCTTCTTTCCTTCAGGCAGTTTGGTTAACTCCCAAGTCTTGTTCTTCAATAATGACTCCATTTCGTCCTTCATGGCTAACTCCCACTTGCTCGAGTTTCCATCTTGTAAGGATTCTTCATAAGTTAATGGTTCACCACCATCTGTCAGCAAGATATAATTTAGTAGAAGTGTGAACCGTTGTGGAGGCTTTATAGTCCTTGAAGATCTGCGAACAGCTGGTTCACTTGGCTCTGCATTGACTTGTGTAGTAATGGTGGGTACTGACGTGCTTGAACTTTTTTGTAAGGACTCTTGAGTGGTAACATTAGGAAGCCCTTCTAATCGTATGAATTCAGATTTCTGTGGACTCGTATCTGAATCAGTTATCTCTAGTTTTGTACTTGATTTGTCTTTGTACAAAACTTTCTCGTTGAAGATCACGTTCCTGCTTCTAATAATCTTCCTATTCTGATCATCCCAAAACCGAAATCCAAATTCTTCATCTCCATAGCCAATAAAGAAACATTTCTTTGATTTGGCATCCAGCTTGTTGCGAGCATCAGAGTCTACATGCACATAGGAAACACACCCAAAGACTTTTAGATGAGAAAACTGTACTTCTTTTCCTCTCCAGACTTCCTCGGGCAGTCTGAACTCCAAAGGAACTGATGGTCCACGGTTGATCAAGTAAACTGCTGTATGAACTGCATCAGCCCAGAATGTTTGAGGTAACCCAGAATGCAACCTTATGCTTTTAGCTCATTCATTGATGGTCCTGTTCATCCGTTTAGCAATGCCGTTCTGTTGTGGTGTGCCTGGAACTGTCTTTTCCATTCTGATACCGTTGACAGCGCAATACTCTTTGAAACCTCCATCAATATATTCTCCTTCATTATCAGATCGTAAGCATTTTAACTTCAAACCTGATTCAGTCTCAACCATAGCCTTCCATTTCTTGAATGTGTCAAACACATCAGATTTATTTTTTAGAAAGTAGACCCATACCTTCCTGCCGAAGTCATCAATAAAAGTCACATAGTATCAAGACCCTCTAAGAGATGCTATTGGAGCCGGTCCCCATAAATCTGTGTGCACTAGTTCTAGCTTTCTTGGTCTTAAGGTCCTGCCAATCTTTAAGAAACTGAGCTTCTTCTGTTTTCCGAGAACACAGCTTTTACAAATGTCTAGATCAACATTTTTTAACTCTGGCAGCTTTCCCTTTGACTGAAGTATCTTCATCCCCTTTTGACTCATATGGCCGAGTCTACAATGCTATAGTTGTGTCTGATTTTCTGTTTTAGTAGAGGCAATTATATCTGCTGATCTTGTGGTCATATACAGGGTGCCAGTTTTCTTTCCACGAGTCAAAACCATTGCTCCCTTTGATACCTTCCACATTCCTCTAGAGAAAAGGATTGAATGGCCACTATCATCAAGTTGTCCGACCGAGATCAACTTCTTCTTTAGTTCAGGAACATGCTTTACATTTTGCAAGTTCCATATAGATCCATTCATTTTCTTGATTTTCACATCTCTTATACCCATAATATCCAATGGTTGTCCATCGGCCAGATAGACTACCCCATAATTTCCAGCAGTATAGTTTTGCATCATTTCATGGTGTGGAGTACAGTGAAATGAAGCTCCAGAATCAAGAACCCAATCATCAATAGGACTATGTACAGCAAGGATCAAAGCATCTTGTACCTCGTCTGTAGTGGCATTTGTAAAATCAGCTTCAGGTTTCTTTGGTTTTGTGCAACTCCTCATGAAATGACTAGGTTTGCCACAATTCCAACATTCAACCTGCTTTTTGGGTCCAAACTTGCTTTTACTTCTATACCTGGATTTTGATCTGCCTCTGGATAAGCCTCTGTCTTGTCTCCTTCCTCGAGTGTTGATGTTAAGAGTTGAACCTGAACTTGAGCTTTTACCCGAGTCTTTCCTTCGTACTTCTTCAGCTAAAATCAGATCTCGGATATCATCATATTTTAATTTGGATTTTTCAGCTGAGTTGCTTACGGCTGTTCTCATACCTTCCCAACTGCTTGGAAGTGAAGCTAGCAAAATAAGTGCTCGGATCTCATCATCAAACTCAATTTCAACAGATGACAATTGATTTGTGATGGTGTTGAAATTATTAAGATGTTGTGTAACAGAGGTGCTTTCTGTCATCTTCAGGTTGAACAGCTTCTTCATCAAGTGCACTTTGTTATTTGCTGATGGCTTCTCATACATCCCAGACAAGGCTTCCATCAATCTTGCTGTGGATTTCTCTTTTGTAACATTATGAGTAACTCTTCTTGATAATGATAGCCGGATAATGCCCAAGACTTGTCTATCAAGAATTTACCAATCTTCTTCTGACATGTTTTCTGGCTTGCTCCCCAATAGAGGAAGATGAAGTTTCTTCCCATATAAATAGTCTTCAATTTGCATTTTCCAATATCCAAAATCAGTTCCATCAAATTTTTCAATTCCCGCAGCCTTTATTTCATCAGCCATTTTTACTCTTTCTCAGATTTGAATCTCAAAAATCTGACCTTACAGATGTGTCTGGAATGGCCAAAAATGCTGGAAACGACACTGAGATCACCCAAATCGGACTTCGGATGGCTCTGAATTAAACAATCAAACTTTGGGATAATTGGACGCTGCAGATGAAGCCACGTGACAGGAGTAATAGTCGCTGCGCCACACCGGATCAAAACCCAGTTATGTTGACGTGGCTTTAACTGACGTGCCAGACACGTAGGCAATGTGGGGTCCACAAGCCTACGTGGCAGATCCACGGGGATTTTCGACTGACGTGGCAGTGATGATGTGGCCGATGACATGTTGGGTGACGTGGCGGATGACGTGGCTGGTTGAACAGTCAAACTGCTGATGTGGCAGGTTGTGTGGCTGCTGACTGTGCCGAACGACTGACATGGCGGGGTCGAGTTGCAGGAAACGGCGAGGAAGACGCGTGGACAGTACTAGTGGTGGCACGTGCAGGAATTCAGGAACAGTTAGGATTTTCACCGAGTTTTCACCAGTAGATTCCTCTCGTCGTCCTTTTCACGGTGGTATGTTCAAAAACACGTTTTGAGAACTTTTATTTTTGAGTTTGGATCAAACACCCTTTTTTTCAAGAACTTTCAAGAGCAAGCTCTAATACCAGTTGTTAGGAGATTCAAACATTCAAACACACACAAATTTACGTGGTTCGACAACTTGCCTACTCCACGGAGCTACTGATTTGTATTAATCAAGCTCAAAACAATACAAACTACAAAATAAGGAGGATAAGAAAAAACTTCTCTACTCAACTCAACTCTCACCCTTAGCTCTCTCTGTGTTTCTTTCTATTTCGTGCTCTATCTCAGCTATCAATGCACCCTCCATTTATAGTTGAGGAGGGAGACAATTGTTCAATAATGGTGGGCAAGTTAGACACCCACCATTTGACTATATCCATGTCAATCATGGCTGCCACCAATCATGGTTGCCACCGGCCATTTGTGTCCACACACTAACAGATTGATCTCGGATATTTGTGTCATTTGGGAATACAAAATAAAGCACTTGAAGAAGATTTATGAATAGAGATTCTTCAATCAGGTAGCTGCACCCGTACAGAGTCATCAGATACAGAATCAACAAAAATCCTCCCATTGTTTATAGATGAGTCCACTCGTTGTTTGGAAGTCCCATATTTCTTCCATTTAACGTAAATATCACAATGAGGACATAAAAGCAAATTTCTCGCAACAAGGATGTAATATTTTTTTTTTTCTGAATTATAGGCGACTAATTGTTTCATTTGCATGTCATCCAACATTTGAATACAAGTAATGTAAATGCCCTCAAGGGCAACCTCTCGTTGACCCTAATAAGAACAACAAGCAATTAACACGGAATCTCTTTATAGAGGAATCACTTCAATTTATATTATGACTGTTAACCAATCTTCAAAAGCATGTGGTTCCAATTTTGCCATAGAAATCAGGCAACTCCACCTTCATTCTCTTAGTTAGTTCGTCGATGGGTTGATTCTCCAGCCTTTGCCTGTCATGGTTTCGTGGAAAGTCATCTTTGTGATGCTGAACTCGGTGGTGATGGGCCTCTATCTCTGCCGAATTCAGTTTCCAAGTTTTCCCCACCAATTTTGAGATTTCCCTCCAGTGACTCTGACGAAGTCATCGACAGCATCTATTCGGTTAGAAAGCTGTTCCAACTTAGTGGAAATATGGACGATTTGCTGTTAGAATTTGGTATGTTGGCATGGGGAATTGTTGGGAACATGAGGGTTGACATAATATATGAGTTACTACTCTGGGTTACAGTCATGAAAAGCTCTAATATCAAATTAATGTAAATGCCCTCGGGTGCAACCTCTCGTTGACCCTAATAAGAACAATAAACGATTAACACAGAATCCCTCCTTAGAAGAATCACTCCAATTTATGTTTAAAGAAAAGCAATTGCCAAGAATACAAAAACTGCATATCTTTTGTTCTGTTCCTCTCTTAAATACCCTCTAGCTATGAAATTACAATCTAACATGTAATTATCACCTAATACTAATCTGACTAGGAAACTACTCGCTAACTAGGATAATAATAAATAACAGCTCATAAGCTTATAACGGCTCTCAAGATTCTTTGAATTTCCCACGTTTCTGTTATCCAGTAGGCTTTGTGAGTTAAAGGGTCTCTTCCCCTGTCTCCTGATTTGCATCACCAAGGTTATCATCTTTTCTTTCTTTTCGCGAACTAGAAAAGAACTAAGGTTACATTGATCTGATTTCAGAATATTTTACCACAAATCATAATCCTAAGCCTTTTCAATCTCAACGTGAAACTAAATCTCCTAAATCTCCATACACGAAATCCCGGCAACCTACGAAATGACTTTTTTCTGGTTAACTTGCGATTCTTTGCCTTTTTATCCTTGGAGACAAAAGCATCGTTCCTGCAGCTACCAGAAGCAAACTTACTAGGTTCATCGGACCCAGGATCACTAAAAGTCTCAATCTGTCTGATGGATGCCCATGGATCATGCACCTCATTTTCAGTATCACTGCCCCATAGAGGGATAGGCTTTATCATCGGCGAGCCACTGTAGTCCTGAAAATGGGTTGCCAAACTTGTGTGCTCCATGTCAAATAATCTCCTCAGAGATGTGCTTCCGACTTTCATCAAGTCCAGCAAACAACTACTTTTGTGAGATGAAGAGAATGAAGAACAGGAAGCAGTTGAAGATGGCAATGAAGGTGAAGATGAGGACCAGTACAACGATTTCTGGTATTCAATAATCTGTCTGATCCTCTGCTTCTTATCCTCTGTATTGAGGAAGCAAGGGGAGTCATCATCCTTCTCTTCTGTTATTTCTGATGTCATCTTATTCTCTGAGTTCGTTTTTTCTCGTTTTCCCCCCTCTGCATGTGAAAGGACAAAAGACAGTCCTTCGTATATGGAGCTAAAAAAATAAGCAACTTGGATAAAAATGTTGGGAAAGCCGGCCATAACGAAATGTTGTTCCTACCCTCTGTCTTTACGAAAATCCAAGTACGGTCATTTGGGCATAAAAATACTGGGCAGAGATGACTTGCCTGGTTGCCTTTGGAGTTTGGAATGTTGGAGCTCTTGATTACTGGACACTGAGGACATCCACTCTACGAAACTTGTTACATCTCACTGTTGTTAGGTTTGCCCAACGTCTAAATATTTGCTTCTCGTAGTACCTTAAAAAAAGAACAAAAAAAAAAAAAACAATAGCAGCTAATTCTTGTCATTTCTCTATTAGACGACCGCAGTTCTTATGTGAGGGCTTGCGGTCTCATGCGAGGGCTAGTTCCATATTTGCTAGTACTTTTATATCATTGTATAAACTTACGTGTTAATAAAGATCAAATCAATTTCGTGTCATAATCTCCTCAGAGATTTGCTTCCAACTTTCTTCAAGTCAAACAAACTGCTACGTTTGTGAGATGAAGAGAATGAAGAACAGGAAGCAGCCAAATATGAAGACCACTGATACAATGATATGTGGTACTCGTAATCTGTCTGATCCTTTGCTTCTGATCTTCTGTATTGATGAAGCCATGGGCATCCTCATCCTTCTCTTATATCATGGTAGTCGTCTAAATACTTTTTCCTTCGGCAAGTGAATGGACAAAAAATATTTAATTGTTTAAGAAAGTAAAAGAACAAATTTGAGAAAGCCGGCCATGGAAAAAAAAATGCTGGCTTTACCTTTTGTCTTTAGGAAATCTAAGTTAGTGCCTGGGAACAAACATAAACAATTTCCCTATAGGCCTTTGGAATGTTGGAGCTGTTAATTAATTGCAGAGTAGTAGTAAGGACAGCCACTCCAGACAAACTTGGGTGGGATCCAGAGAATGTCTCTTTTAGTACCTTGAAAAAAGAAATGGTTGCTTCTTAACACTGCTCTAACAGGCAACCGGCATGGGAACGAGTCTTCCTGTAATCTCTGATGGAACTGAATGAAATAATAATTGAGGGTTACTTTAGACACAAGCCAAGCAAGGAATACAAGTGGAGTAAATGCAGAGAATTGGAGATAAAGGCAGATAAATTATTGCATTCCACTGAAAACGATATCTTCAAGGTTAGCTCCAGCAACTAAACTGGGATGGAGACAGAAATGCAGAACACAACAGGATGCTTCATTTTTTGGTGGGAAAAATAGTATCCTTAGGCCATTGTTCACGTGTTTAGACTAAATCCATTTCCTGGGTTCAGTCAAAGACCCTGTCAAGGCTCTAAGCTAATGAGAGAATGCATTCTCGCTGCTTGACCAATGAAATGCGCAGGGACAACTGGAAAATTCAAACGTCTTCGGCTGTCCTTCTAGCAGTCGCAAATGCTTCAGAGTTCAGATGGCCATTTTACATCTCGAGTTTCCTTGCTCGATGCCTCAAACTATTTCGGTAGCTGAGCCTCATTGAGCATCTTAAATAAAAAAGAAAAAGAAAAAACAGAAAATGGACCACCCAGCACGGTGCAAAAGGAAAAGTATAATGGGCGCTGATTAGATGGGCTTAGTCAGTGTAAATTAGCCCACAGTGCATCGAAAGCCACTCCAAAACTCTTCGAAGTAAAATTACGGGTGACAAGAGGTGACCAGTTATAAGTCCCAGTATTAAAGGTTGACTCCAGGAGATAGTTAAGCTAACCCGATATTCATAGTTATAATACAAAAAAATATTAGTGACTATTTATTATAAGGTTGAAACTGCTGAGCTATGTTTAAATATATTTAGTTTGAAAAAAATAGTAAATTAATTCTTATAGTATTTTTTTAATAATTTTAATGTCTTAATATTAAAAATAAAATTTTTAATATATTTTCAAATAAAAAAAGCTTTTAAAAAACATAAAAAAATAAAATTACAGCAATCCCGTACTTACAATTAAAAATCCAAAGTCAACAGGGAATAAAGACCTTAAAACTACACCACCTGTTATAGATAATGCCCTGGAGACTAAAAAAGAGATAAAGAAAAATATCTACAAAGCAAAGCATACACACCCTAAAGTTGGATGGAATTATGCAGACACTCGACTGCCCATAGATCTGCAGAGAGCATTATAGCTGGTTTTGATGATCCCCTGAGTTTGCATACCCAGATTATACCTGATAAACAATTTACAAGTTGCAGAAAGTAGCTGAACATGAACATCTTGTATAGCAAGCTGCGTATGCGCACCTCCAAAGTTTGGACATGATTATAATTAATTAGGCATTTCACAGAGAGGGTAAACCAGCGAGGAGACATTAGCAGTAAATTATTTGTCTCGGAGAGGGTTATTGCATCTGATGAGATCAACGTATTGGATATTATCTTTCAGTAATGCTCTTTCTTCACAGGCCCTTCGCTCGACTTAAATGGCAGTCAGATCAGACATGCATCAACATTTAAAAATAACTTCGAACGATCAGCTTTAATGAATGGATTGATTTTGGAATTAACGCTAACAATATCTAGTCCCCACAGATTAATAATGTCTGGTTAAACCCATCCAAATCAGAGACATTCTGATAGTTTTGTGAGATTTTAGTCTCTAATCCCGATGTTGAATTTCTATTCCTGGACTTTTATCACATTTTCGGTTAACAATAGCATTGGATCCGCAACTAAATAATGATCTCTATCTGTTCCAAACTTATGGTTATCGTAGTATGATTGTTGCGTGAAGATACAAGAAAACAATATAAATTATATATTAATATATTATTTAATAATTTAAATTTTTAAATTGAATTGATTATTTGATATTATATTAAAGTTTTTACAACCAAAATTTAAATATTATATTTTTTATTTATTTAATAAAAATTAAACATTAAATAGAATAATACGGGCCTATAAATTTAAAGTCTAATTTTTTTTTAGTAGTTATATTAAAGAATAATATAAATTATATTTTAAAATTTTACTTAATAATTTAAATATTTAGATTGAATTGAATTTTTTATTATAATATTAAATATTATAAAATAATATAAATTATATTTTATAATTTAACCTAGTAGTTAGTTTTTTAGATTGAATTGGTTTTTTTGATATAGTACAAGTTTAAATTTCATGATTTTTATTTATGTGATAAAAATTAAATAAAAAATAGTATGAATATGTATAAATTTTAAAATTAAAAAGTTTTTATTTAAAAATCTATATTAAAAAATAATACAAATTATATTTTAAATCTTATTAATAATTAAAATTTTTAAATTGGAAAGGAAGATGAAGAAGCGTCCAGGTTACATTCCACCTTCTACAAACCCAAATCTCCGGAGGGATAACTTCTTAATGTACATGTATATTTTAGCATTATTTGCATCACTCCAAGTAAATGCAGATCTGGACAGAGAGAGAATAGAACTGGTAAAGGCTTTGAAATGCATGTTTATGGATGCTAACATACGTTGTGTTTTCAGGATATACTCATTCACTTCGCCAATTACACCAAATGAAGAAAAGCACAGAACAAAATATCACCAAAACGTTCAAGGTTTTTCACTACATGCTTTGGCAAGATGATCCTGTTGAATTTTCCCAACTGAACAGGGTTTTACATCTACAGAGAAAAGTAGATCATAGACAATGTAGAAAGAGACAATTTAAAACTTGTTGTCTGCAAAAAGTAACAGCAACAACACTAAAAGACCAGACATTTAATGGATATATTAGATCTCAATAGTCACAGGTTCAGTCAGTTGCCGAACATAACTAAAAGCATCTCTAACAAAAACTTCAACATGACTTCACCGAGGTAACTAGTTGTATTACGGTGGGAGGTTAGCTACTCTACTCTCTTAGATCTAACTTCATTTCTGAAGGACCTCCGGCCTAAACTGCACAAACTCCAGACATTTTACAAATGCATTAACAATCGCACAAAACACAGAGCAAGGGAGGAAGGATCTCACTTTGCACTCTCAAAAGAGTAAAAATCAGTCCCGGAGCAGTTGATACGGGACCTCCAAAATGAGCACAAAACTTGAACAGAAACATCAAATTCAGGTACTTCAGAAAATGTAAACTTGACAGATTCCCATCAACTCTACCTTTATAAGAATAGCAAGATCAGATACCAAAGCAAAAGATTAAAAAAGAAAGAAAAAAATGAAAAATGAGATACCTTGGAAACATTGGCTTGTCCTGTCTGCAAATGAACACATCAATAACGTCTAAGAATAGACATGGGAGGTTTGAAGGAGGAAAGAACAGGGGATCACAAGGAAAGCAGGATAGTGAATAAAAAAAATAACATGAGGCTTTATGATTTAATGATAATAATAATAATTATATTCGATGGATATAAAATATTCAGTATGCATACAGAAAATTTGTACCGTAGAATAACCCAAAACTCTTCGTGAGAAAGGATAGAATTTCGTTCCCTTTTTAGGTTAAAAAGCTTCATGGAATCCCATTCCCTTTCTTTCAAAAGATGGTAAAATAAAGAATCTCATTCCAAAAATCCCCATTACCCTCCCTTCCTCCCTCTGTCTCCCTCTCAAGATCTTGTAGCAAAGCAGAACTTGATAATACGGCAACAAGAAATTAAAAAACAAGAATAACAAAAGGAAACACAAGTTCAAAAAAGCAACAGAAAAAGTAACACAAATTCAAAAAGCAACGCCTCGAAAGAATAAAAAAGACATCCATTGCTAGAAGCAGCACCCATTTTCTTCTCTCTATCTGCTGTCATCCATCCTGCTTCTCTCTCCTTGTCAAAATCCAGATCAAAACGAAGAACCCGTTTTCTTTTCTTCACTTTTCCATCAAAACCCCACGACTCTTTTTTGGGTTTATTACTCCCCATGAAGTAATAAAAGGAAAAAAAAAAAAATGACCGAACAACCCAAAACCGTTCGGAAAGTACAAGTAGAAGTAGTCGATGCACGTGATCTTCTCCCCAAAGACGGTCAGGGAAGCACCAGTGCCTATGTCATTGCAGACTTTGACGGTCAAAGAAAACGAACCAACACAAAATACCGAGACCTCAATCCAGTATGGAAAGAAACCTTCGAGTTCACCGTTTCCGACCCAAGCAACATGGAGCTCGAAGAGCTGGAGATCGAGGTCTTTAATGACAAGAAATTCTGCAATGGCAGTGGCCGTAAAAACCATTTCTTGGGGAGGGTTAAAGTCTACGGCTCTCAGTTTTCTAAAAGAGGTGATGAAGGGATTGTTTATTTCCCTCTAGAGAAGAAAAGTGTGTTTAGCTGGATTAGAGGTGAAATCGGTCTAAGAATTTGCTATTACGATGAGTTACTTGAAGACAATCAGCAACAACCCCCACCTCCCCCCGAGAAGGATGCACCTCCGCCTCAACAGCAAGAACCCCAAAAGTCTCCCGCAGTCACAATGGTTGAAGAGGTCAGGGTTTTCCAAGTCCCTGAACAGGCAGAGTTTAATTACCACGATTATCACCACCATCATCAACACCATCAGAATGGGACTCACTCGCCTTCAGTTGTGGTTATCGAGGAGTATCCACCGCCAGTGGTGCATGTACATCCGGAACCACCACCACCACAACAACCACAAGGACCGCTTCCAGAGGAGCCGCCACCGGGCCTTAATGCTCCTCCTCTACATTCTATGGAAACACACACTCACTACCATCCAGAGGTGAGGATGATGCAGACTACGAGAGACTCCAGTGGTAATATTAGAGTGAAGACAATGAGGAGGCCAAATGGAGATTTCACTCCGAAAGTAATTTCAGGCAGATTCAAATCTGAACCGACGGAGAGAGTCCATCCTTATGATCTTGTTGAACCAATGCAGTATTTGTATACCAGAATTGTCAAGGCTCGTGGTTTATCGCAAAACGTGAGTCCTTTTATCAAGTTAAGGACCTCAACTCATTTTGTGAGGTCTAAACCAGCGAGTTACCGACCTGGTGACTCACCAGGCTCGTTTGAGTGGCACCAGGTTTTTGCATTTGGCCATAGTAACAAGACTGACGTACAGTCCTCCGATGCTGGCATTTTAGAGATTTCAGTTTGGGACTCGCAGTCGGAGCAGTTTCTCGGAGGAGTTTGTCTTGATCTCTCTGATGTCCCGGTGAGGGATCCGCCGGACAGTCCACTTGCCCCTCAGTGGTACCGATTGGAAAGTGGCGCCGCTGCTGATCAGAACTCCTGTAGGGTGTCTGGTGATATCCAGCTCTCTGTTTGGATTGGGACTCAAGCTGATGATGCGTTTCCTGAAGCGGGGAGCTCAGACGCGCCCTACGTCGCCCACACGCGCTCGAAGGTTTACCAGTCCCCAAAGCTGTGGTATTTGAGAGTGACAGTTATTGAAGCTCAGGATCTTCCCATGGCATCCAATCTGCCACCGTTAACAGCACCGGAGGTCAGAGTCAAGGCACAATTAGGATTCCAATCAGCAAAAACGAGGCGAGGCTCCATGAGCAATCATAGTACGTCGTTCCAATGGATCGAGGACCTTATTTTTGTCGCCGGCGAGCCACTCGAAGAGTCGTTGATTCTGTTAGTGGAGGACCGTACAAACAAGGAAGCACTACTACTCGGGCACATCATAATTCCTGTGAGCTCAATTGAGCAACGGATTGATGAGCGCCACGTGGCATCCAAATGGTTCGCACTGGAAGGAGGTGGGGACACTGGGGGAGGAGGTGTTGGTGCTCATGGCGGGTCCTACCGTGGGAGAATCCATTTACGTCTCTGTTTGGAGGGAGGGTATCACGTGCTCGATGAAGCGGCGCACGTGTGCAGTGATTTTAGACCCCCGGCTAAGCAGCTATGGAAGCCAGCTATTGGGATTTTGGAGCTGGGGATTCTAGGAGCTCGTGGGTTGCTGCCCATGAAGACCAAGTGTGGAGGCAAAGGTTCGACCGATGCTTATTGTGTGGCTAAATTTGGCAAAAAATGGGTCCGCACAAGAACAATCCCAGATAGCTTTGATCCACGTTGGAACGAGCAGTATACGTGGCAGGTCTATGATCCTTGCACAGTTCTCACCATTGGTGTGTTTGACAATTGGCACATGTTTGGTGACATGTCGGATGATAAACCTGATTGTCGTATAGGAAAAATACGTATACGAGTATCTATGTTGCAGAGCAACAAGGTGTATGCGAATTCATATCCGTTGTTGGTTTTATTAAGAACCGGGTTGAAGAAAATGGGTGAGATTGAATTAGCGGTTCGGTTTGCTTGCCCAAGCTTGTTGCCAGATACTTGCGCGGCTTATGGCCAGCCATTACTTCCTAAAATGCACTACCTTCGCCCACTCGGGGTAGCCCAACAAGAGGCATTGCGTGGAGCAGCTACCAGAATGGTTTCTTTGTGGCTTGCAAGGTCCGAGCCACCATTGGGACCGGAGGTTGTTAGGTATATGTTGGATGCGGATTCTCATACATGGAGCATGAGGAAGAGTAAAGCTAATTGGTTTCGAATTGTAGCGGTTCTTGCATGGGCCGTCGGGTTGGCTAAATGGTTGGATGATATTCGGAGATGGAGGAACTCGGTTACAACAGTATTAGTTCATGCTTTATATTTGGTGCTTGTTTGGTACCCGGATTTGGTTGTCCCAACAGGGTTTTTATATGTGATTTTGATTGGTGTTTGGTATTATAGATTCAGACCGAAGATACCTGCGGGCATGGATATCCGGTTATCCCAAGCGGAAACGGTTGACCTGGATGAATTGGACGAGGAATTTGATACAATACCAAGTATGAAACCACCTGAAATTATAAGGGCCCGTTATGACAGGTTACGGGTGCTGGCAGCCCGGGTCCAAACAGTTTTGGGTGATTTAGCAACCCAAGGGGAGCGGGTTCAAGCTTTGGTCAGTTGGAGAGACCCGAGGGCCACGAAGTTGTTCATAGGGGTGTGTTTGGCTATAACACTGATACTCTATGTGGTTCCACCAAAAATGGTAGCAGTGGCCTTGGGATTCTATTATTTACGACACCCCATGTTTAGGGACCCGATGCCACCGGCTAGTTTGAACTTTTTCCGGCGGCTACCAAGCTTATCTGATCGGTTAATGTAGGTTATGGGAAAAATTGATATAGCGAATAGTTTAGCATGAGCAGCCCCTAAATGTGGGATGATGGAGCAAATGCGGAGACAAAAGATGTCCCAGATAAACGTTGAAAAGTGGGAAGAAAGTAAAAAGTTATGTGTTTCCTTTATTTTATTTATTTATTTTTGTTGTTGTGGAGCTGGAATTCGGGTATTAAGTCTGAAAACTTGAAATAAGAGAAAAAACTGAGTTTGAATGGGAGACACCAATGAGAGTCTTTTGGAAAGTGTAAACATCGAAATGCTTTTCTAACGTCGTAACTTCATTAACATCTTCTTCTTTTTCTTTTATTACTCTCGCTCTTCCTTATAAAAATTTATCTAGTCAAGAATTAGATTAGGGCGGCAAAGATTAGAGAATGTCTGTTTGCTGTTGTATCAGAGGCCATCTAGTATCAGAAATCTTGCCTTTCCTAAAGTTGTCTTATTTAATAGCATCAAACAATGAATAAACATCAAGGTCAAAATGCTAGTCTGGCAACTGACATCATCGAGACTAATTTTCAAAAGAGTTGGGATTTTTCTGTACACCTCTGCTTTAATCAACATATCTCTGACTGTAAATGGCCCCCTCCAAGTCAGATGATAAAGCCTTTACATTGTTATTTGTAGATTTCCTATCTTCTTGTTTTGTTTTTTGGTGGGTTGTGATTGATAAAGCTGCCTTTCGAGGCTGGGAAAGCAGCTCCTGCACACCAGTATGGCCAGCACTTGGTTCAGAGGTATGAATTGCAAGGACTATATATAACGCAGGAAGTGATGGTATGGTCCTTCCAGTTGGGATTACTGTTTATGATGTTACCACTTTCATTTTCCGTTAATTTTTAATTGGGTTGAGGTTAGGTTGAGAGTGTTTTTCTTGTTTTCTTTTGGTTTTTTCGGTGTTATATAAATTAGCTTTAATATTGTTCTTATTATTAAAACACTTTACATAAATTAGCTTTAATATTTTCTTATTATTAATTAGTGACAGTGCATTAAGATGTTAGGAAGAAAATCCAAAGATTGTTACCACGTATAATTGCTCCATCGTTTCCCTCTTCTGGTGATAAGTAACGTGGGATTCTCAACTTTTCTTGATAATTTTTTATAGATATATTTCTTATCTCCAAATCAATGAATATTCAGTCTCAAACTACACGTTTTGCTAAATTGGGTGATAGAAAATTCTTTATAAAACATAGTTAATTATCATATTTGAAGCTAATTTTACTGTGGGGTTTACTTGCATTTTGAATTAAAACTTTATTAAAAATTGTTCTTCAACTAAAGTATCATTAAATATAAATGTTTAAAATTATTTTTGATAGAACAAGAAATTATTCTCAAGAAATCCTAGATAGCTTACCTTTTTAAATTAAAAACAATCCATTCCATAGTAAAAAATATTTTCATGAGATGTATAAAATTATAAAATTAAAAAAAAAATTAAAATTGAACTCATAAAGCACTAAAGCTTTTAGAGATACGAGGCCTTATGTTTAATGAGCTTCTGGTTCAAGTCACATTTGCATCCTCGATTTCGGTTTGAGCATATGCTTAGACATGAATTTATTGTAAAATAAATTTTTTAACTCAAATTTTTTTTTTATGGCATAAACAATATACCAGATTCAAGAAATCTATTTGTTCAATTTGTTTTTCTAATCCTCGACAGTTTAAAGTGTTATATGTTTCTTAAGGTTTTCAATTTTTAAATTTTTTAAATTAATTAAAAATATCATAATTAATTTTATTAGATTAGTATTGATCCTGGAAGCTCTGGTTACTTATATAAATAAGGAATAAAGAGATTTTCCAGTAGAACAAGTATTAGTTATTTTCTGCATTAAGTCATAGGATCTCGAGTTATTGAGAGAAAATTGAATTAGTTTTTGGTTCATATATCTTGAAGGATAGTATCTCTTTTTAAAGTGATGTTGTTGAAATTCTAATAGATTATTTGCAATAAAAGAACAAAATTATTTGCTCCAAGTGATGAACAATTTAGTTTTAAAAATAGATGGTTGAATAACAATTGTCATAACTCGATTTTCACCCCTCTCAATTTTTTTTCTAAAAAAAGTCTTCAAAATCATTTAAAAAAAAAATTTGAAGAAAATATTTTTAGAACAATAAAAATATTTATTTTTAGAAAACAAATCTTTAAAGAAAAAGGTTTCAAAAATAAAATACATTTTAGGTTACAATTATGATAAGAACAACTCATCAAAAAATAAAATATTGTTGGCATGCAATTCAAGGTTTATTTGAAGAGAAATTGAAGAAAAAGTTTGAAATTGACTATTTTTGCATAAGTTAAAAGGTCAATGACCAAAATAAAAGAGATGAAAATATTTGAAGGTCTTATTAATTCAATTATGGGCCTAATTAAAGAGACAATTATAATTTAAGGAAAATATTAGTTAAAATTGTACAAATTGAATAGCCAGTGACCAAAATAAAAAAATGGCTAAGCTTAAGGACGAAAATCAGAAAGAATTATAGATGAAATTGAAAAAAATTCTAAGTTAAAAGTCATATTAGCGACAAGATTAAGAATTTTCAAAACCAATGGCTAGAATGAAAATGGTGTTAGAATATAAAGATCAATTTGAAAATGCCTAAAATAACATCATTCTATTTAAATTTAACAAAAAGGCTGAATGAAACATTGTTTGGTTTGATTTTCAAAAACTTTTTTTTTTCGCAAATGAAAAACCTAGCCAACTGGATAGAGATCTGACACAATGAAAAGATTGATGTCTTCTCCCAAGTGCAGGAGTGTCGAAGTAATAAATAACCCGGCAAGACCGGGGTCGAACCACACGGAGGTTA
>NW_011499852.1:2889542-2913403 GCF_000495115.2 Populus euphratica
AATTCATCAATCAATCCTTTCATTTATGTGATAGGCCTGCATTTAAAATGAACATTCAATTTCATTTCTTAAATTCATCAATCAATCCTTTTATTTATGTGATAGGCCTGCATTTAAAATGAATATTTACCATAAATTAAAGGTATCTTATATTATTAGATATATTATTATAAAACATGCTTTAGTTAAGGAGTTATTGATACTTTAAGTGCAAAATGATGATATAAAACCATGATAAAAATACACTTTTAAGTACTAATCAAGATCCTTTAACATCTTTTTTCCTTTTTGGTTTCTTCCTAATCAAGACAAAAAACATGCTTCTCTTACAATTCTGATTCAAGGCAACAACTTTAACCCTTAGCAGCTAATTTTTTACTTTTGTACGCCTATCACGTCAGGCCCAAAACCCCTGTAGAATCATTTTTGCTAGCAAAACTTGGTTGAATGTGGTTCAAGGGTTGGGATTAATCTCTAATGGATTAATGATCATGATTGAATCTTTTCAAATGACCTAAAAATGTTTTTGAAGTATATAAAAGTCTTTATCTATGAGAAGAAGAAAAGACAGGGAAACATAAGAGAATAAGGGTAAGAAGGTTGAAAAAATAATTTAAAAAACTAAGGAAAGAGGGGAAGAAGTAAAAGGAAAGAAAAATAAAATGTGAAAGGAAGAACAAAAAAAAGAAAAAAAAAGAAAGAGAAAGATTGAGAAGAGAAAAGAAAGAGGGGGAAGAGTGGAAGAAGAAGAGAAAAGGTTTGTTTCACAAAAAATCCAATAAAAAAGATGGTTCTTACTCTCAATGATAATGACGACGACTTTTTCACATAACAGATCATTCCTTTTGTTCTTGTCTAAGTCCTAGGTATATCTTAAGAAGTAATAACAAAACACCAATCTCCAACAAAAGCCTTCTAATAAATGCAACAATATTGATGAACAAAAATATCAATTATGGTTTATGAAAGATGAAAATTACCTAAAAGAGAGATGGTGAATTAAAGCTAAATTAAAATTTACAAACTTGTATTAAATCACCACCTTGATTTTTAGAAATAACAATAAATAATGCAAGGCACAAATAAATTGACATAAAGAGGGGGATAAGCACAATGATTTTTATAGTGGTTTGGACAATAACCTACTTCACTCCTTGAATCTTCATCCAAGTATTCACTATTAATTAAGGGTTTTTTTTTCAAGTGAACCTTCAACGAAAATTTAGAGAAAAAAGGATGTTTTAATGGAAGATATGTTTCTCTATTTCTTTAAATATTAACGTGAATGTACAACTTGCTATTTTATATGAGCTGCTGTTTGAAAAATGAATATTTTTCAACTCATTTATTACTATATAAGTTTTGTCACTTAAAATAGTTTGAAAAATGAATATTTTGGCAATAAAAATATTTTTGGATGAAACTCATTTTATGATATCAAATTAAATTCCACATAGACTTGATTATCTTAAATTAAGCTCATACATCTTCAAGTCTTGTTTGTATCCAAAGAGTCCACGTAGTTTCAAATTGATATATAAAAATTCCTACATCATTAAAAATTTTTATAAACATATTAAATTCATTAATTGTTATTATCATCAAAACAAATATGTCATTAATGAATAAGATTTTTAGGCTATCAACCTTCCTTTTTTTTTATGATGATAAACAATTTGTGTAATAAAAAAATAAGGATATCAAATTATACAATGTTACCCCTATCACAAGCAACATAATATCAATATGCATCTTTACTATTAGAAGCTCCCTTTACTAATATCATGTTTAAAATATGTTATAACATGTTATAATTCAACTAAGAAAGACCAAAATACTCAAAAATAAAAAAAATTCTAGTAGTTAAATCGATCAATCTATTTTAGAGAAATTACTAGCCATATCTAATAATGGCATGACCATTCTACAAAATGGTATAAGCGTTTTCTAAAAATTCTAGAATTTTTTATACCACACAAGTTATCAACATATCATACATATTTTTCCCTTTGTACCACACAAGTTATCAACATATCATACATTTCCTTTTTGTATAATAAACCTCCATGCATATCTTAAAACATATTTTTCAAATATATTTTTCATGCAACATAACATCATCCTTTTTTTTGTAGCATCACAATATCAATATCATTTTTCTCCCCCTTTACATATATATAAAGAACATATTCCTAACATGTCATGACCACAATATCATAATCATAAGTAAGTAGATTCATAAAATTAAGTTTACAAAAGCCAAATAGAAATCCATACAAATATATTACATGAACAAATGTTACAAGCATAAGTTCAAAATAGATTGAATGTATACGAGAGCTAACATGTATGAGATGATTGCACAAAAGGATGAAAACAAGCTCAATAATCGATAGGATAACTCCATGTCATAAGAGATGATGTTTATTCTTCATTGTCCTCCTTATCGTTATCCTTTTATCATTTTCTTTAGGAACTTTATCAATATTGGGATGAAATTCAGGCCAAGAATTCCTTGTAGCTAATCTATAATGCATCCAAAATAATTGGTTTGAAGTTTCAATATTTGTTTTTGTTAGCTCCAAATGGTGGAAGTGAGATCACACATCATTTGTTTAAGAGATGAGAGGGTCGTGCTAGGAATATAAGAGGGGTTATATTGTGCTAGTAAACGAATTGATTGAAAATATAATCCTACTTGAAAAAAGTATTAAGAAAGTAGTTTTTTGTTCAAGTAAAAGAAGGAAGCAATATATGGTTCTTGTCTAGGAATGTGTTTTATGATAAATAACCTAGTTAGAATATAGACTATGATCATAAACATGAGGGAAATTGAATGATTGCAAAATAATAAACATGTTTCTTACAATGAAGGCTAAAAGATTAATTTCTTTATATGTTTTAATAAAAACCATAATCTAAATGATATCCCCATCAAGCTTTTTTTTTTTTTTACTATTTTGAGGAATAATGACATGATGCACAACCTCAAAGAGAACTCATTCTAAGATGGTAAGAAAATGAGATGACCCAAAGCTCGTGATTTGAGCCTTTTCATTATAACCGAATAGAATTTCAATGTTTGATAGGATTTTTGGTTAGATTAATAGCACTAGTGTTATAATAATAAATTAGGATGTGCTCTAGCTTTAAGACTGAAGTCCATTAATATTTGCTTCATCTATAGTATTTAGGCATAATATAATCCAACATAAATGTATTTAGCTTTTGTAGTGAAAGTTGCACTAACTTTTTTCTTTTTACTAGACCATGAAACGAAGGCATGTCCTAGGAATTAGCAAGACATACTAGTGCTTTTCCTTTTGACTATGTAGCTGACAAAGTCAGAATTTAAAGTAGGGGAGTTTCCAATATTACCAATATCCTTAACTTTTTCTTGGTAATGTTTTTGAATATCATATGTCCAAAAAAAATCAAAAAGAGGTGAGTTTGGATTTGTCACCTGTTATATGTCTTGAACATTAAGTATCCAAATACAATCTTTTTTTTTCCTATAAGGAAAGATATCAATATGTTGGTTTTGATATTAATAATCTTATGGCTTCACTTTGGTTAGTAAATAATATAATAAAGACTTTGTTGAAAGATCTATTGTAAATTCTAATTGAGCCAATTACAAGATTAAGGATAAATAAGTTCAAAGATATATTTTGGGCTTATTCAGAATATTTGGGCCAAGATGAATTTTAAGGAGGCAACATCAACAAGTTAATGTTATATCTTATTGAATTTAATTTATACATAAGAAAATTCTAATCTATCTACTTCATGGGCTAATTAATTTTAGAAATTAGAGGCTTATTTGTCCTAATACTTAGTCTTACTATAACAAGAATAATTTTTTTTTTTTAACCATTGAATCAAGCTAAAATCTTATAAAAAAAATTCAGAGGTCTTGTTCTATATGGGGTTAAAATGTTTGGCCAGTCAGACATAAAAAAGACCTTGCAATAAGATCTAGAAGTAATTATACATGAATTGTATTAGTTTCATAGTTGATTTAAAACCTATTTGTTTAGAACTCTTTTATTATTTTTTCAGAATTGTTTTGAATATCTTTACCGATATAAATAGGATTATTTAGATTGTATTTATATTTTTTTTGGAAGGAGACAAACTTTGATATTATCAATTATTATTGTATGTATGAGGTTTTTCTCATGCTTTTTAGTTCTTCATTGAAGTACTCTGATATATTAAACAACTAACCAACCTTTATTGCATCTTTGATACTACTCATTTGTGACTCCTCATAGCCATTAACTGGCAATTCACATTTTTTAATCTTGGTGTCTTGGTATATGTTATTATTGTGTTAAACTCAACTACAAGTCTAAATTTAGATTTCTTAGAAATGGTCGATTTAACTATAAATTTCTAGATCTTTATATCAATGGGTTTCTCATTAGTTTGTATCATAACAAGGCTCTGGATTAATCAAGTTATATCACTTTTATCTTAAATTTTTTGTATAATCCATTGTTGTCGAGTTCTTTATCTTCTCTAAAAACTAGTCACGACTTCAAGTTTAAGAAAAAAAAATAATTAATTGTGATTTTGTATCAATAAAGTCTTATATAGAAAAAAAATAAAAAAAAAACATAGAATATGGCCACTTTTTTGCTTCAAATCTGAAATAAAAATATTTATTCTTGAGGTTTCAAGGAGAGTAATCTTGATTTTGGATGTTTTAGTTTTATTTGGTTGGGTTTTCTTGAAAATTAAAAAAAAAAGATATTTTTTGCATCATTATTTTTTTTAGTTTTAACCTCTATATATATAAAAAGATTAAAAGTGCTTTTGTTATCTTGAGTCATTTAAATCATATTCCATAGTTTCTTAATTTTTATAATCTTTTATTTTGTATTCTCATATTTTTTATATTTCAAATGAATTTGTATTGATATTCATGATTTTATATTGATAGTTTTTAGTCTTTATTATTTCCTGAGTCTTTACATTATTTGATTACACCATTAAGATATTTTTTTTTTGTTATGAACTAGTTTCTTAAAGAATTGAAATCTAGAGAATTCAGTGGTAAAAGGCAAAGGTAAGCATATTTGAGTGAAAAACCAAAAATTTATATGAAACACAAGATGTGTGAAATCTATTGTAAACACGTGAGTGTATATATTGCTACTAACTTAATTTTTAGCTTTTGACAATGTCAACTAAGAGTAAATCATCACAATCAAAAGATAAAAATAATCCTGAATGGGGTTATTTAGCCATAAAATAACTATTGGAGTTGATGAATACAAGGTTTGCCAAGGTAATGAGTGATGGCTAATTCACAAATCAAAATGGTTTGTTTTTAAATGAACCAGACCATAAGGGTTTGAAAGAAATAAGGTATACAAAACAAGTTAATTCACCTCCAAAAAGAATTTATAGCTAAAAATATATATATGCGAGGCTAAGGATTTTATTGATAACCATAATGATAAACCAAAGTCCTAAAGGAGTTCAACTACTTAAGTAATTTGACCATAGGAGGGTAGGTAGGGAGAATGGATTTTAGGATAATTTGAATAGAAATTCGGGTATTATTAAGATAAAGATTTTGATTGTTTAAGGAAAAAATGATCTTTAACCTTATTTGAAGTGAGAAAAAAAAATGAAATTGATTTTTTATTGTTACAGAAAATATAACTTCTTGTTATTGAGTTTGCTGATTATCTTATTATTTGATGGGATGAACTTGTGATAGGAAGGAGGATGAATGATGAATGGCAAGATTGTGCTACAAGATTTGATGGAAAAATGAATGGAGTGACAAAAGCCAAGCATTGATAAGGACTAGAATAGGGAGAATAATTTTCCCAGTTTAATGTAGTTCCTCCTTTATGCTTTAGTGGGAATCGAATTCTATGAGTCACAAGGAACAACATTTTGGGTGGGATAAAGAGTATTCCATGATGCTTTAGCAGCATCATGTTCAATACTTATATATCTTCAGGTGCAAAGGTTGCAGATGTTAATAATAGGAATTTCTTTGGGGTAGCTAGCTTAATGCTCGTAACGATGGACTTGTTGATATTCAGGCAACAGCTTGTGGGATGATGTATCCTGATAGTGAAGAAGAGGACTCCATTTTCTGGAAGCTTGGTGTTGACGGGAAATTTTCAATAAAAAATGCATGGGGTTGCTTGAGGATCATGGAGTTTGGAGTTTGGTGGGGATGCGGACGTGGAGTTTGCATCTATGGGACAAAATTAAGAAAGAAAGAAAGAAGAAAGAAGACGGTGTGTTGGTGTAAATCTTGAAAAAGAGAAGCTGAAGAAAAGAGTGACGAAGCAAAGTACGATCAACAGAGTCTAGATTCGATTTTATCTGAAAGAGCATCATCCATGGTGAGTAATCAGCTTCATTTCACTGTCATCTTCCTTTTTATCAAGAATAAGATTTATTCTCAACAACATCATTCAGCTCAAAGTCATCTTACTGTAAAGAAAATAGGTGAAGCTTATCAAAGTCAACTTATTCTTCTTCAAAAAACAATTTTATATATAAAAAATCTACAATGCTCGGGTTATAATTAACAATACTTACCACATCTAGCTGACCAGATTTATGCATGTTCCTCTGCCGCAAGCCAGCCAATAGAACCAGCTCGGGATGGGTGGAAAAGGCATTGCTTAGACTGAAAGAGAGCTATGCCTTACACCTATGGAACAAGAAAAATAGAGAGTTAAATATTACTGGGTACAGAAGCTTCATGCATAGATTAATGTTAGATCATCATTTCGTCTGCCATCACATATACCATTCTGGAAGAAAATTTCTCTCATAATAAACGAGATGAGGTTTCTCTATTTGAGAGTATTCGCCTGAAGCAACGAAATCAACCAGAATGCATAGGAGCCTCTTGTTAACATAACAAGCAGCAAACTCTGTTGCTTGACTAATCTCTTCGATGATAAAGGAAAGTTGAACTTTCTAATAATTTTTTAACTCATTGATTTTTTGGTAAAAATGTATAAAAAAAATATTATCATTTTATTGCAAAAATAGATGCATGAAACAAAACATTTTTTATAACCTAGTATACATGCATATGAAATAGCAATTTGAACAAGCAATAAAAACATTCAATGGAAAAACCAAAAACTGAGCTTAACAAAATTCAATCATCTCAGCCTGAAATCTCCTATATTTGTTTCCTCTAGACCGTTTTGGCGGCGAAGCTCTCATTTTCTGTGTACAGCGATCACATAGATGTGGACCACAACTCACAATTCTAAGGCATCTCACCCTCAAAATGGACTTAAATCTCCATAGAGGCAAATCCCATATGCAAAATCCTACCAATGCCCTAAATGACTTTTCTTCGAACCAAGCAAGAGATTGGATGATTTAATTAACTAATGAAAAAAACAGAAATATCCAGAAACAGATTCAACAAACATTCATTTTCTTTGTAAATGCTTTGCTCGCAAAGCAACAATGGTTGAATACCCTTAACTTATCCAAGATAAGGAGCATTTAGTTATTGTTTTTAGTTATTGTTTTCAAATAAAAGAGACATAGAGAAAAAAAAACATATTTGGTTAAAAAGATATAGATCAAAAATAAATTTATCTTTTTTAGATTATTTTTGGAAATCAAGTAGGAGTGAAGTGGTGGTGATACAGAGTAAGTGAATAAGTTCAATGGCAAAGAAGGATTTAGGATTGAGAATAAAAAAGGTGAGATGTAAAGTTGAGAGCTCAATGATTCATAAGTGGA
This sequence comes from Populus euphratica, assembly GCF_000495115.2. Taxonomy (NCBI): domain Eukaryota; kingdom Viridiplantae; phylum Streptophyta; class Magnoliopsida; order Malpighiales; family Salicaceae; genus Populus; species Populus euphratica. The sequence goes on from NW_011499852.1 coordinate 2,897,295, forward strand.
GCACCTGTTAATTTAATATGTTTTATAGTTGATCAGTTTACTATATGTGACATTATTATATTTATTAAATATATATATTTATTAATAATAAAGGTTTAATTTATCTTTAATATTTATATAATATTATATTAATAAATCTAGAGTGAAGATAAAATTTATGGAATAAAAATATTTTGTAGATAAAAATAACTTTATAATTATAGAATTTTTATTGCATCAAAGCATTGGTCATAAAATATTCTTAATCAATGCTTTCTTAAATATTGAACATTCATTAGAGTTGTAAAGGCAAATACATATTATGTCTTTTTCTTTGTGAAATGAAATAGTTATTCTAATAAATTGAGATATAAGGGATACATAGAATTAATATGTAGGTGCTTGTCATAAAACATGTATATTGAACTGACCCATATGAGAATTTCATATGAAGAAATCACATATATTTCTAAAAAGGCTCATGTGATGGTTGTGTAAGCGATCCTTAGACTTGAGATAACAAAGTTATCTTTTATAGAAAATATTATGTTTTAATCTTATTACATCTATCTTAATCGAGTTAGCGACATAGAAGACATTAGATATAATATAAATTATATGAAGGTACTTGAGTGATCAAGAGAGAATTCATCATCCTAAATAAAATGAATTAGGAAAAATGTTTTATATGTTCCCAAATAGTATTGACTAAGAAATCATTTGCTAGGACAGAATGAAAATTGAAAAGAGTTTTAAATCTTATTTAAACGATCAATGACTATTATGTAGAGAACAAACATGATTTAACATGGCAGACATACTCCATACTTTAATGTAAGTAATAAAAGGATATTAATTTCACTAAGAAGCCAGTTACTAAAAGGTTAAATCAAATCATTAATAATTTTTTTAATATTTAGAAGATCATAACACGTTGTTAGATGATACATTTGATCTTCAAATATAAATTAATCAATTGTTTAATTGATAATAAATTATTATTTTTTAATTTATTTAATTATATTTAATTAAAATTAAAATTTATATTTAGTCCAACATTAATCAATTGTTTAATTGATAATAAATTATTATTTTTTAATTTATTTAATTATATTTAATTAAAATTAAAATTTATATTTAGTCCAACATATAAGGAACCTAATGGGTCACATATATTAAGAACCATTAATTAGAAATTAAACTAAGATAATTTAATTAAATATAATTTAATTAAAATATATTTTAGAAATTAAGAACTAGAATATAATTAATACATAAATTATATTTATAGATCTAAAAAAATCAAGGACTTAATTGAGTTAATTTCTAAAATTATTCTGAATTAATATATAGATATTATTTAGGGAAAAAAATTATATTTTACTAATTTATAGGATTTTTTTTATTTTTCCTATAAATAATAAGATATGCCTTTTATTTTTTAGAGTTGTTGTCTATAAGATAAAAAAAATTACATAAACACAAAATTAAAGTTAGCTTTCTAGGCATAGCAATTCATCTCTTCTAAAAGGAAATTTAAGAGATTTTTCACAGATGATTCATGTGAATTATTGTTGAAGGCCGATTTGGAACAACCTAGTTTTTAAGAAATTTGAATAAGAAATTATTCAAAGTAAAAAAATATCAAATTTTTAAATAATAAATTTTTAAACAACTCTAAATTTATCTATAAAATTTTAAAAATTCTCAAATAATTTTATTTCATAGTTTTTAATACATACATGTAACGTTGCTCCTACCATTAGCGAAGGCATGAATAAATCTTTGGATTGTTAAGGACAAGGTATTTTGCCAACGAGTTCCCTTCCCTCACTCTATTATCTAGTCTCAGGCCAGTTTTATATGGATGGATGGATGCTGGATAGAGTGGTCATTGGGCTCTTCCAACTGTTCTTCAGCTATGAACTAAATCAGGTTAGAAGTTAGAACAGACAATCAACTTCAAGGGCTCAAAAGAGTCCAGAAGACTTATAGGCAAGGCCTAAAATTAATTTGGACACTTGTCTGGGCCTAGCAACAAAGACAAAATTGGCAATGGAAAAAATGCCGAAGCTGATCAGGTGGCAATTCTTTGAGAGGGCAAAGGCAAAACTGCCGGCCTTCGGTGCACACCGAACTCGACAATTGACATGTTCTCATCGATAATTTGTTGCTCAGGTTGCCTTCCCAAGTTGTCAGTTTTGATAGAGAAAAATTATACTTTAATATTTAGATTGCAAGAATTGACACAATTGCATGTCATTAATTACCATGAAGTTATAAACACTAATCCAATTCTTCTCAATTAAAAGTTAAAAATACTAAATCCAATCCAAAATTGTAAGAGATGCAATTCCAGTGGGAGAATCACTTGGGAGTTTTTCTGTGTTGCCTTTGCTATGCCACTTCGTGTGGGTTTCTTGATGTCTGCCACAATCCATTCGTGTAGTACGAAAAAAAGGAGACAAAAGCTAGTGGGAAGAAAACGAAAATATTGAATTGAATTGATACAAAAACTTCACTGATAATTTGGCATGCACCACCACTATTTTCTACTATTCATCGTTCTTCAAAATGTCACGCCGTTGACTTAATAATAGAAATCGATTTGTCGTCAATTCATATGATGCCATGTTTGATTTGGAAAACGATGGGTAAATTACCAACACCTCCATGAGGTTTAGTCCAATTATAACTTATATCCCTTTTTTTCTAAATCAAACACTTACACCCATAGTTGATTAAGCCTTGGAAAGACTTCATAGAAAAATGTTCACTGTCCCTGGTTAATGAATTTTCAGTCTAATTCGTATCTATAAAACAAATCTCTCATAAAAAATAAAAAAAAACACTCTAATACTTAATTTAGTATTTGAGATTTCTCAGGTGATAAACAAGTAATAATTCTCAAGTGACAAATAAATAATAATTCAAAAAGATAAAAAAAAAAATTTGTCTGTGGAGAAGAAAAATATAATGAAAAAGTGTACAGGTATTCATACCTTTTTCTCTCTCTCTCAAAACCTAAAATTCTATAGCTTGGAAACATCTAATAACTATCTTGAAAAATATTGGAGAAAAAAGTGCTATTCATGAATAATATGAATAGTGATGAACAATATCATACATAAATAATATTATGTAAATAGTATCATTTATCAATATTAAAATGATGTGAGATAAGGTAACTTGTTCAAATTGAGTCAAAGGAATAGAGAAAAATAGAGAAGAAACAATAGTATTCATTTGTAATATATATATCATTACCACATTTTCTTTTTCCTAATGAAGAGAGACGAAAAAGATAGAGGAGGGATGAAACTTAGTGTAATTGAGTCTGAGGATTCCAGACTCGTTTTGAATAAGCTTTGTATAGTAAACAACATTTATGAATAGTAAACGAGACTATATCGAATTAAAAAATGAGAGAGATTAAAGAGAAAAAAAAAAAGATGATGGAGCTCAATCTGAACGGTCTAAATAATATGACTCATTTCAAATGAGTTTTTTATAATAACTATTATTCATAAATAATAAACAAGATTATTATATCAAATTAAGAAAAAGAGAGAGAGAGAGATTGAGCTTAGTTGGGCCTTCACTCAACCATCTTCTTCTTTTATTTATTTTTTTTTTATTATTATTATCAATGGCATCTTGTCACTTGACAAGTCATTCACTTAGAATAAAATGGCCGAATTACCTACACATGTCAAGTTACCAATTCCTCCCTGCGGTTTAGCCTACTCAATATTTACGTCCTTTCGTTTTTCGCAGATCAAACACTTTACATTCGAAAAAAGACAAAATGTGCCAAAAAAATATATATGCTCATGTCCACATACAATATTGCTTATTTATTTAACTAATTTTCAAAAAAGTGCATTCCATTAATAGAGATATCATTATGAAAAGAAAACGAGAAAAGAATGTAGTGAAGTCTAGGGTTATTTTTTACAGCATCACATAACCTTTTTAACTTCAAATTTTGCCGTGTTAACATATGAGTAGTAGGTATATAGCAACCTCATGGAAGAATTAGTTAAGGTAAATATATTTAAAAAGCTGTTTAGTTTAGAAAAAAAGAAAAGAAAAATAACAGAGATTAATGTTGATTATGTCTAGAAATAAAAAAAATCAAAAAACTAATTAAATCATGAAAAATAAAAAAACTAAAAAAACCAAACCATGAAAAAAACAGATTAAACTAATTATAATAGTTGAAAAACCAACTGGTTCAGTTTTATAAGTCTGAAACTAAAATACCAAACCGAATTAAAATTAATAACCGAGCCGAACTGAAACCAAATTCATTAGAAATTAAAAAAAAAAACCTCAAAAAATAATATAATTTTTTATTTTTAATATAAAATAACCAAATTGAAACCAATTAGTTGGATTTTAGTTTTTGTTCTAAAATAATCAACCCAAAATCTATTAATTTGAACCAATTTCAATTTAATTTCAAGTTTTTTAAATTAATTTGATTATTTTTTAAATAAAAATCAAATCAAATAAAAAATAATTACTCGTGCCAAACTTGAGGGAAGTTTTAATGATTTGCCTAAAAAAATGGAAGGATGCAAAGCACAAAAGCTCCTTGCTATAAGAAAGTCACATATATCTAACTTTAATGACCCAACATGAAAAAGAGAAAAGAGCAATTCGCGTGTAAAGAAAAAGAAAAGGAAAGTATTTCCAAATTTCTTTATTTCAACTTTCAAATCTGTATATATTGTACAAAAGCTCCTACACGAGTGGATTTTGGAGGGATTTGTTCATATCCTAGCTCCTAGGATACTATGAAATTCGACTTTTTTAGCCAGCCAAAATAGTTTAAAAATCAAATCAAGCGCACACGTTGTCTACTGTTGTTGGACCATCCTTTTTCACTAGCTTTTGGGGCGTGTGAAGCATCTTCATTGCCTCCTGGTCTTAAAGCTCCTTTCTCCAACAGCCCCCTCTATAAAATAAAAATTCGAAGACAAAAGGGTATCCCTAGTCAAAAGACGCCACAACTTCGATGGTTCATAAGATCTGAAGAGACAAATCGAGTTGATGATAATGATTATATAATCAATACAGTTTGGATCCCATCAATGAGGTACAAATTATGGAGATTCCAATGGAATTCTAGTTTTTGTAAAGAATCGAGGCTTGTTTGTTAAACACAAATTGGGCGCAAGTCTAGCAGTCATACACAAATAATATAATATCTTACCCAAATTGGGCGCAACTCTTGCTTCGTTTAATTGAGAGTAAGAGCTAGTTTCGGTTTTTTCTAGTGGTTGATTTTTAAAAAGTATTTTTTATTTATAAATGTATTAAAATAATATTTTTATATTAAAATTGTTTTTTATATCAGTATATTAAAATAATATTAACAAATAAAAAATTATTTTGAAACAATTTTTTTTCAAAAACATATTTAAAACACAAAAATAAATGGATTTTAAGAGAAAATTCATGAATCTAACTAATACCAAACAAAAATAACATTTTCTATGATACCATTGTTTTATTGTGTGTGACACATAAGAGTGATCTTTTAGACAGTGTTTGTTTTTATAGAGGCACCATGATTTTTAAAAAATATTTTTTTTTAAATAATTTTTTATGTTTTTTAAATATTTTAGTGGACTGATGTTAAAAATAAATTTTAAAAAATAAAAAATTATTATTTTGATGCATTTCTAAACAAAAAATATTTATAAAAAACCATTATTATAATGTCAAATGTTATCTTATATAAAATTAGTTTTTATGTCTTAAGATTATTTTGATGTATTGATGTTAAAATAAATTTTACAAAATATAAAATTAGTATTTTAATGTATAAATAAGAAATACTTTATAAAATAATTAATATAATATGAAACACTACAAATAGAGCTCTTTAAGAATGTTAAGCTTGTATATGTATTTAATAGGATGATACCAAATTTCTTAGAATTTGGTGTTGCGCAGCTCAAGATGAACAGGACGTTTTACAGAGTTAGAAAACCTAAAAAAGACAACACATGATTTTAATCTATATAAAGAAAGTACTCAAAATTTATTTTTAATAAAGATAAAGTAAATGGTGTCAAGTAGATAAATATAATACCATTGATAAAGATGTTACTAAATTCGACGTGGACTCATAGAAAATACAACAATGCATTCATCGATTGCTTCTCAATTGTTGCTAAGTATCAAACTAATATTTATATATAACTAGTTAGGTTAAATAGTGATCTATTTATAAAAAAATTGTAATTAATGTATTTAAACTTAGTACCTATGTTCGATACTTCAAATATTAATATAAGTTAATAGAGGGGAAATCAATGTTCTCTTTCTCACCAATTACTTTTCATTATTTTTTTTATTTTTATTTTTTAATATTAAATTTATTAGGGATTACAATTTATATTTTGATTTTTTTTATAAAATTATATAATTCTAATAACCTAATTCACAAGTTTTGTTTGTTAACTTGATTGACTTGGGTTTTTTTAAGTTTTTATTATAATTGAATTGTTTTCAATTTTATCTTTTAATATTTGAATTAGTTAAGAAATAAAATTCAAAATTATTTTCAATTTGTTTTTTGTTTTTTGTAAGGTTATTCTTATCTCATTATCTGAATCAAGAGTTTGATGAATGCATATTATTATTATTATTATTGAATTTTTTTCAATGTTATCCTTCAATGTTGGAATGATTAAAAATTGAGCTTTACATTTTATTTTATGTTTTTTATTGGATTATCTTGATCTCATGTCTAAGTTTGACAGTTTGACCCAAGATTATTTAAGTTTTTTTAATTGATTTTTTTTAATATCATTCTTCAACATTAGATTGAATGAGAATTGAGTTTTGATATTTTTTTTATTTTTTATATAAGATTATCACAATCTCATTACACGAGTCGTATATTTTATATGTTAACTTGTGTTGACTAGAGTCGATTCATTATATTATTGTCTTAATATTTTAAAAAACAGATGTCATCTTGATATTTAAAAAAATATATATTATCTTTAATTTTTTTAGTCAAATTATATTTTTTTTAGTTGTTCAGATTGTCTCTTATCTTGCAAAGTTAACTAGAACATATTAAATGAATTTTTATATATTTATTTAAAAAAATATATTAACAATGTCTTAATATTTTTTTTAAATTATTCTAACTCGCAGTGTAACAAGGATAAATGATCACTAGTAATTTATAGCATAATTGACTATGTTGTCCAACTAGTAATATATCGGTTTAATCAATAACTTGAACAAGACACTATTGAGACAAGTTTTCAGTAGCACTGGTGTAGAGGTCGCATGGCGACTGAGAAATGAAAATGAGCTCTATTAGGCTTTTGATAATGTCCAGTATATTGTCTGTATAATTAATATGATGGATCAGCAGCAAGGGTTCAAGTTGGTGAAGACATACATGGACTAATTAGACTCGTTTCAAACAAAATTTAAAGGCTGACTTTTTTTACATGTTAATGGGGTTGTTTTTACACTAAATAAGTTTGCTAGTCAGGGCAACTATCAATAAATTTAATTTCCAAAGTAAGTTATGTAAGCAATTAGGATGGAATTTTTATTTTTTATCAATTTCATACTTAATAGTTTTTACTAGTCAATTAAATTGTTTTTGAACCAACTAATTTAACTAGGTCATGTTGAGTTGATTTTTATATAATTTAATTTTAAATTTAAATTAAAAAATAAATCAAAAGGTTTTAAGGTTATTAAATAGTTCTCCTCAACTTGATAATTTTTGTTACATTAAAAAAAAAAAAAACATTAATCTTACCCACCCAGGACATAACATGGATTGTACACTTGTTTATTTTCTAATGAATAAGGCAAGTAAAAATATAAAAGAAGCCATAAGTAGTAAATTATTAGCAGTGAGATGGGAGAGGAGGCCTTTAAAAAAAAAAATAGCATGTTTTTTAAGAAATGATAAAATAAAATAGTTTAAAAAATATTTTGCGATATAATATAGTTTAGTTTGTATATGTTGCAAGTAAAAAAATAATATTTAAATTTATTATTATTTAAAAATATGACATTCAAAAAAATTTATGAAATGACCTATATAAATAATAAAAAAAAAAGATAAATAAAAATATCTTTAAAGCTCATTAAAACTCTGATTATAATGCTATAAAAATATCTCAATGATAAAATGTAATAACACCAAAAAAATCAACATTTGTCACTTATTTTCAGTAGAAAGTATGATTTATTCTAATTATTATTAGTAATTTTTTTAATATTGTTAAATTTATCTTGAGATCTTTTTTATTATATTAATGATTTTGATATGTTTTTGATTTTTTTTTCTTGTCTTTTCTCATCATAATTTATGCAATTTATTTTATAATTTTTTTAAAAATATCATGTTTTTGAATAATAATAAATTTAAATAGCATGTTTTCTAATGCATAAATGGTTCCCTGTGACCATTTTTTTCAAAAAAAACTATGTTTTTGGTAAACTTTTTTAAAAATCCATGGTAATTCGAAAAAAAGTACCGAGGGAGGCCCTGCAAAGCACAAATTCAGCTGTATCTCCGTGTTCACTTGTTCGGTCCCTTGTAAATGAGTACAGTATCGCGTGGGAGGAGATCCAGCCGGTAGAAATTACTTGGAGTTGAAGCAGGTGACAGGCACGAGCCCCCAATGTCTGTCTGCGATAACTCCAAATTATTAAGCAAGAACTCCGCCTTCGAAAATGCTCTTTGGCTCTTCGGACAGGAGTGTATTTTCTTCAGTTACTCCAAAATTATATGAGAAATCTATAATCCAATTTAAAAAAAAAACAACAAAAGGGCCCCCATGTCTGTCCACGACTCAATTTTCAGCGGATGTAATAATAGAACTGTACATCAAATTCGGTAGTTTTTGAAATTCATGTATTGGCAATGGGTCCTAGTAAGGTAAGGGGGTGGGCTATCCATCCCTTCACAGCTAACCAATGACTAAATCTTAAGGTAAGAGAAGAAGAATCAAATTGTCGTGGAGGAAGCATTAATATTAATATTAACAATAACTCTAAATCTAAATCATGTGGGAGAAACCATTGTGCAATTGACTATAAATTATTCGTATTAAATTTTGCAATTTCATAGCATGCATGTTTTCCTTGTGTGTGTGTGTGTTGAGTGAACATTAGTTTGAAAGAAAACAATTGACTATAAATTAAGAGATTTAGGAATGATATTGAACTTTGCTAAAAAGATAAATTATGAGTTTATTTAAGAGCATTTATGCATGGTAAGAATTTGGAATTTTCTATGCAATTGATTTAAAATTTTAAAATACTTATAGAAAATGAAATTGAATTTTATAGTGAGTGAATGGAAAATGATATATTTTTTTGTGCTAGTATAGGAAAGGTCTCAGGATATATTTAATAACATAAGATTATATCACGTGCTCATATATCAGATAGGTGCTCAAAATCTTAAAATTAAAATATTATTTAAATGATAATTGTAATTTTCTTTGAATGTATCTTAATTTTATTTGAAAAATATTTAATTATTAGAGAAAGTAATGAAAGTAGTGTCCTAGTTAATGGACAATTAGAAAAACTAGTGTCTTGATTAATAGGATATTGAAGAAATTAATTATCTTAGTTAATAAGACTAGTGTTCTAATTAATAGACAATTAGAGAAATTAATGCTATAGTTAATGAGTTGTTGAAAAAACTAGTTATTTTCGTTAATAGAATTAGTACTCTAGTTAATAAATAATTAAAAAAACTAGTTATTATTATTAATGAGATTAGTGCCCGAGTTAATAGCTAATTAGGAAACCAATTAATTTGTAATGGAACAATTATTCAATTTGGGCTCGAGAGGATATTGGAATGTTTTTAAATTATGTTAATTGTATTGATTTGCAAGGTTAAGTGTTAAAAAAAAATTAATTATTTAGAAATTGATATAGTAAATATACTAATAGTAAATAATCATTATATATAAAGTTAATTGTATTTGGTATTAATTAAGTTTTCAGGTAGTTCGCAGGATTATGCTGAGCAGTAAATTATATATTTGTATTTTTTTATTAAAATCAAATGATGTAAATGGAAGAAATAAATATTTTATTTTGTAATGTAATTTTGTACAAAATATGAGTATATATTTAAATTAAATACTAATGATGTATCTAAATAGTTCTTTTAAAGCGTGTCTATAATTATGTTATACTTTCTTTTTAGATTTACTTTTGCTTTAAAATGAACGTGTGTAGTGATATTGATTTAATTGTCTCATTATTCATGATATTTTTTCTTGATTTATTTGCTGTTTTTTTTTATGATTAAGTTTAATATAAATAAAAAAGTCTCCTATGGGGCAATGATGAATTTGTTATTTGTAGGTTGTGAAAATTATTAAATCGATAATTTAGTATTAAAAATATAAATGAAACTCTAATGAATTTTTGATAGAATATATATATAAAAAAATCATATACTTTCAATGATAATAAATATGTGTACATGAAATATTGTGTAAATATTGTGTAAATAAACTGAGGTTGTTATATTTTTTTTCTGATTTTGAAAACAATTATAATTATTTTGAGTTTTTTTATGCGTTATTTTTTTGTTAAATTTAAACTTTTTTTAAAAAAGATATTTTATTTTTTTATCAATTTAAATTAATTAATTAATTAAATATAAATATAAAATTTTTATTTCATAATATTTTATTTATTTTAATTGAATTGAATATAAACAAGAAATGGGGATTTCAGTGTTCATCAATTGACCAAAAAAATCTCATTATTTAAACCTTTTTTTAATAAAAAAAAAAAGAAGAAGCTTTTGGTAGAGCCCGCAGCATAAAGCGGGCCCATAGCTATTTTAACTCAAAAACGGCTCTTATCTTCCATATCTAAATGGATCCCACTATATATTGCTTTTATAGATCCTCCAACCCTATGCCCTACAATCTAATCTATCAAAGACCTGGATTTTGACAATAGACCCTCCTCCTTCGACCACATAACAAAATGGGCTTTCCTTTTCAAATCATTATACTTCTCAACTTAAATGTGAGATAATGATCCCAATTCCAGGTGTTTGAAGGAAAGAAAGGAAGAAAAATAGAGGGAAGGATGTTTCAAGGCCACATGATCCTAAAAAAACTTACCAAGCGTCCTCGAAACTTACCATGAATGATCGAAGAAGAGTCTGTAGCAGGTAGAAATTTTGGAAAGATTGATTGGGATATGAAATCCAGGAGTCTCTCCCATTTCCTGGAGAATACTAGCTTCTAACCACCAATCGTAATTGTTTCATCGATGGACAACGACGACGTGTAATGAATTCTCTTTTATGCAGACAGGTAGGTTGGAGACAGACCCCATTGCTAGCTATTGCAGATTTTAGGAAGAAAGATGATGAGGTTAAAGCATTTCATTACCACTGTTGAAAGCAACAAAGAGGACTCCTTGCATTCAAAGTTGTTAATGTCAGAGTCACGATATCGCATGTGTAAAAAGTAACGCTGCCAATAATGATGGTTGAGAAAATATTTGTGTTTTTAAAAGAAAAATAATTTTTTATTTTAAATTAATATTTTTTTAGTATTTTGAATCATTTTGATATGTTAATATTATAAATAATTTTTTAAAAATAAAAAATATTATTTTAATATATTTATAAATAAAAAATACCATTACTGTATATTTAACAACTTATACTGAATTTTAAGATTTGATACTCATCATTTTTATTTTTTTATTTTTTGAGGTACTGTATATGTAATTAGTTTTATTTGTGTAAGGATGATAAAAATTGTAAAAGAACATAGATTTCTCAGAAAAAACAGATTCTGAGACAGGATCTTATCACAAACGTAGCAAAATTAATACCAGTGACAATAGTACTGTCCTCCTCCTACACAATGAACTTGTTTCCTGGATACCAAATGGCCTCTGCATCCTCATAGGTATAAGAACATAATATGCACTCTAACGTGTATTACAAGTTCCTTTCTCTGCCTAGGATGTTTATGTTAGATATTAATTAAAATAAAAAAAGTTAGTTAAAATTTTTATTAGATTATTAGATTCCGATAGTTAGAAGTGTAATTTATTTATAAAAAATAAATGCTGTTGTATGAAAAAACTTATGATTGTTAAATTAAAGTAATAAAAACTAGAGAGTTTTAAATTTTTAATTAAATTTTAAAATTAACAGTAACATTTTTTAATTTAATTTGTTTTCCATATTAATAATCTCTATTGTATAATGTTGACGATTTATTGTACAATTGTATATATTCCTAATAGGTGGAGAATTTCAACTTAAAACTTTTTTTAAATTATTTTTGAATTATTTTCAAATTAGAATTTGCAGGGTGATGCGTGTAATTGGAAGTACAAGTTGTACTGTACAACCCCCTAATTTGACTTTTGAACTTATCACTAATTTGACTTATCAACTTGTCAATGCAAGTGCCACCTCATATGATTTAGGAATCATGGGTAAATCACGATGCAAATTAAGCCATATTTTAACAAAATATAATATACTATACCACGCCATGACAGTATTATGTTGGCTAATTGCCTAGACATACTAAAACACTTGAGTGCAGTGCACCCGCTTTACTGTAGATATAAACAGTAAAGGAGTGCTTTTATTTCTCTTTTTCTATTTTTTTAATTTCGTTTTTAATATTTTTTTAACAATGATCCAAATTACTTTTGTCGCATTCTAGGGGTGGAGCGACAACCCTCAATTGATTTCGGGGTTTTATTGTATTTTTATGAATAAGAAAGTTATTACTTAGTATTTTGGTCACTAAAAACTCTAACTGGTCTTTCAGAGATTTTAAGACAAGAGACAGATTGCGTAAAGAAAAGGTATTAGCACCCTTAATACGCCCTACCTAAGGTAAGTTGTTTAGTATTTAGTTTGCCTTATAATTGTTATGATATTGGTGTTTTCTAATCCCATCATTTTTTTTAGAATACGTTTTGCTATGATGAACAACTCAGACTGAAAGTCTAAAAAGAAAGAACCATTTGTCAATGTGAATCACACCCTTAGATATATCTACAAAGTACCAAGAAGAATCAATACAGATCTCTTGAAATCTGTGTTTAATTCAAAATAAATTTATTAAGATAGAAATCTAAGGAGATTTCATATGCTTTAAAAGCTCAATTTTCTCTTAGTATTTCAGGAGTTTGCGACTCGTAAATCGTAAGGAGAAAGACAAAAATTTAGAAATTTAAGAAAATTCAGAGCACTTTAAAAGTCTCATTTTGCCTTAGTGTTTTATACTTTCATGGCTCGTAAATCATGGAGTCAAAAGTTGAAATGTCTTCAATTATAATTGAGGCTTCTTTCAAGGATGTGTGATAAATTATTATTCTTAGAAAATTATTTTGGATATTTATCACTTAGAGTGTGTTTGGTATTGCGGTAGCTATTGTGGTTGTGGTTTGAAAAAAGTTGTTTTATAAAAAGTGTAGTTAAGGTTGGTTTGAAAAAATAGGTGTTTGGTTAAAATTGTGGTTAAAATTGAAGTTAAAAAAAAGTAGTTTAATGTGTTTGGTTAAGAATGCTTTTGAATTTGAGGTTATAAAATAATTTTAAAAAATATATATTAATATTGATGATTTTAAATTTAAATATTGTAGAATTAATTACTCCTATTACATAATGAAATAAATAATACTTTATATAAAATATTATTTATTATTCCATTACGTACAAAATTCATCCAATAAGGACTATAGGTTCCATGGTTTTTTGAGCGTGCAACAAAATCAAGTAAAATATCATCAGAAACAAAATTAGAATTGTGATCAACTTTCACAAATGTTACGTCAGCATGTGATGTTCTTTTAATTTATGTAATGTTATTAAATAATATTAAACATTAGTTTTTTGAGTAAAACATAATTTCAAAAAAATTAAAAAAAAATTTACCAGGCCAGACACGGTCCAATGAATTCTACTCATGTGAATAGTGTAAAAAAATTTCACCTGGCGCTGTTCATGTGAACAGTGCCAGATGAACGCTTATCGCATTGCAGGTGAATTTAATTCACCTGGCATGGCATGAGCATTGTTATGAACAGTGCCCATGTAAAAAAATAGAACCAAGTGGAGAGAAGCAGCTCCCAACTGCTTTTGCAAAACCCCGGTTTGATGAAAAAATTTATGGGGCCACCAAATAAAAACTTATTTTTATTATATTACCAAACGCTTAGTTTACGCAGTGAGCTTTAAAAGCAGAAGTTATCACGTAAACAAACACCTTCTTAGAGTTTATTTATCCAACTATTAATAGTGAATAATAACAAATTATTTCCAATAATATTTTGGATATTCATCCTTTAAGGTTTTCTTTATCCAAAAATAATAGATGAATTCCCCTAAAACTAAGATTTTTTATATCTTTTGAAATATTGACTAATACCCTTTGGAGTTTTACAAACATGTTGTGAAATTCAGAAATGCAAGAAAATAATTTTTGTTGTGTTTAAGAAATCTATACGAAAACATATTTTCAAAACTTCCAATTTTTTTATATAAAAAGAACAACATGTTAGGGTATTAGCCGTATGCATGAAAACATATATATATATATATATATATATATATATATATATATATATATATATATTTGTTACATTGCATCCAAAATCAGATATTCTAAATACAAGATTGATATTTTTTTACAACATAAAAATACAACGAAAAAAAAACACGAAATAAATACATGAAAAAAAAAAACAATGATATTACTCTCTCTCTTTTTTAGGGGGGTTGGGTCCAGCTTGGCCTACATGGCTAGGCTGAACCTAGCATGCCTAGCCAGGTCACTCACCCAAACCAGTGACCCAACTGGGCATAAAGGCATGCGTGTGTTTCCTCATGTATAACTTGGCTGGTTACTATTTAAGTGAATTAAATTTCACTTGAATAGTAACAATACAACCAAGAATGCATGCAAAGCTGGTAAGAAAAGAGAGACAGCTTGTCTGGTCAGCTGGCAAACCCAGTTTCTTTAGTCTATCTTTGTCTGCGCTTGTCTGTTGTTCTCTTGTGTCTCTATTCTTTTTGGTTTGTTTTTCTTTCATTTCTCTTCTCTCCCTTTTCTCCATTTTGTTTTCCTTTCTCACAATAACAAAAGGATGAAGGAAAGAAGCTCCCTTTGTTCTCCCCTATTATCTGTGTCGTTCACTCCCCTCGCTGTCTTTTCTTTTTTCGTTTCCCTGCCCTTTTTCTTTCTCCTTGTTTTGCCTGCCTTTCACCTTTTTTTTTCTCTCCTCTTCGTTCCTGTGAAAACTTTCACAGTTGAAAAGATAAACCTTTTTTTTTTCTCTTTTGTTCTTTTTTTCCTCTTGTTTGAGTTTCTTTTCAACTACTCTCATTTTTTTTCTGCCCCTTGCTAGGTCATTTGAAAGGCTTATATATAGTCTAATATATCTCTATTTAGGAAAGATTCAATGCATCAATTCTAGGATATAAATCCCTGCTGATTTGCAATAAAAAAACACAAAAAACAAACTAAAATATTCTGATTCCTATTTCAATTTTCAGCACTTAGTTTCCATTGATCAAAGGGTAGTATAACTCCTTTCTTTCCTTCCATAGTTAGGACTATGAGGCACTAGCTGTTTCCTTTGAATTGGGGCAATAAAAACGTGGTCTGTAGCTCTCCAATTCAGCAAGAGAAACATGGAAACCAAACAGGAAATTGTAGATAAAAGGAAAGAAAAACCGAGATAATTATGTAGAAAAAAACACGGTTCTTCAATTTCTTCCTTCTAATTTTATCTTCAATCAACTTCCTTATTTTAACACCTTTTCCTTTGGTCCTTGGTCCAAAAAAGGGCTTCAAATTGGCCTACAATTGGTCTTCAAACTTTAAACATCTTGTAATTGTGTCCCTACAAACTCGGGCAAAAATTCTTCTCATGGCAGGGATCCCTGCTTTCACACTAGATATTTGACACGACTAAAAGATTGATGTCTTCTCCCAAGTGCAGGAGTGTCGAAGTAATAAATAACCCGGAAAGACCGGGGTCGAACCACAGGGAGGTGAATTGTACAAATTATAAACGACAATAGTACAACAACAATAATAATA
>NW_011499852.1:2914281-2915106 GCF_000495115.2 Populus euphratica
TTTTAAGTACTAATCACACCCCCCAACCAGCTTATTACTAGATTCGGATCAACATTTTTGGTGCGTTTTTCATCTGTGATTTCTTCCTCAGAATAAATCATTTGCAAATCTTCAGTTTCATCCAATTCATTATTATAAAACATATTTTAGTTGAGTTATTGATACTTCAAGTGCAAAATGATGATATAAAACCATGATAAAAATGCACTTTTAAGTACTAATCAATATTCAAACATGAATATCTTGAGCTTATGATATCAAGATCAAGTGATTAAAAAGCCCAAATTTATCCACACATCTAGGACTACAACTTTAATACAGGATTTAAAGTGAGATAAAATCGTTTTAAAGAATAGAATCTACAGTAATCTGCTTGGTCAAAAAGGGTCTCCTGATCTAATTCAGAAACTTACAATGCCAAGAATCTCAATATGACTAAGAGTACGGCTTAAGAACAAATCAACAAAATTTATGACGGAAATAGAGTTTTTAGAGCAAAACTCGAGCCAGGATCCTTCTCGCGATAAAATTCTCTACTTTCATGTTAGATATTCAAACAAGAATATCTTGAGCTTTTGATATCGAAATCAAGTAATTCCAAAGCCTAAATTTATCTACGAGTCCAGAAATATAATTTGATAAAGGATTCAAAGTGAGATAAAATCCTTTTAGATAAGAAAATCTGGCAGGAATCTAGTTGGTTGACACGACCAAAAGATTGATGTCTTCTTCCAAGTGCAGGAGTGTCGAAGTAATAAATAACCCGGCAAGACTGGGGTTGAACCACAGGGAGGTTAATTGTACAAATTATAAATAACAATAATA
>NW_011499852.1:2916096-2983280 GCF_000495115.2 Populus euphratica
AAGTACTAATCAATTATTATAAATCATACTTTAGTTAATGAGTTATTGATACTTCAAGTGCAAAATGATGATATAAAACCATGATAAAAATGCACTTTTAAGTACTAATCATTGGTCAAAAAGGTTCTTGATCTGACAATGTCGAGCTTTCAAATCTGACTGAAAGTCTGCCTTAAGAACAGTGTTTCCTAGGACCTAATAAAGGTGCAGGTTAATTTTTCAATATGTTATGAGTGACAAAATATAGTTAGGATGGTTAGATATCATACAAAATCAAGTCAGAATCAGAGCCTAAGATAGAAAAAAAAATTGCAACAACAACATAACCAGTTTTTTTAGTGCAAATTATGAGGGATTTATTCAGCCTTAAAGACCAAATAAATAAGGAATGAATTTAGCATTATGAAGAGTCCTGATCAATTTAATAAACCTGACAATTTTGGCAACAAAGCGGAAGGACAAAGAGAGCAGAAAACAGCTCAAACAGGGTTTCAAAAAAATATATGTTTCTTTGCTTTTGTCAATCTTTTAGTAAACATGGGGTCCAAAAATGAGTAACAACAACTTTTAAATTAATTAAGTCAACTAGGTCACATCATGTTAACTCATGTGTAGTTTAAGTTTAAACCTTAACCAAGTAAGAAGTTGGGTTAATAACTTTTTTATTTTGTTAATTTCATCTCTCTTTTCCAATTTTGTTATCAAACATTTTTACTCATCAATTGAGTTGTTTTTGTACCTTACAAGTTAACTGGGATACGTTAAAGAAACTCTTATATAGTTTACTTTTAAACCTAAGATAGATAAGTAGTTGGAGTTATACATTTTTTTTTGTTAATTTCAACATTTTTTTCTCAATTTACCTTTAATTTTTTTTTACCAATTGGTCAGACTGTATTTGAGCCAACAAAGTCGACTATGACACATTGAGACAACTCTAACGTGATTTATTTTTAAACCCATATTAGATAAGGAGTCTGATTTTGAGGTTTCAAGGTCTATTCTGGAGGTTTCAAGGATGGCCTATTAGACTAACTATAATAACAATACCATATAGTTTTCTAGATATTTTTTATTTCATTAACTTTTTTATATATAACTTGTAATGTAGCACACACATTTAAATTAGTTATGGACTAATAACAGTGTAGTATATGTACTTTGTAATGTTGTAAAGTCTATAAAGACTTGCTCATAATTTTAGTCTAAACTCTACATATTTGATTTTTAAATTCAACAATGGTTTTTTTGTTAGCCTTGTACATTTTAATATGAATTTGATGTTATTTAAATTAGAATCTATATAGTACATTATGATTAGCTCTTTGATTTCTTAAGAAATTTGTTTCAAAACCAAAAAATAAAAGCCCCTTATTGATCAAGTTATAGAAAAATTTCACTCATAAATGGACTTTTCCTAACTGAGTTTGCGGACTAAGTTGTTCTTGTAATAACAAGTCTCTCATGGTACGAGGGATACTTAATAGTATTTATGATGATTAAGTTTTTGTTTAGTTTGGTTGATGTGACAAACATGTAAAAAAAACTAAAAGGATGAAAAATAATGTTTAATTATGTATAGAAAAACTCTATATGTTATCTTTATGTCGTTGAGATGAAAAATTATTGAGATGAAAAATAGCATTTAGTTGTGTTTAGAGAAGCTCTATGTGCTATTTTTATGTTGTTGAGATGAAAAATATACCCCTATTCTCACTCTTTAAACCTTAGATTATATAACCTACCTTGAAAAATATTTGAGTAGCTTAAAAAGATGTTAGAAAATCTACATAAGCAATAGTAAAAAAGAAAGAGAGAAAGATGAACCTGTTAAACATTGAAAATTAGCCCAACTACGTTACAAGGTAGCTCGATTAAGATGGAAAAAAATCAACCCAAGACAGCTTGGTTAGGCCAAGATATTGAGCCCAACTAAGCTATACATGGTACCTTGATAAGGTAAGCCTAACATTAGTACCTTAGTTAGATAAGCTTAAAATTATTATTTTTTTGTGTCCTCATTTTCCCCTTAAGTCTTGTAAATGTACATGTTTGGAAGACTTTAACCATTTAAAAAGAGAAAGAAAATACTTATAGTGTAAAAATTTACTTTAACTGTTTGTATAAAAATGTTACTTTTATGGGCATGCCATAGAATAGTTGCTATTTTTTATGAATTAATAAGAGATATTTGTCAATGTTTTCTAAATAAAGATACATGATTTTTTTAGAGATAGTAGTCGTAGGACTTGGAGAAAGATCTCTTAGAGAAATGTGATCATGAGGACTTGGAGACTGTTAGTCACGTGGACTTAAAGACATTATAAGGCTTCAAAAAAGATTTTATGATGGAAATTTTAAGGAGACATTTCATGTTTAGAGACATGAAAATGCACTATTTTTAAAAAAAAAAAACAATATTGATTTATTGAAAAATCAAAAGAGAGAGATACAAATGTATGGAGATAACCTAAGTATTATTTTATATCAAGCAACTCATTAAGGGCAACTGCACTAAATTTTTTCTTAGCTTCTGTTGCTTTTCATTTTTCATAAACTAGTGGAGATAACCATAGATGATCAATCATTATGTTTTTTTTTAATGCTTGTTGTTATGGTAAAAAAGATAAAAATTATTAAGATTTTTTGTGTTTAAGTTGCTTTTAATGGAGAAGGATATTGCATTAATTCTTTCCTATGAATAACAAATAAAAGCTATGCTCATGTGGTGGTTAAAGTTATAGTCATGGACTCAGGGATTATTAATCGATCATGGATGTGCCTTAGTGTTTTTTTTTTAATGATGTTATTGGAAATCGATGGTGTGGTGAAAACCCTACTTATACATGAGAACATGGGTGACTTTGTTTGGTCACGTTAGCTTTTTTCACCCTGATGCAATTTTTTATTGTGTGTTTCACGCTAAGGAGTTTTTTTGTCAAGGATTGTATATAACCTTTTCATATAAAGAATAGTTTTAAACTTTATTGATCAGTGCTCCAATGACGATAGATCTAAGCAAATTTTTCACACTTAGCATTTTCTCATTGAATCTTTAGAGATATGCCCTTGTGCTTTCATCATCTCATTGTGTAATAGGAAAAAGCTTTATAATGCTCTTTTTAGTTGAAATATTGATTATGAAATGAGAGATAAGTTATACATAGACATTGTAAAAACCTAAGATAGAGCCAAATTTAAGGCTATGATACCATACCTTAGAAATCTGTGGAAAGTTATAGGAAAAATCTTATACATGGGATTACTATTTATTATCACCATCTTCAATATACTTCTGATATTTTATATGTATTCCTTAAGATCTATAAGAGTACCATTATAGTTGTCTAAATTAGCTTTAATAGCAACACAATCCCTGGAGAGGTGAATATGTAACACTTTATGATAAAATAAAGACTCTTTCACTTAGTGAGAATGGTGTGCATGATTTAAGGTTGGTGCAGTCTCATACATGTCGTGCATAGAGTTTTTAAGACAGGGAGCATGGAAATAAGAAGATCAAGACTTAAAAGAAAATTGGTAGAGATAACCACATTTGTAACTTGGATTTACTAGGGAGTGTTTGCTCATTTAAAAAGTTAGAGTATATTGCTTACTTGGCATGTTATTTTGTCTTTGTGCATATAGTGTTGTGGGTAGACTTTTCTGTTGGTTGTACTAAAAAGAGGATATTAGATAGAATAATATTATTAAATATTTGCACTTGTTAGGAGAGTCATTAGATACTAAAGGAACTAAAGTTGATATATGGCGATAAAGTTACTATTTCATATATTATAGCCTTGTCAGCCATGAAAGTGTTTATATATTTATAAAAGGTAATAAGGAATTAATTGACTTTTTGTTCGGATTTCCACATATAACATCACTGTTGCAGTAGGAAGACTTCACACAAAAATGGATTTTTTTCTCACTGAGTTTGGAGCCTAAGTTATTCTTATAAAAACAAGTTTTTTTTTAGAAGGAGAAATATTTCGATGCTTCAATTAGTATTTGAATTTGGTTGATCAAGTGACAAGTATATAAAAAAATTAATATAATAAAAAATGATGTTTAGTTGTGTGTAGAGAAACTCTATGTATTCTTTTTATGTTGTTAAGATGAAAAAAAATCCTTTTTTTTACTCCTTAAAGCTTAGAATATATAGCCTCCATCGAACAATATCCTAGTTCATCTTGAAAAGGTGACATTTTGCATTGTGTGAGCTCTAAAACATCTTGAAAAATAAAATTGGGAATAGCAAAAAGGCAAGAAAAAAAAGGCAAGAAATGACAAGAAAAAAAGAAAAAAATGAGCTTATTGGGCCTTGAAAATCAACCTAGCTTAGTTATATGTTACCTTAGTTAGGATGAAGAAAAAAATTAGCTCGAAATAGCTTGATCAAGTTAAAAAATTCAGTCCAATCGAGTCTTGATTGAGCCAAGCCCAACCAGGCTACATATGGTAGCTTGATTGGGAAAGCCCAAAATTAATTTTTTACTTCTAAAAATTAAGTTTGATAGTTAACCAATTGTGCTCTTACAGCACAACTGTTGTAGTTTTTAAAATCCTGGTTCATCGCTTTCAAATCACATAATGTATAAAATTTAGCTAATGATCAGCGACGTAGGCTAGTTAGCATAAGTACATAGTCAATAATTAATTAGCCGGATAATCACGACATGGACTCCTAGTTTGTACACATTTAGTTAAAACATATATGTTGACCAACCCTTAGTAACTAGTCCTACATTATACACCTCATAGACATAAGTTGAAAGAGAAGGTGAATGGGAATCTTTACCAAAACTTAAGAACGACAAGATAGACCATAAGTACTAATAAATGTTGACAATATTTTCTTAAGGGCATTCATTATATCCTTTAATCTGGTCATCTCAACTTGAACATATTCTTATACAATCATTTAGGTAGTTAGAGATTACTAGCTCAATTTCGAGTACGAGGTTTCAATGGTCAATACTTTATGGATTTCCTATATTTTCTTGGCAAAATTGTAGGAGATATCATAAACATGATTTTTATTGAGTCTATAGATCCGATCTCCAACCACAAATTTGGATTAAGTTTTGCATGAGTCAAAGGATCATCTATGTGTCTCTCATGTAATAAGGTATTATATATTTCCTAAAAAAATCAGTAAATAAAAAATAACTTAAAAATTTATTAAAATCAACTTACCATAAACTTCTAGGCTCGACTGGTCCTCATTCTGCATATGAGTTTTAACAAAAAGCCTCACCAATCTTAAATCGCGCCTAAACATCGTACTTGCAAAAGAAAGTTGTTGTTAGTTAAAAAATTTCATATAATACAATAATTTAAAAAAAATCATTTCAAACTGAATCTTACTATTCTTTTGCATGCGAAACAAATTAAATAGGTATGTATGTGTGCATGGTAATGAAACCATGAATCTCTTTAGTTCGGTTCTCCAAACAAGACTATGACCACTATAAGAAAATCTTCAACATCACATGGTGGATATCAGTATCCTAGATAGTATCTGATACATGCGTAAGTCTAAAGTCGCTCTTTATGGCTACGTCTTCCCAACCTAGAAGACATATATCTTTTGCAAATTTCTTTGATTTTTTCTAGGCTTCATACTAGAAATGATGCAACCTGGTGCATACAAAAAACTTATCAATTAAGATTGTGAAAAAAAAATTAATATTTAAAAAAAATATCACAATTTGAATTCAATCTTATTTAATAGCATTGTGATTCTCACACATTCTCCTCGCCATGTTATTATCAGCCTCCACCTAATAAAATAATTAGTATATTAAAATTAGAAAATAACCAAATTAAATATGAAAAAAATTATTTATATATACTAACCTTGAACTTTCCGAACCAAAAATCAATAATAGGCTTCCATTTAGGATTTTTGGAAACCTAACTCTACTGAAACAAAGACACTTTCATTGATGATTTCATCGCTAATGTTATCGAGATAACCTTAAACTCTCCAAACTAAATATCAATAATAGGCTTTCATTTACGATTTTTGAAAACCTAACTCTACTAAAACAAAGACTCTTTCATCAACGAGTTCATCATTAATGTTATTAAGAGAGCAACCTCTATATTTATAAACTTGAAATTCCATTTGTTAATTGAAATTAATTATTAAACAATAATTCATAAAGAATATTATTATCATCTTCAACTCTATGAATGTTGCTAAAACTAGAAGTTGACTCAACCATGCTTTCTACTATGGTGTTGTAAAGAACATAGGGTTCTTCATGTGCAATACAACACAAGTATTTTTTTCATGAATCATTTTTAATAGAAGATGTATCATAACAACATCTAGATCGAGAAATTTTTTATTTTTATACCTTTTATATAGACATCTAATACCCCCTCCTCTAACAAAAAAATTCGGATTAGATAGTATATAGTTAATAATACCCTTAACCTTATTATAATAATCCATCTTACATAACCTTTTTGGTGAATCTCGATGTATTCGAGAATAATTATCCATTACTTATACAAAATCTATATAGAATATTGATGACAATATATATTAATTAATAATATAAACTAAATAAATTATCAGTACTCAATTAATTAGTTATCATTGGTTGAATTCAAACTTATTCAATGCATTTTAATATTACCATTTAATTTATCAATTTTCTCTAAAACAAATCAAATTCCTTGAAATTGACCTAAATTTTCAACTTAACAATAAAATTGATAACATATAAAATTTACCTATCAAAGAATCCATTATATATTTCATTAAACACCTAAATTATAAAATCAAACTCCATTTCATCAAATGACAAATAAATATAATTTTTTAAAATTTCAAACAAACCCCATCATGTGCAAATTATACATTCGTACAACAAATTTCAATAGAAAAAAGCTATAAAACAAGTAAACACAAAAACAAACTACATATACTACATAAAAATGCCAAAATCTAACATAAAAACATCATTTACAACAAAACAAAAAAGTAAATTTGCTTACATGATGTGGTGAATCTTAAAAAAATGAACCAAAATAGGAATATTAACAAACTGAGTACTGGGATGGTCGAATTTGTGATAATAAAAGCTTAATTTGTAACAAAATAAGGGAAGAATGATGTTGTTTTTTGTAGGAAAAATAAAGAAGAAGAAGAAGAAATAAGGGAGGGGTAAGGGGTTGTGTGGCAGGTTATAATTTAAATATTATTGATGAATTGTCCGATAAAAATTAACGATGATTTTTTTCATTGGTAATTTCATCAGCAGTATTAATGTTATTTTTTTTTATGAAAATAGCAAGAGAATATTTATCCAAGTTTTTTATTCTTTGAATTTTACTTGTAATTCTTTTGGCATTCTCCGATAGGAATTTTTTTCCCTGTAAATTCTGGTAAAATAAAAACATCATGTTTTATTGGTAAATACAAATGTAATTTAAAATTGTCTGTTATTTTTTCATTTGAGTTTGATAATTTTCTTGCAGTGTCACCATTTTAAACAATGCCAATGAATAATTAAACTCTTTATGGCTTCTCCTCATCACTCGTGTGTGTGTGTATATATATATGCATAATAATATTGATATGCCAAATTGCCAGATATGCCAGGAACTTTCCAAACATGGCTCACATGATTATGTAAAGATAAAGCCAGGCATCTGACAGCACTCTTAATTCAATGCCTCTTATTACGTCCTTTCTTCCAAAAATATCATCATCTCTGTAATTTTCTTCTTGGCTTTCTTTCTTAACCCCGGAAAACAACTTTCTCAAACCGCGCCACTTATGGGGGTGGGGGGAAGAAAAAAAGAAGAAAAGTCGTCAAATTAAACTTTTCCCATGCATGCTAAGGAAGCAATTGCAGTGGGCAATTCATCAACTACGTGCAAAGCTTGACATTTTTTTGCAAGTCATTGAGCATAATGCAAAGCCTAGATTGCAGGCATATCTTGAGCTACGATAATTTATATTATTTATAAGTCAGTAATTTGCTCTTCTAAACAAGCCAGTCAATATCTATTATCCTTAATTAATCTTAATTTGCATCTGTTTTTTAGGTTGATGGGCTAAAACGGTGGAGAAGATATAATGCATAATCAACATGAGCCGTACAGAGTGACTGTCCACAGATGCATTGAATTTTGTGGGGTCATTTCGAATTTCAAGGTTCTAGCTGATCCACAGATTGCTGTAATTTCTGTAAATGTACCACGTTCTCTGTTTACCGTCCTATTGCATTATTTGGTCTCCCATTTAATTTTAATCACATCAATCTGTGGCTACCAACCATCTCTTTCGTACGTAAAATCTGGTGGTTGAGATTGCCTTGTCCACCTTAATCTCCGTTCAATGCCCAGTGGAAGACATGGCCCACCCAATATATTGCATGGTTCATACTTCAAATCTCCGATACTCGTATCTCTGGAGGCAATGCTGCATGGTTTGAATAGAAGCACCATTGCCCTCGATGCTTCCCAGCTTTCACCATCTCCAAAGTCCAAACACAAAACACACGCACACGTATAGATATATGTTCAGATAATCAAAGTGATTTGCTGCAAGCTAATTCCGAGTTTACGTAGTTTTTGTGACCAAAATGAAGTGAAGAGAACAAGGAATGCAAGTCCCCGAAGTCTTGGGAGAGCCAAAAAGTGGATCTTTTTAATTTTTAGAGGGGGCTTACGTGGAAGTAATTAAACACTACAAAATTTACTAGTTTTATAATGGAATTTTTCATCGACATAAAACATATATTTCATCAATAATTAATTTATTAATATCATTATTGATGGAAATACTTTACCAATAAATTTTTTATTAATAATTTTTTATCTGTTATTAAACTTTTTAGTAATAAAAAAATATTATTATTGATGGATTTATTGATGGAATAGACACATAAAAAATTAATCGTTTCATTTTATCGGTATATTTCTCTAAAAATATCATCGGTAATTCCGTCAGTAATTATTTAAAAATATTTTAAAAAATTCATTTTATAAAATTATAAAATAATTAAATTAACATAAATCAACACCCTATAATATATACTCAAAATACTTGGGGAAAAAAATCAACTCAAACAAATTTGCAACAAAAAAATAAAAAAAAAAATTCAACTAAAAAAATTCATATGAAAAAAATAAAGTTGCAATTGCTAAAACTTTAAAAATCCTATAAACAAATCAACTAAAAATTGATCTCATATATAAAAAAAAAAATCTCACAACAACATTCATACAATTATTAAGAAAAAAATAATTAAAAATAAAATAAAAAAGAAATATAGTAAAAAAAATCATGAAAAAAAAAGAAAAACAAATCTTATCTTAATATAGTTGTAAGTGAACTAAGGAGAGATATAAATTTTTATAAAGCATATTAATTAAGAAAAAACTAAGAGGATAAAAGAAGAAAGAAGAGGAAGACATACCCGAGCATAGAAGAGGAGAGAAAGAAATGAGGAGAGAAGAGAAGAGAAAGAAATAGATATTTATGTTTTTTACATATAAAGAAGAAAGAGAAGAGAAAGAAATAGATATTTATGCTTTTTACATATAAAGAAGAAGAAGAAGTAGTAGAAGAATAAGAATAAAAAGATGAGTATGTCTCTTGTGAAATAAGGGAATTCAGGTTTTTTAATGGGGTGTGTTAGTGATGGTTTTATCGATGGATAATTAATAATTAATATTTTTTAATTATTTTATCGATAATTATGTTGATAATATTTAATTTAAAATTTCAATTTCCTAAAAAGTTTTCAAAAACCGCCAACAATTACCAATAATTTTTCAATCCACTGATGATTTCATCTATAATATTTAAATAAAAATTTTAAATTCATTGAATTTTTTTATAAAACTGTCAAATAACACCGATGATTTGTCAATCTATAGGTGATTTTGTTCGTAAAAAACAACAATTAATGATACAATTGAAAAGTGAACAGTTATAAAGCTCTCTGAAAAATATCGACGGAATTATCCGTCGATTATTCTCTTTATAATTGACATGATGAATAGTGTTCACAGTTTATCAATTATTTTACTAATAGAATAAAGTCCATTGCTAATTCTATTGGTAAAAATAAGATGTCATCACTATTTTTTTATACTTTATTTTAATTTTTTTCATTGTAATTTTTTTGATATTTTTATTTGTATTTATTAAGTTTTTGATAATGAAAATTGTGAGCAGGAGGTAGTAATGTGAACTAGATTCCTTCTTCGTGTAAAAGGACCATTATATGGGCGAGAAACCATGTTGTTTAAAATGCTAGATGCCATATTCCTGTACGATTTCGGCTGCTATTAGTTACGAGGAGCACACAACACCTTTCTCCAATATCCAAAGATCAATAATAATCAAATCGTTCTCAAATCTTGACTTTTGGATCATACACTCTCTTCTCCATTTTCCAGCTAATAGCCGACGGATTCTATATATTTCGGCCGCTCGAATATGGTTTGTGAATTCAAGATTTCTAAGTTGTCTTGCTTCAAAGCTTTTTGTTTGTAAACTTGACTTTTATTCCAGTTGTCGTTAGTCATCTACAGATACATTTATGCTGCATAAAATGTGATTTCTTTTTCAAGAACTATATTATTCTTTATCTATACACACACGAAGGCTTGCAAAAGAATCCCATCTCAGAAATTATTTTTATAAGAGATCGAAATTCGAGACATAGAAGTAAGTGAAAGCGTTATCATTTAACTCGAATATGGCATGGCAGCGTTGAATTTCTAAATCCTCTAAACAGTGCGTAAGTTTGAGAAAACTAAATTACAGAAAAAAATCTTAAAGAGAGCCAAAATTTTATTTTATTTCATTTTTTAAATTAAAAATCTAATTTGTTAAGGGGGCTGGAAAGAAAATTTTCCTTTCTGGTGGCCGGCCCCTGCCAGCCCCCCTTGATTCCGCCCTGCTTCTAAACAATGGTTTGCTTCGAATTGGTGAAATTCATAACAGGTTTTGTTGGAGTAATCTTTGCATGGGAAATCTCACAGTGGTGATATAATCGTAGGCACCGCCGCTGTAGGTGGTTTCAAAACGAAGCAAGCCACCGTGACGGTCCCTCTTTGAATTCCTCATTACGTAATTCCATTTTTCTAATCCTCTGTTCAATTGACTTCTCGTTCTCCAGACGTCATGCTCTCCTCATGTGATCATGAAAAAACTCCACACATATGATTCTATTATATATGATTTTTTTTTCTTTTAAAAGATTAATGTTGTGTAATAAATTAACTATACATTTGACACAAAATATTATCTTTTAAGTCCATATGAATATGGAAATCCCTTCATGAATGAAGCTAATGAAATTAAATTTATAATATCATAAAAAATAATAATAAAACTCAAAATAAGAATTCAAACTAAATGAATCTATTTCTTTCCATGTAAACGTGCACAAAAGAAGTGAAGAAAAGAGCTTGTCTTCAAATTAAAGAGCTTGTGTATTAAATATCATTACGACAATAATTAAAGACTTTATATCTCTCCCTAGTATCCTTTCTTTAGTGGATGCTTTAAAGATGTCTAAACGGGTACGTAATTTGTGAAATGATATCTTTCTTTTTAAGGTTTATTTGTTTCTAAACGGGTACGTAATTTGTGAAATGACATCTTTCTTTTTAAGGTTTGTTTGTTTAATAAAAAATAATTTTTAAAAAATAACTTTTTAAACCTTTATATTTTTAATTGTTATTAGAAAAGTTGGTTAATGAAAAATAATTTTTTACTCAAAAAAATTTGGTTAAATTTTCATGAAAGTATTTTTTTATTTTAGACGGAAAATAATTTCTGAAAGTTGTGAAACATTTAGAAATATCATATTTTTTGCTGATTATATCAAATTTAATTATCAAACTTTTGATTGCTATATATCTTTTATTTTGAATATTTTTTTCAATTTCATCCCTTAGAATTTGATTTTTATATTAATTTTGGTCCTTATTTTTATAATTGTTATTTGCTTTTTCCTTATAATTTTTTAATTGAAATTTTTTTATCTATCAAATTTGGTCCTTATTCTTTTGATTTTTACGTATTTTATTTGAACTAATTTATAAAATGATAATTATTATTATTTTAATTTATTCATCTTTTAAATTTTTTATCTATTAGATTTAATCTTTATTATTTTGATTATTATTTATTTTATTTGAAATAATTTATGAAATTATATTTTTTTCAATTTCATTCTCATTTAACTTTTTAATTTTTAAGATTTGTAACTTATTATTTTAATAAAATTTTAAAAAATAAAACATTAACAAGTTATTTCCTAACTCATTTTACATGATATAACCAAATATTAAAAATTATTTTTCCAACTTATTTTTTATTATACTACCAAATATCAAAAAATAATTCACTTTTTTAGAATTTATTTTTTAAAAAAAACTATTTTCTAGCAAATAAATGAAACATAAAAGAAAAATAATTGGCGCCATGTTTCTGTAAATTTTTCAAAGGTTCCAATTCCATGGTTTCATATAATTATTCAACTTTTTCACAAGCTATAACTAACTTTATAGGTTAAAACTCTTACTAGAATTAAAGGTGAAAGGCCCTTTTCACGGTACTGTAAATTTTGCCTCATTTTTTTTTTAAAAAAAGAAACTTTGTATTTAATCTAGTATTCTAGCCTTGACATTCTCTTTGTTAGTAAACTTTTGATCTATAAATTTTATTAGTGTGCTGGATTTTGATTGTTGCTATGGTAGTGCATGGTCTTTAAATTTTTTCTTGCTAACAAACAATAAAAGTAAAGGTTGAACTTTCGTGTTTTCAAAATAAAGGACACCAATTTAATTTGAAAGTAAAAGTAAATCTATCAATTCTTCATTTGCAATTGATATCATCAATCTTGATAGAAAAAATTACTTTTAGTATTTTATAATTTTATCAAAATTTCAATTGTATATCAAGTTTTGAAGATTTATAATTTGTAATTTTGATCAACAATTTTTTCAAAAAAAAATCTATGAAATGAACAAAATACCCTCATATATAATAAATTGAAAATCCTAGCTAACTATAGATCAAACCTCTCACTTTGACTGGCAGCTTATCTCTCATCTTAACATTTTTCCCTTTTTCAAAACCCTAAACCGAATCTAAAAATTATTGTTTCGAATCATTTTTTTCTCATTTTTATCATCAAATAAAAATGGTTTAACAATAAGATTCTCTTTCATGATAGCTTTGTGACTTGTACTTTTGTAATCATAGCTACAATCATGTCAATTTGAGTACCAACGCTCCTAGCAAAATAGCTCACTACACAAACACCATAATCTAGTCAATATGTTACGTTAATCCATTAAGCAAGTATTGAACTCAAGAAAAAAGCAACAATTGAAGTAGAATTCTCCAAATGAGAATATAACAATAAAAAAGCAATTAGTTAATTAGTAAAGAATATGGTTAGCTGGTAGTTAATAACTATTATAGTTTGTTAGGTAGTTAAAGGTTGCATATTGTATAAATACTAATGTAGGAAATGTGAGAAGTAAGAAATTAAAAAAAAAATCACTATTTTGAAAGTTAATTTTGTTATACCTCTCAATCTTCTTCATTTCTCACTCAAAATATCCTTCTTAAACCACTATTATTAAAGAGTAAACTTAATAATTTGGTATCAGAGCATAGATTCATAGCTATAATGGTAGGAACAACAAGATTAAGAACTTGGAGGAATACCATAGAAAGGTGAATAAACAAATACAACATTTACATGAGCAATTAGTTAATTAGTAAAAAATAAGCCATGTATAGAGTTAGTTGATTGGTTGTTAGTTAATAACTATTATAATTTTGTTAGGTAGTTAAAGGTTGCATATTGTATAAATGCTAATGTAGGAAATGTGAGAAGTAAGAAATCAAAGAATTACTATTTTGACAATTAATTTTGTTATACCTCTTAATCTTCTTTTTTTCTCACTCTTAATCTCCTTCTTAACCCACTATTATTAAAGAGTAAATTTAACATTTTGGTATCAGAGCATCGATCCATAGCTATAATGATAGGGAACAACAAGATCTAGAACTTAAAGGAATACCGTAGAAAGATGGATAAGCAAATACAACACTTATATAAGCAATTATATGTGATGGCAGAGGATCAAGCATAAAAAAAAATCAATTCAACTCAAAACTGGATTTTATCATAGCTTTATTGAAAGTATCATCAGAGGTAATGAAGGCTAAAAAAGAAGAAAAAATTAATATAGATACTGATGAAATTCTTTCGAAATCCAAAATAGAGAATACAATGTAACCTTACTTAAAGTAGAATTGTTGAGTTTTCATATAGAGAATCTAAGGCACTGGCTCAGGAAATATTCGAAATTCTTTAAGTTAAATTTCATTCCATTTCAGCAATGGGTGTAGATAGCTTCTTTATACTTGGTGTTGTAACCTAATTTTAGCCCATTAGTTTTTAATTTAATTTTTACAGGGTTTAAAATGTAAAATTAAAAAAATTATGATTTATCAGCTTTAAAATGTAAAATTAAAAAAATTATGATTGATAAATTATGCATGGAAACTAGGACTACAATGTGCTTTTTTTATTCTATCTTTATCTTCAAGATAATCCTTACCTTCAAGATAATGATAGTTGTCTGTTTTTGCCTAATTCGAACTTCAAAAAAAAAAAAAGAGTTTGATTGAGACTTTACTTGTTACGAGCAATGAGACTCTTGCACTATAAATATTGATCTCAATATATGCAAAAAAAGAAAGGACGATTAGAGAGAAACCTTAAAAGAAAAGACCCCAAGAGAAGGCCATTACCAGAAACCCTAAAAGAGAGAAACATACATATACATAAAAAAAAGGGGGGTGGCGAACCCTATATTAGTCGTTGCCTCCCTTAACCCTTTTTTTCGCCCAATCTCTCTCAACTTCGGCTTCAGCAGCTGCATGCCTAGATAAGTTTCCATCCTTTCTTTCTAAAATAATTAACTGGTTACTATTGTATGCATGCGTGAACCTTTCACGTATGGTTAGGCTAGATCCAGCCTAAAAAGAAAAAAAAAGTGGGTCGGGTCTAGGCTTTAGGCTTAGCCAACCCAAATTGTGTTTGTTAGGGGGTGTTTAACAAAACACACTCTTATGATTTGGCCATAATTTTTATACTTATTCTAATTTGATATTTGACCAAATGAAACCCTTTTCGATAACAGAAAATTCCAAAAATATTTGGGGCCTTCGTTGATTTATTTATGGGCAGCTCGATTTGGGGCCTTCGTTGATTTATTTGTGGGCAGCTCGTACTTTGTTTTATTTTTTTCTTTGTGTTTGTATTTTTTATAGATGTGTTCAATCTGTGGACTATTATTGTTAAATGAAAATATATCGTGCAATATTTTTTTTACTTCCATCTAAAAAGGGCAAATAATAATGAATGATAAACAAGAAAAAAATGACATAGAAAATTCATTCTTCAAATTTATTTTTTACAAAAATATTAATTGATTCCAGATTCAGGAGTATTGTATTTTTTAGGATTTGTGCAATATTTACCAATGACAGAGTTAAAAATATTCATAGGAATTGTTCATTGATGTCAAAGTCAGGAACATAAAAGGAAGAATTAAAAAAAGAACAAATTCTTAGGAATTTTAGACAAAACCGAGTTAAAAATATTCATAGGAATTGTTCATTGATGTCAAAGTCAGGAACATAAAAGGAAGAATTAAAAAAAGAACAAATTCTTAGGAATTTTAGACAAAACCAGCCATGCAACTTGTCTTAGGTAGGACGTTTAAGGGGTGGTATCATCTTCTCTTTTGCATAACAAGTCCCGTACTATAGAATCTCTGTTGATCAGTTAGCATTCTTAGTGACCATAATACTAGGTGGCGACTCTTTGAACAAGACCTTTTTCCATAAAAGAATAAAATGCTAGATATCTGTTTCTTTTTCAATTGAGATTATTTTTTTAAATGGTTGTCACGATATCCTGGCATGACACATGAAAGGCAAGACAAAAGTGTGGCATTGAGGATTTTTGTTTAGAAGGGAGGATTTGGTTGGTAGAGAAGAATTTGGTAAAGAAATTGTATGGGATTTGGTTGCGGAGAGGATGTGGTTGAGAAATTCAACAAACTAGTGCAAGATAAAATTATGGAGGAATATGTGGAGAAATTCAAAACACTAAAGTCCCTCATGAATGCTTTAAATCCAACATTACTTGAAGCTTACTACATTTCAAGTTTCCTTAATGGATTGATGGATTACGTAAGACTTATGCTCAAGATTCTAAAACCTACTAAGTTGATGCAAGCTTTAGAGCAAGTTAAATGATAAGAGGAATAGAATTATATAGTAGTAAAAAGGGATAAAGTAGTGCTACTAAGAATAAATTTTTCCTTTGGAGAAGGAAGAGCATCAACTAATATGCTAACAAAATCTTTTAGTCCTTCTAAGGTAGATTCCAAAGTAAAACCAAAACACATTAAGACTTTATATGAACAAAGAACGCAATTGGGCCAATGTTTTAAATATAGAGATAAGTTTGTACCTAGATATCAATGTAATGTGAAGGGAATTCAAGAAATGTAGGAAATTCTTGAAGCTAAATTTCATTTCAATTCAGTATTGGGTGGAGATCGCTTCTTTATACTTGGAAAGCAAGGTAGCGGTGTGGTATAAAGGATTTATGTTTGGAGGAGAGGATTTGGCTTAATGAGAAGAATTTAGTAAAAGACTTGTTTTAGAGTTGGCAACATAGAGGAAGTGGATGAGGAATTCAACAAACTAGTGTAAGATAAAAATGTGGAAGAATATACGGAGAAATTCAAAGAACTAAAATCCCTTATAAATGCTTTAAATCCATCATTACCTGAAGCTTATTACATTTCAAGTTTCCTAAGTGGATTGAAGGGTGATATAAGACCTATACTTAAGATTATAAAACCTACTATATTGATGCGAACTCTTAAGCATACAAAATGACAAGAGAAATTGAATTATATAATTGTAAAAAAGGCCAAAGTGGTGTTATCAAGAAAGAGTAAGGAAAACATCAGGTAATATGCTAACAAAATCTCTTAATACTTATTTGGTAGATCCCAAAGTAAAATCAAAACACACTAAGGCTTTATATGAACAAATAAGGCAATTGGGCCAATGTTTTAAATGTAAAGATAAGTTTGTGCCTAAGCATCAATATAATGTGAAGGGAATTAATATAATGGATCGGTTAAAAGATGAAAAGGTTTAATTCTTGAAAATAACCAAAGGAGAAAGCAATGATATTTTAGGGTCACATAGGAAAATAAATGATTATAAGTGATAAGTACTTAAAAGTATATTTTTATTAAGGTTTCATATCATCACATTGCAATTAATATCATCATATTGCATTTTTATTAATTTTTTAAAATTTTAGAGAAAATCGGGTATTTTTAATACTAGATCTATATCTTACAGTATAAGTCTACAACCCAATATTAAACAAAATTGTACGATGGACCTAAAAATAAGTTCAAAATGGTCCATAATTTTTTTTAGAATTGTTTGAAATTTTTAAAAGCCTGTTTATGTAGATATAAAAATAAAGACAAGTTTCAAACTAAAGGAAAAACATAAGGATGTGTTTGCCAAACACACCCTTCACCTAGGGGCTGGGCTAATTGGGCCCGAGGCCTAACCTCAACCTAGTTGGTCAAGCCGATTGAAGGCCTAATTATTTTTTTAGGATAGGGTTGGACCCGACCCAACCCAACCGTGTTGGCTGAGCTTAAGGTCCAACCCAAAAAATATCGAAGGTTTTAAGCAAAGGATAAGAAGATTACTTAGAATGGGGAATTGCTAGTCACTAGTGTCGACACTAGCTTATTTTGGCATTGCTTACGTTGGTGGCTAGGAGGAACAATAGTGGTTAAAGGTGGACTATTATTGTTCAAAGTTGTGTGTGTATGTGTGTGTGTGAGAGAGAGAGAGAGAGAGAGAGAGAGAGAGAGAGAGAGAGAGAGATGACATTGCTATTACTACTAGTGAGACTGGTCATAAAAACATTATTGCTACTACTGGTGAAGCTGGACATAGAAACATTGTTGGGATTGAGGTTTGCAATCGCTGCTAATAAAGATGGAGGTGAAGTTGCTGGCATTGATTGTTGTTGAGGGGTCTCTAATGTAGCTAGAACAAAAAGGGTCGTTGGCTAAGATAAGAGAGAGAAGTAAGGTTTATGGCAGATGGAAATGTGAGTTGTTTTTTAGAGCAAAAAATATTCCTAGCAAAAGGAAAACTAGTGCAAAAAAGGTCTTATTTTTCTTTCGTTTCTCCTCTCCTAATGTTTGTCATGAGGATGGTATTTATAGGGGTAAGGAGAATGTTGAACCACTTTACTTATGCCTAAACACACATCAAAAAAGGTTTGCTTGGCAATGTTATTTAGGGTCACTTTGCAACAGGTTTAGGGTTGCCAAAGCACCTAGTTTTCTGCTCTCTTTGAGGTACAAGGTTCCTAGTTTTCTGCTCTCTTTGAGGTACAATGGTGGGCCATAAAAGGGGTGTGTTTTGTATCATGATATAAGGGACATGGAGAGGAGAGAGAGAGGCATAAAAAACAAACAGTAAAAAGAGAGGAAAAAACTCATCTTTTTCATATGTAAAACCAGTGCAGAGAAAAAAAATGGTGCACGATAACATAAAAACAACGTCATCTTCACTTAATTACCAAAACAATGTATTTTTTAACAAAATAAGTCATATCATTTAATATAAAACAGTATTGTTTGAGGACTTAAAAAAACAAACTAGGTTTAAAAACTCCTCTTTGAAAATCAATCCTTAATTTTTTTATTTATTCAATCAGGTTATTAATTAGAATTTTAATTTTAGGAATCAATTCAATTTCAGCCTTGCCAAGTTTTTTAAAAATCCCTTGATTTTATTGCCTTTTTCATCTTAGTCCTTGATTTTGGATTTACACAAATTGATCCTTTATTGATCATTCAACTTTTATTTTTTTTTTAATTTGGCCCTTTATTTCACCAATTTCAGCTTCTAAAGACTTGTGTCTTTTATGAGTTCGTCATTAGTTTTGAATTTTTTTAATCAAATCTATAATTACATATCAAACTTTAATATTTATGTAATTAAGCCTAAATTTGACCTAATTAACTTTTAAAATTTACAATTTGACTTCAAATTTTAATTTTTTCTAATTAAAGCCTAAATTGGCTTCAAGAATTAATTTTTCTTACAATTAAACCTTGAAAGAAATCCAATTGAGTCATTAAACATACAATTTTAAATTTTTCTTTCTCAAAAATTAAATTCTCTTTGTCAATAGGGTCAAATTTTCTAATTTTATATATTTTGGCCATTTTCAACTAGTCTTTGGTAATTTTCTAAGAGTTTTAGCATGTTCTTCTCAATATATATACATACATATGTGTGAGTGTGTGTGTATGAGAAAAAGAGAGAAACAAAGTTGAGGGGGTAATGAAAATAGGTACAACTCTATATCCAATTCAAAAAATAATGC
Organism: Populus euphratica; assembly: GCF_000495115.2. Taxonomy (NCBI): domain Eukaryota; kingdom Viridiplantae; phylum Streptophyta; class Magnoliopsida; order Malpighiales; family Salicaceae; genus Populus; species Populus euphratica. The sequence continues at coordinate 2,935,629 of NW_011499852.1, forward strand.
ATAAAATGTAAACATATAAGCACAAAAAAAATAATATTATTGGTTAAATTTCAATAATCAATTCAAATTATAATTATCAATAAATGAATAAGGAGATGATTGTACAAAGAGAAGACATATCTCTTGAAATATACATGGATATACAAATACCTTATACTAAATTTTATTAATTTAATTAGATAGAATGCAATAACAAGATTCCAAGTTTTAAACATATGATATAATTTATATTATATTCTATAAAGTATTATTTTTCATTAGACAATCAAAGTTAATTTAAAAGGCTGGTATTCTAGACTTTAAACAAGAAAAACATCACATTCAAGAAACTACTAGGCTAGTACTCTTCTGTTTGATTGTCATGTGGGTCATTGTATACCTTATCTTTCAGTTGCAAAATTGATCGGATTATTATTCTCATCAATTGATCACCCACCACGTGAGGTGCTGCAGGACCACAGTCAGCTGCGCCCCTCCAAGAAATAGCGGCAACTGGACTCCAGTTAGCTCATAGATTTTTCTCAATTGGACCATGATCGACCAATGGTCCTGCAAAGCGCACCATGGTGATAATGTTTCTCTCTCTCTCTCTCTCTCTCTCTCTCTCTCTCTCTCTCTCTCTCTCTCTCTCTCTCTCTCTCTCTCTCTCTCTCTCTCTCTCTCTCTCTCTCTCTCTATATATATATATATATATATATCAAAAAGTCACATATGCACATGGATGGCTTCAATTCTCAACTTCTCTTGATCAAGAGGCCAAGCTTTTCAATTATGTAAAGATGAAAAAAAAGAAAAAACTTTGGGATCTTGAAGCTGGTATGATTGTCTCATGACTTTAATTAATTGATTACTAAAAACACAGAATTAATTAAGGTAGCTAAGGACTAGCTAACCATGCCATGAAGGGTTATACATGGTGAGAACATTAAAGCGAAAGGTTCAAGTGAGTGGAGGCATCGAGTACCTCCTCAGTGCATCATCAGCTCTAAACTCATGAAAAGGTATTTTCCGTCTGAGTTGATGAACTGGTCCCCATGCACCCAGTCCTCTTGTTATCCACGACATTTATTTAAGATTCCACTGTTTTAGAAATGCGTTTTTATCCAAAAAGTATGGCCTCCCTGGAGGTATCGTGCAAAAGATCCACTAACTATTTCATGATTACATAATTAACTCCCATGAAGAGGTTTATTTCATTTAATTAATGGCAAGTGCCCGAGATTTGGACGTTGATCATGACTTGACTGCATTAATTTGTTATAAGAATATTGAGGTGGTCATAATTAACAAGTCCTTTATCCTAGCTAGTAATTATACTCAAACCTTGAAATATTAACAACAGAGCTTGCTAGCAAATCTTGAAATGGCGTTTTACTCTTTTTCAACCAAAGAATTAAATGATTAAACTCAAGGGATTTAGCACTGTTGCACTTACACCGAATCAAATTGCCCACCAGGCACCAATTACCAAGCTTAAGAACACTTGTGGGTGCGGCGCAGTTTGATGTGAAAAGGCACATAGATCGTGAATGGTGACAATATATATAGCCACTAGTCAATATAAAATGAGTGGATTTTCTAATAATGAAGAAAACAAAGCCAAACAATGCGTGCAACACCAAGAGACATGCCAATTCCTAGCCTACGGCTACCAAATTTCGATATGACCATGTTAATTTCCAATATTTTGCTGGAAATAGATGTAGTCATTATACCATATTCCAATATTTTGTTCTCCATTGTTTGTTTTTCTTTTCCCTAAATATATTTAATAGAAAAATGAAAATAATACTAGTATTAAAAACATATAAAAAACCAATTGAGTTTAATCTTTGATGGTAAACAAAGACACAATGTATTGTTGATTGGAATAATATAATAACCTTTTATCATTCTAAAAATACAAATGAACTAGTTATTAATTGGAAGTAATACTATCTTTTTGTAAGGGTTCATTAGTCATTACTATATTGATACTTTTAATATTTTTTAAACATAGCAAAATAACTAAATAACTCTTATAAACAAAAAATAATGATAAAACAAACTGTTTTTCTGTATTCATAAACAAATAATTATGTTACCCTTGAAAACAAAGTTTCTCTAACTTGCATAAAGAGGCTTTCTTATATTGTCATCTTGGTTTTTTTAATTATAATTAAGTTGATTAAGAAGTAATTTAATAATTTATTAAATATAAAAATTATTTTTAAAAAAAATAATAAGTGCACTACACACATTATCATGTGAGTTGTGGCCATACCATTTGGGCAAACATATGAGGAGATGTTTGGTGGCCAAACAGTAGCTTTCAGGATGGTGTTTGAATCATCTCAGCGATTTCTGCATCCTTAAGTAATGCAAGTGATTTACTTACCTTTAGTTTAGTGCCGAAGATTTTTTTTTGTTTTTTTTCTTCATTTCTTTCTTCTTCTTGATTCTCATGCCTAACTTTTAAAATTTTTCAAACAATCATTTGTTTCATTAGATTTGATTTATGTTTTTTTGAATATTATTTTTTTTTATTTGAAATAATTTATAAAAAAATAATTTTATCCTTTATTTTTTTATTTGAAATAATTTATAAAAAATAATTTTATCCTTCAATTTTTTTCATTTGTTGAATTTGGTCCATATTCTTTTGATTACTATTTGTTTTATTTGAAATAATTTATAAACTTGGATGTTTTTTTTAAAAAAATTCCTCTAATTTTTTTCATTTATCACAACTGGTTCCAATTATTTGATTAGTATTTGTTTTATTTGAAATAATTTTTAAAATTATTTTTTTTATAATTTCACCCTCATGCAGTCTTTTTCTTATTATATATAATCATTGTTGTTTTATTTAATTTACTTTTTAGATATTACTCTAATAACAAGTGCAACTTCTTTTAATATCATAATGTAACCTTTTACAATAGTGTTAGAATTGTATTATTAAGTTTTTTCGTGGTGGAACAATGTTCATGGTGGAGCGACATTAAGTCTCCAACAAGTTTATATATATATAATTTATTTTTTATAATTAATTATTGTTAGAAAAATGTTGTTTTCTCATGTTTTTTTATTTATTTAAAAACATTAATATTGTCTAGATATTTGTTTAATATTAAAATAAAATTGACTCGTTCTCATGGCTGCGGCATAAACAACCAATATAGACAATTAACTACGGAGTAAGTGAAAGATGGAGATTAAGGAGGGGGTCCATGTGAGGGGCATGGGCGGAACATACTCCTAAAATTGATCCTCGTGGAAAAGACCAAAAGGGGGCGTCAAAATCCATTCACTAATCATTACTTCTCCCACTGAGCCACAAAGTTTTTTTTTTTAAAAAAAAAAACTAATGTTTTATAGTATGACAAAATCGAAGTGGCTTTCTTTCATTGGTTGCCACCACCTCACCATGTGCGCTTTATTAGTCAATTTCCCCCCCCCTCTAATATGGAATAATTAGAGAAAGATGTATGTGGTAATTATGGGAAAAAAGAAACTGAAGTGGAAGGCTGCGTTTGGCCGGGAAGCGGGCCAAGACTGGAACCCTCAACCAAGCCGACAAATCCCCGTTTGAACGGGGCAACGTGTAGATTTTGCAAGGAATATGAGTAACACATTTCCCGTTTTACACGTAATTCCTTAAGCGCAGGACCATGGTGGCTTGCTGGCTCCACCACCACCACCACCACATTGTTTCCGCTGCTGACACAACTTGAGTTTGTTTAGGACTAATGCTTATCGTTTCCATAATCTATTAGCCAAAGAATCTGTCTTTGCCCCTTAGGATGGTCAAAGTTGTGTGATAAGTATAGTATTTGTGAGGTCTTCATTATACGAAATTGCACCATTCTCGATTATATCGTCATTGGAATAAATTTAAAAAAAAATTGTTTTCTCATTAAGAAATCAAGGATGTTTACTTTATTCCAAATTAACTATATAAATTGCTTGTGTTTGCATCTCATCGACTCTCGATGATATAGAAATAAGATGAAATCTAAATATATTAATCACGAAGAAGGAATTTACCGTAGAAAACAAATTATTTTTTAAATGTTAGAAAATATTTAACGTTAATCAATTACATAAAAAAAGTATGGTATATCAACTTTTGGAAATCAATTAAAGTCTGTCTATATTAAAAATATATAAAAAAATACAAAAGAGTTCTTAATTAAATACAAAAACATACTAAATTAACTAGAATAATATAAACAATTATAAAAAAGGGAATTTTTTTGGCATAATTTAATAGCTATACAATCACTTACTCAATTTAATAATCAAATAAAAAATTATTATTGTGAGTGTATTTAACTAAAATCTCTTCCCTAAATATTTAGCTAAAATCACTCTAAATTAATCAACTTCTTGTATTGTGCCAACGAACAACATAAGATTCAATCACGGTATGGACAAAAAAAAAACACTTGCAAGTTGAAGCTAATTATGACAATAATATCAAACTTTTATTTCGATGAATGAATATGCTTGAATTGGAAAAAAAAAAAAAAGAGTAAAGGAAGAAGTTCCTTAATTTATGGGTCCATCAATAAAGCGTAAAAATTCAAAAAGATATTCAGGAAAAAAAAACTATGATAAGAAAAACAATATTTCTTTTAGGTGAGAAAAGGCTCTATAAATTATTTTTTCTGACAAAAACAAAAAAGTTGAATTATTAAGAAATACAACAGTGGTTATGATGGGCCACCCTGAGCCGTTGAATAGAAAGGCATGCGCCTATGATGAGCCGGCGGCAAGTAGGGTTAGAGTGGTTCATTGCGCGCGTGTTTTTCTTTTATGGCATGCCCAAAATATATTTATGCGGGTCATCGTGGCTTGGCTTGAGCCACATCTGGTTACAATACTCGTGCGGTTGCCAGCTGCTACTGTGGCTGCGATTGTATTAAAAATGTGTTTGGTATTATAATAATTTTATAAAAAATATATTTAGTTAAGGTTAGTTTGATATTAATATATATTTAGTTAAAATTATAATTAAAATTAATGTTAAATAATAAATAGTTTAATATGTTTATTATTTCATTAAAATATTTACGATTCCATCATTTACGAAATCCATCTAATAAGAACTATAATTTTTTTTTGTTTTTTAGGTGTGCAACAGCATCAGGTAAAATATCATCTGGAATAAAATTAATTTTTTTTTATTAAATTTTATAAATATTATGTTATTAAGTAACTTTTTTTAATTTTTTTAATTAAATCGAATTCAGTTCAACATATTTAATTTTGAACCGGACCTGATGCGACTAAAATAGTAAAAAATATCTCTAATATTGACATAAATAATAATAAAAAAAAAAACTCTTCGCTATCTAGAATGTAGGACGCGGAAAGCACTTTCAGCTGCTACTGTGGCTGCGATTGTATTAAAAATATGTTTGGTATTATAAAAATCTTATAAAAAATATATTTAGTTAAGATTAGTTTGAAATTAATATATATTTAATTAAAATTATAGTTAAAATTAATATTAAATAACAAATAGTTTAATATATTTATTATTCCATTAAAATATTTACAATTTCATCATTTACGAAATCCATCTAAAAAAAGTATAATTTTCTTTGTTTTTTATGTACGTAACAATATAAGGTAAAATACCAGAATAAAATTAGAATTTTTTTTTATTAAATTCTATAAATATTATGTTATCAAACAATTTTTTTTAATTTTTTTTAATTAGATCAAATCTACTTTTTAATATATTTAATTTTAAATCGGACTTGATACGACCGAAATAGTAAAAAAATATTTTTACTATTCAGATAAATAATAAAAAATAAAAACTCTTTACTATCTAGGACGCGGAAAGCACTTTTCAGCACAGTTGCTTTCAGCAAATTTACTATTAAAACACATTTTATATGGGTCTCATTGCAATAGTAAAATGAGTTTTTGCATTACTAAGCATGCGGTTGGTTTTAAAATCAAAAGCTGCCGTGAACAAACTAGCTCTTCATATCTGGTGTGAGCAATTGCATGGTGCCTTTAGTAGTCTTAACACGTAAAATTAACATTTATTTCTCCCTCTTGAGATTATCATACTTATAAAATCTGTCCGATACAGTGAGTTGACCCAAGATTCAATCAATTTGACTTTTAAGATGCCAATTCAGTTATGACAGTCAAGGGAAATTGCTCCACAAACAACTCATAATTGCATGGTTTTGTATAAGAAACTGGATAGTCATCTCTCATTCCATATCTTACTAATCAAGAAAAGAGGATTATATAAAACAATCACTCTAAAGGTGGCGGGAGTAGAAATCACAAGGAAAGTTTTTAAATATTTGATCCAACCGTTACTTAATCGATGTAATAAAAACTAGAATTGACTTAAAAAAACGAAAATAATTTTATTTTGATTTTTAAAAAATATTATTTAAAATGAATCAAATCAATCCATGAGTCGGATTGTAAATAAAATAACGGGTAACAGATTAGTTAATTATATCATTATTAAAGAAGAAGAAAAATCACGACCTACCTTCTCATAATTTAATCTCAAGGAATAATTAATATACAGGGTAGCATGTGATGCTTAAAATATGACATATGATCTGTCTGTATATAAATAATTTCAAGGTACTTGAAAAAACGTAAATGTAACTAGCTATTTAAAAAGGTGGGGGTCATTAGTCGTTGTTTCTTAATTTCATTACTACATGCTATTTTTGGCTAGTTTGTGTTTTTTTTTTTTAAATTAAAGTATTGGACTGAAACAACATCATTGATACTACGTTTTTTATGAGGAGTTAGCAAATATGGCAAGAGATAAGATTATCTAGTTAGATGTAAGAGATTATCGAGGTGATAAATTACGTTTGATTGAGGAATAATGATTACTTGAACTTATATGATTTTTATAATCGACTATTTAATCTTCATATATATATATATATATATATATATATGTAATGTTTTAGTTCTATATATACAATAAAGTATATGAATGGATGTATATTAGTCAAATATTAATGAGTCTATTAAGTGATGGCACGAATATTAACACCTAAAATAATTTATGAATAATATCATTAATAATATGCCATGTCAATAAATAATTGGGAAAAAAATTCAAAATTATCTTTAAAACAAACTAAAAATTAGAAAATAAAAATTATTTATCAATGATCGTTTAAAAAAATTGTTATTTTCTAATTATGTTTTGGTCTTTATGGAGAAAATCTTTTTTTCCATTAACTTAATTATAGACATTTGTGTTAAATGAAGTTGGCGGTACATGTACCAGAAAGGGTTAATTACCCCATTAATATTTTCAAAAAAAATCATAATAGTCTTTAATAATTTTGAATTTGCCTTCTTGTTTCTAAATATATGTTCCTTGTATTTTTTAAAATTTCCCATTACTCAATGAAATATCTATTAAAGAGTAATGTGTTTAGAATAACTATACATATGATTATAATTTAAATTAGGTATTTTATGTTTTATAATTCAATTTTAGATATGATAAAATCTTGTCTAAATCCAATATTATATAATAAAGTAATGTATTTTATTTACTAATATCTATCAAAGTGATATTTTTCTTTTCTCCTCCATTGATTGCGAGTTCTAGTTTCGCCCGTAATCTTAAATAATATTTTAGGTGTGTGTGTGTAGAGTTCTAGTTTCGCCCGTAATCTTAAATCATATTTTAGGTGTGTGTGTGTGTACATATATATTGTGAAATATCCACCTATTTTTTACTGTCATTTTGAAAACTAAAAGGCCAAGATAAGAAAATACTCAAGAGTTTTTATTTCTTGCAACATGGTCTAGGTTTTTATTGCGGTTAAAAAGAGAGAGGAAAGAACACATCTCCTTAGATTTTGGAGAATCCTTTTAGCTGGTTAGTCAAAGAGTGGTTTACAAGTAAAATAATTTACCCAGGCATTATATATTGGTAATAAATCTATAATAAAATAAAAAGAAGGCGATAAAACAAAAGTGGGCCTCCATTCCATATATTTGGTTGGGTTTGGCGGCCCACGATAGGGAAATCCTATCGTGTCTCTCAATGGAGACTTGTTCCTCTCACTCGCCCACAGGTATCGTGACATCCAAATCATCTTCTTCTTCTTTTTTTGCAAAGTGGACGAGGCATGGAGCACACGCATGGTAGTTATAGCTTGTGAATATATATATATATGCATAAAGAAGAGATAACATCCCTAATTTTTCTTTTCTAGTTATATATTTTTATTTTTTTAAAATAAACTCTAGAAAATAACTAATAAAATAATACTATACTTTTTAGCACTATAATATTACTTGTTTTTAAGAGTGCCATAAAATGGGTTCGAAAATTATAAATAACCCTTGAAAAAAAATTAAAGGCCGGGAAACGGGTTCTTAGGCTAGAAATCATAGCCCTGCAATGTTAATACTTGAGGTATATAGTAGTAGTAACTTTAATATAAAGTAAGGAAAAAAAAATGGACTTAATTTTGATTTTAGGGTGCTTATAAAAAGGAAGGTCCATGGAGGTTCAGTCCTTGGCAAGTGATGAGAACGAAGTCCCCATCGCCTAGATCTCTAAATTCTCTTCTCTCACACACAAACACCAAAACGAAGACTGACAAGGAATCGAATCGAGAGTGGGATTGGAAAACAACAAGGGATTTTAGGGTTCATTTCCACCTTTTTTTAATTAAAGAGTGAAAGTGAGGAATTTGAAAGCCATTTTTTAAAAAGAAAGTGAGGAATTTGAAAGCCATTTTTTTTTTAAAAAATAAAACTACCCGTAATACAGCTAGAGCAGTAGCAAGCAGGCAGTACTATAGTTCAGGCTGGAGCAGTGAGTGAGAGCATTTATATTTTGGTTGTTAAGTGAGAATGGGATAGGAGTAGAAAGGGTCTTTTACTTCATCATCTGCAAAAACCATTGATTATTTTTAGTGCATCCTTTTCCTGCTTTTGAGGTCTCGCCGTCTTTGAAGTTCGGCTCTGCTCCTTTTGTCTATTCAGATTGGTGGCGCATTAAAGTGGAGCTTTTACTAAAGAGATCCGTAGCTGGAGATTTTTTTTTCTTGGGATGCTCAGGCTGCAGATATTTAAGTCTGGGTCCTGGAACGAAGAGAAATCTTAAAAACTCTCACACAACTGTGGCTGTACCTCTCTTCTGCCTGCGTGCTTGTTGGTTGCTTTCCATTCTGAAAACTAGGTAAAGGTGACAAATCAAAGTCAAGCGACGGACATAGCAGCTAGGGAGGGTTTGAATACATATCAACAAGTCATTTTTTTGTTCATAGAGAGGAACTCTTCTTTCTTTTTTTCCCAACTCGAAAGAAACATTTCAAAAACAAGGTTAGTTTTGAAAGAGGAGTATTCATGGGAAAAAATAAGTTCACAACTCTCTTCTTTTTGTTTATGTGGGGTGGAGACTGTAAGTGACGACACTGTTTTTTAAAAAGGTTTCGAAGAGGGAGTTTGGTGATTTTATTTGGATCTGAGAGGTGGGAGAGTGTTGTTGGCTTTCGTTTTCTGGGGTTGCGGTCTTTTTGATTATGCAGTATATATTTTGTCTCATTTTCTGTCTTTTATATGTTTCAGATCTACCAGGATTTAGACGTTGCTTTTAGTGAAAAACTAAGACAATGTTGTCTCAGAAGCAAGCAGAAGAAGCAATAGTCTCCAACTATAGCGAGACAGATCAACACGAGGGCAAAGAAGAAGAGAAAGAAGAGAACCACTCCATTTTTAGTGTCAAGAGTGTTCTATGGCATGGTGGTTCTGCCTGGGATGCCTGGTTCAGCTGTGCTTCTAATCAAGTACTGTATCCCTCTAAAACCATTTTCAAGAAGCTCAACATTTTTTGTTTCCATGATTTCTTGTTGCCAAAAAAAAAAGTAATTAACTTTGATGATTTCTGTTACAGGTGGCACAAGTGCTGTTGACACTACCTTACTCTTTCTCTCAGCTCGGTATGCTATCAGGGATATTGCTTCAGATATTCTATGGGCTCTTAGGAAGCTGGACAGCTTACCTTATAAGCGTGCTTTACATTGAGTACAGAAGAAGAAAGGAGAAAGAGAACGTTAGCTTCAAGAACCATGTCATTCAGGTTTGTTTTTGCTTCTCAAAACAGCCGCCGCCGCCACCACCAATACCTAATCTTCAATGCCAGAATATCTTGAATTGCAGTAACAAGTTAAACCCTATTTTAATTTTGTGTTTAATTTAATTAAAAGAAAGATTACTTTTCTTGATTTCAGTGGTTTGAAGTGCTTGATGGGCTACTGGGTCCATACTGGAAGGCAGTAGGGCTTGCTTTCAACTGTACTTTCTTACTCTTTGGATCTGTAATTCAACTTATTGCTTGTGCAAGGTAAGAGCTTCACGATGGTTTTCTATTTTCGTCTTCAATTAGAGATAGAAAAAAATAGTCTGATGTCTTTCTTGTTTGATTTTTAACTGTTTCTTGTTTTTTTCTTGGCGAGAACAGTAATATTTACTACATCAATGACCACTTGGACAAGAGGACTTGGACTTACATTTTTGGAGCTTGTTGTGCCACCACAGTTTTCATACCCTCTTTTCACAACTACCGTATTTGGTCTTTTCTTGGTCTTGGTATGACCACATACACTGCCTGGTACTTGGCCATAGCAGCTTTTGTTCATGGCCAAGGTGAAGGAGTGAAACATTCTGCTCCTACAAAGTTAGTGCTTTACTTCACCGGAGCCACCAACATCCTCTACACCTCTGGTGGACATGCTGTCACGGTGTAAGCTTTTTTCGATTTCTTCTTTAAAGATTATATTATCCTCCTCTGCTTTCCTTCGTTTCTAGTATCTACACGGCTTCTGTTTGCAGCTTTTGCCGGTATTGTTGGGTTCGAGACCCACAGACAAAATCATGCAATATTTTTTTTTTGTTCCCTTTCCATTTCTCAAGAAGAGAATTGAAATGAACAGTAAAATGATCCTCTTCTCTTGTTTCACTGTGCTCCTGACCTTTTAATCTCCTCTTATTTTGTCTTTACCTAGCTTAGCTTTCGCATAGTTTCCTAATCATGAGTGGCTCAAAAGCTTATCGATTCACTTATTGGAGCGTCGCAGGAAACTAGAGAATGAGAATCCAATATTGTTTACATGAGGTCAATTGAGTCATTTAACAGTATACACGTGTAATTAGGTTTTAGCAGCTTAATTACTGTTGCCAGCGATGGTTGTTTCTGGAATTAGGTAGTCTTTTTTTTTTTAATAAGTTTTTAATATCATTATGAAATTTAAATTTTTTAAGAAGCTAGACTGGCCGCAGAATCAAACTATTAATAATGATGAAAAGTTGGGTTTTATTTCAACCCGAGTTGGAATTAAAAAAAAAAAGTGGAATTGATCACACACTTCAATTTTACAGAGAAATTATGCATGCCATGTGGAAGCCGCAGAAGTTCAAGTATATTTACTTGTTAGCTACTCTCTACGTGTTCACGCTGACAATTCCGTCAGCTTCCGCCGTCTATTGGGCCTTTGGTGACGAGCTCCTCAACCATGCCAATGCCTTTTCTCTTCTCCCCAAGAATGGATTCCGTGATGCCGCCGTTATCCTCATGCTTATCCACCAGGTCTCTGTTTAATTCAGGCTGCGTTGATCGGACTGCTTGATTGCCCCTGAAAGAATCGATACTTGTGCTTTTTAATGGAATTTGACTAACAGTTTGCTTTTGTTGAATGGCGCAGTTCATCACATTTGGGTTTGCCTGTACGCCTTTGTACTTTGTATGGGAGAAGGTAATAGGGATGCATGACACAAGGAGCATTTGCTTGAGGGCACTTGCAAGGCTACCGGTGGTGATTCCGATATGGTTTTTAGCTATAATCTTCCCTTTCTTTGGACCTATCAACTCAGCCGTTGGTGCTCTTCTGGTTAGCTTCACGGTTTACATCATCCCATCGTTAGCCCACATGCTCACTTATAGAAAAGCCTCTGCCAGACAGGTAAAAATGCTGCTGCTTGTCGTTTTTTAGCTGATAGAAAGTTGCAATTATCTTCATCTTTTAGGGGTGTTTTGGTCATAGTAGAGTGAGTGGACACTCCGCGTTTTGATGGGGAATCCCATATTCGACGGTGACAGCGTCCCACCTGAGTGGAGACTGGAGAGAGAGAGAGAGAGAAGGTAGAGAGGGTGCAGGAAATGTACAAGGGAGCATTCAAGGCTTGGATTTGGAAATATTACGAGAAGAATTGAATGGGGTGGCATGTCGTTTTCATTTAGTTATATTCTACAGTTGATGTGTTGTACTCTGTTCTAAATGAGCTGGCTGACCTGACCTTCCCTCCCTCCCTTCAATTATAGGCAGAAGTTACATATTTTTGTCGGGAAAATAAAAAGGGAAACACTCGTCAACAAATCTAGCTGGCCTAACTTCACCACTTGCTAATTTGTTTGACATGGGTTTTCTCTTGCAGAATGCTGCAGAAAAGCCGCCTCCCTTTATGCCAAGCTGGACAGCCATGTATGCTATAAACGCCTTCGTGGTGGTGTGGGTGCTGGTGGTTGGTTTTGGGTTCGGTGGATGGGCTAGCATGACAAACTTTGTTAGGCAAGTAGACACATTTGGCCTCTTTGCAAAGTGCTATCAATGCAAGCCGCCAGCACCTCCAGCAGCAGCAGCACCGCCACCCCATCGCTGAGTGTGCTGACAACATTTATAGCACAAATCAGCCAGGAGATTCAGCTTAAGAAAAGAATATTTTCTGTTCTCTGTCTCTCTCTCTCTCTCTTCATATTTTGTATCATACAAAGGGGAAGTAGTAATATCTCTCCTACATGTGATGTTGTGCTGCGTTTTGCTTCTTTTTTCTCCTTTTGGTTTACTTAAATTAGTTGATAAAATTGTGTGATGGGTTCTGATGATTCCTTTGCCCCTTAAAGGCATAGGCTAGTTAATTAAATCATATAAATATATGTTTAGTTTTCTTATTTTTTCTCTCCCATTCTGTCTGACCTCTCTTTTGTTGGGGATATTATTATAAAATATTTATGCAATATAGTTGTAATGCCATTATTACTATTTACTAAGCATGTTTCCAAAGCACATTATTAATCAACCTCTGTAAAAATAGCTACAAAGGTTTGGTTTGGTTTGTTTATTTGTTAAAAATTCTGAAAAAATAAATTATTTTTTAATATTTAGTAGTGTTAAATTGAAAAATATTTGGTTATGTTATAAAAAATAAATTAAAAAATAATTTATTTTTTAAAAATTTATTAAAATAACAAGAAACAAATCTTATAAATTAAAAAGTTAATGAAAATAAAGTTGAAAAAAATTATTTTATAAATTATTTTAAATAAAATAAATAATAATTAAAATAATAAAAATTAAATTTAAAAAAATTAAAATAATAATAATCAACATTTCATAAATTATTTCAAATAAAATAAGTAATAAAAAAACAAGAACCAAAATTGATAGATAAAATTTTTTAATAAAAAAATAAAAAAATAATGATTATAAAAATAAAGACTAATATTAATATAAAAATTAAATTTGAAGAGATGAAATTAAAAAATAAATATTCAATATATATATATATATATAAATTAAAAATTTAAAGATTAAATTTAATATAATGATATTTTTAAATTTTTCACAACTTTTAAAAAGTGTTTTACGCTTAAATTTTTCGAGAAAATATTTTTTTAAAAATTGAAATTAAATTTTTTTAATTATAAATTATTTATTATTAACTAAATTTTCTACCAACAAATAAATATAAAAATAATTTTTTCAAAAACAAACAGTCTTAACAGCCAAATATAAACATGTTCTTGTATCGACTCTTTTGACCTTAGATTGTGTTTTGAGAGTGGGCCGTGGGCCAGCTCCACATCCACATGGGATGCACGTTGGCTCATGTGTTTGTCACGTGCCAGTCTTTCCTCCTAAGTATTTTCTTCTTAAATTCACATGTGAAGTCATGCACGAACCTTACCGTACATGTTTTCCTCCTTTGATTAATCAATACCCATAATTGATTTCCCATTAATCAAGCTTACAAGTACGAGGCCTACCTTTAATATATATTTTTATGGCTTTCACATGCACCCAGCAGCAGCACGGTGTCGTCTTGCTGTTTCTTTAAGTTAAACAAAAAGTGTGTTAATGTCTCCTCCTTTAACAGCGCTGAATGATGACCACTGCAAGTTTTTCATCGTCATCAACGCCAAGACTTGCCTAAGCTTTCCTTTGCTCCTTGTTAGTCATTAGTCAAGATTTTGCACGTCATAGCTGGGCCTATGGCAATCAGGTTTGGTAAGATCACGCAGCATAATTTCTCCCTTCGGTTAGACTCTTGGACTTCAACCATTTTATCAATTTAGTTGGTAATCCTAACCTTCTCTTTAGAGCAAAGAAGTCATCGCAGATGCGGATATTTGTAGTGAAAAAAAGAAAAGAAATCAAAAGGAATTGTCTTTGTTGAAACCGAATATTCCAATTCATGATTGATTCTGATAATAGTTTTAATAAATTGAATCCATTGAGTATTTTGAAAAAAGAAGAAGAAGAAGAAGATTATATTAGGGACAGAGTTTATACGAGGTTATGGGATTGGATTTTTGCTAGGAAATTAGTATTTTAGAATTTTCCCAAGAGAAATGGTTGGATATCCGATCTATATACAGCAATTGATGTTTGATATCAAATGTATAGTTTTTAGAATTTTAATTTTTTTACTTATAATTATATTTTTATATTTTTTATTGTGTTGTGTTGATATTAAAAATAATTTTTTAAAAATAAAAAGTATTATTTTATAACATTAAAAAATATATTTTTAAAAACAGTTATTACAATATTTTCAAACACCTCTAGTTAGAAAGATAGAATAGTGATATGAAATCAATCACTTAGTGAGAATAGTCTTGTGATTCCTTCATAATTGGGATTGATGGGCATGCGTTGTCACTTCCAACATGGGAAGAAAAAAAATGCGATATTTGACTCAACAAGTGACCCCATACAGCATCAAAATTATTGAGCCAAAGATTCAGTTTTGTGACATATACTTTTGTTCATAGCTTGAGATGTGCTCATCATCACTAAATTCATTGGAGACTTGCAAACAAATATATTCCCAATTGGTATTGCAGGAATATAGTTATCATTAGAACAATATACTCCTTTCTTGATTCCTTCAAAAAGCTTAGTCTTCCTCAACAAGGTAGCTTCTGTTAATATAATATATAGCAGAGATTAATGTTGCTAAGATTCTTACCGTTACCGTTGCGAGAAGTTGCATCAATCTAATGGACGAGGTCCCCACTGTCAGAATCTGCACTTGCAGGAAACTCGCAAGTTGATGACACCCTTTTCTATGTCCTAATACATAAGAACACTTGAGAAATAAGCATCGTGGTGAAGAAAGCACTTACAGAATACAAATCATGGCAGATGAACATAAGATCAGGTGCTGCAGCTAGCAGAATAGCTCTTTTGTTCGAGGAGCGGGCACACATGCATGTGGAAATAAGCATCATAACAGAGTACAGATTATAAATTATGGTTTTTAAGAATAGGAACATGTTAATCTTAATGACTTTTTCAATATCTAAACGACGTTGACCCCAGCAATATGAATGGAATTCAGTTTTCAAAGTTTTTTTCCCCTCTGTGCGGTAATTGGTAGCTGATACTTTTAATTCTATTTTTATTTTTCGATTTCGAACATAAACGAAATCTGGGATCATGGTGATTCTTAGCCTAAAACTGTCTAGACTCATGAATCACCTGCCAACAGTTACATCAAACTAGGCTTAGAAAGTTGGAAATAAGAAATCATGTATACATGGGCCAGGCTGGTGTTAAGAGCCTTGAACCTTGATGCAATTGCATTCAAGAGAAAAGTGTATATTTATACCTAAACTTTTAGTCCTTGTTATAACAAAACCTAAAAAAACGCAGTGAAAAGTTTCACTGTGCAAATACTCACGGTAGATTTCAGCAGTGGAATTACTGTTTTGCTCTTGAATATTTTTGCTCTTGAATATTTAAGTCTTTATGGTATATATTGAAAGGTAATATGATAGTTTTTACGAGACATATTTACTATTTCAAAATTAAATAAGAATAAAGAAGTTTTTTAATCTTTTATTTGCACAATGTAATATTTAAAATACCTTTAAAAATATAATTTTCTTAATCATAAAAGCAAAGGCACATTTAAAGGTATATTTAATTTTTTACTTTTTCAGGTATAGTGTAATTACTAAAATGTTACTTGAGTCAATTAATCTATGTATAAGATTGAGGGGTTTTTGGATTTTTTTTATTATGTTTTATTCATTAAATTGTGTGAAAATGATGGACACTTTGATATTTACATAAATTAAATTAAAAAAAAAAGCTAATGATATATGTATCTTTTTTTGGTGACCGAACACTACATTTTAAGGTAACATTTAATATATATATATATGTAACCTCCTCATGTATAGTGAAGCTTCAATGAAATTCTTTTTTTCCTTTTCTTTTCTCTTTTATTAATGGCAGTGAAATGTGTGTAATCTCCTCATGTATAGTGGAGTTTCAATGAAGTTTTCCTTTTCTTTTCTCTTTCATTAACCTTGAAAAACATGTTTTCCTTATAACAAATTAAAAGAATGTATTATTTGTTAATTTTCTCACACTTGGTCCTCATTTTTTTATTGTATTAAATTTCAGTTATTTTTTTTTAATTTTATATATGTTGGTATTTGGTTTTTATATCAATTTTGTCCTTTTATTGTATAATATTTTTAGTTTGACCCTTAATGTTTTGATTTCTAATTTCAATTCTTGTCTCTTTTATTAAATTTTAATTTATTTTCAATTTTGTCCTTGGATCTATGATTTTATTTTTAATTCTCTCAATTCTTAATGATTTTTGTTTTTGGTTCGTTTGTGAATTTAATTTTTCTCTTCAATTTAATATTTGATGATATTTAAAATTTGACCCTTAATATTTTGATTTTGATTCTTATTCCTTTTATTAAATTTGAATTAGTTTTTAGACCCTTAATATTTTGATTTTGATTCTTAGTCCTTTTATTAAATTTGAATTAGTTTTTCAATTTCATCCTTAGATCTATAATCTTGTTTTTTTTATTTTTTTAAATTTAATTCTCATTCTCTTGATTCTTTTTTTATTTTTTGGATTCATTTGTTATTTTTTTTCAATTTCGCCTTCAATTCAAAATTTTAGATTGTCTTTTTTTCTTTTCTTTTTCAAAAGAGGTCTTTATTCACTATTACTATTTATGTACCCTTGAATTTATTTTTATTTCATTATTAGACATTTGATTTGTTGGGATTTGGTTTTCTTGTTTTTTCTTATTGTTTTTAGACATTACATAGTAGTTAATTTAGGAAAAATATGGGTCACGATTAAAGTGGGTTGACATAAGTGAACCCAAGTTAGCCAAATCCTTTTGTATTATGAAAAGAGTAAAAGATACAATTAAAAAAAAATAGTTAACAGGTTTTGACTAGATTAGCCTTGGGCTAACTAGGACATGGGTTAACCTGGATCTTTGAACACTTTATATTGGATCAATTCTTCTTAAATTTCTTTTGAAATCAAGCTCGGTCTATACCACTAGTCATATGGGTTACAAGTCAACTCGTTAGGTAAAACAAAGTTTTAAAATGATAGCTTTTTAGATATGATGTTTAGTTACTAGCTAGGATTATGAGTTTGAAAAATTAACATGAGTTGACATTATTTTTTTCCTCGAAGTTGTTCATTTTAAAAAATAAACTTCGTTATTGTTTTTATTTTAATTTCAATCAAGTTATCCCTGTCTCATGATCTAGATAGAAGGTTTATCTAGGTAATCCAAGTTTTGATAATCTTTCCCTGTTTTATTGCTGCTTTGTTTTTGAAGAATTATTTTTTATTTTTTTTTCTAATTTCATCCTTATTCATTTTCATTCTAACCTTTATTTTTTTAATTTTTTTTCTATAATGTCGAGTTGTAGATTTGTTTTTTTTTTTGAAATATATTAACAATACTTGAGCATTGTTTTTTTGTGTTGCAAAAAATTTATTCCAGCCCACAATGAAACGCAAGACAATTATCTACTATTTCTATTTCAATACCTCACTTAAATTCTACTTATTTAAGTCTCTTAATTTTTTTATTTTTTTTTCTAATATGATACATATGTCCATTATCTTGTTTTATACGAAAAAAATTTGACCTAAATTAATATATATATATATATGTAATAAAAAATAGAAAAAAATGTATTTAGCATCTAAATTGTTCTTAAAATTGTATTGTAATTTCTCTGATTTTTTCTCATGGTATAGCTTTTTCATCACATTAATTATTGTGGTTCTTTTTTTTACAAACACTATTTTGTTATGGTGTATAAGTTGCCTCTTAATTCCATTTATTGCATAAATTTTTTTGAGAATTCATGTTAGTTATACTTTCCATCATGATATGCCAAGTATATTTATTAGAATTTTAACCTTTTTTCTTAACAAGTGATTTATACTCTTTTTTTCTTTTTAAATTTAGAATTTTTTTTATATAATTTCAAGAATCAATGTTAGATTTATTTTGTCACTAACTATTCTAAGCGACCAACATGCTATGATACTTGTGTAGTAATTTGATTATAATATGGGATCTAAATATATTCGATATTATAAGAGGAGAATACTTGTTTAGATATATTATTCATGTAAAATTTTATATATCTTCATTTGTAATTGGCGATACTCCAAACTAATATTTTAAAAAATGTGCATAACAACATGATGAATTGGATGTTCTCAGCTTGCATCCTTAAATTAATATCAACTTCAATTTTATTATAATATTTGCCCATGCCTCTACATATGACTTGTTTTAGTTTGGGCAATGAAATGTCTAATCTAGCACTAAATACAATATTACTTCATCCAATATAGTGAAATGTCTAATTTAGCAACAATATGACCACTTACCATTCAATAATAGTACTCCTATCGTAACAATCTCAAACAATAATTATTTAATTTAATTTATAACTATTTTAATTATAATAACCTTAAATACTATATCGATTCTCTCCAGTTACAGAAAAACCTTATATAATTTAATAAAATTCACTAATTCTCATAAATTATGTGATTTAAAAAAATGTAATTAATCAGTCCACACATATTCTCACAAGTTCAACAATCCTCACAAATCACATAAAATGCAATTCATTTAATTTATACTTGATAAACTCAATTAATGTAATTTACACGTAATTGACATAATTTGTACCTCATTAATATAAATTCAATTAAACCCTAACATAAGAAAATAAATCCCAACATCACCAAATCATAATAAATTCTATAAAATTAAGAGTGAGATTGAGTGTTAACCTAAAATTTTTAAATGAGAATTATTGGAGCGTGAGTGGTGGTGGTGGTGAGGGCTAGAAGACAAGGAGACAAGGAAAAACTTGCAATGAAGAGAAAGAGAAGTTATTAAGGACAGAGTGAAAGAGAGAAATTAGAGGAGAAAAATAACCTTAGCTTTAGATTGGTTGGTTAGAAGTAACCAATTAAAATTAATAAGTTGCCCAATAAAAGTTTGCTAATTTTCAAATTTTTTTCCAAGCCAAAAAAACCTTTTCTTGAAGGTATATTTAAGTTTGATGTTACGTGATTGGGCTGCGCTAGCCTTCTTGATAATAATAATAATAATAATCTAAAGAAATTTGATATGTAATGTAATTGGTAATTTGCCGACTTATGAGAAGTCATTAGTTAGTTTCCTTTATAACCTTAATATTTCCAAATATAATTCATGCTTTCCTCCTTGCTATTTTAGCCCAATTTTCCGTTACGCTTGATATAGTGCGGCTCCCAGTATGCAGCCATAAAAATCTGTCCCTTTGCCCCCCCTCTCATTTGATCACGTTGTCAGTGTTGAGACCCGACCCGGCCCATGGATCTTCTTAGGCAGTTGCAGAGACAGTATACCGATTTCACTACCCTTCTCTATCAAGAGGTTAGTTTTGAGTTTTCTCTCTATTTTTTTATTTTTTATTTTTAAGGGAAGTCGTTTTCTTGGGTAATATTTCATTTCCTTGAAAATCAATCAACGGGTTGTAGACTTTAATTTCTAGTGGTTTTAAAGGGTTTTTGACATGGGGCTTTTTGTTGGTTTTGAGAAGGGTTTTGTGGACGATCAGTTCACTCAGTTGCAAAAGCTGCAAGATGAGAGCAGCCCTGATTTTGTGGTGGAGGTTGTGTCTCTCTTCTTTGAAGATTGTGAAAAGCTTGTTAACAATATGGCCAAAGCCTTGTGAGTTTGTTTTTCTTGTCTTCATTTTTTTGGTTTTATGTAGAGATACATGCGGTTGTTTAGTTGAATGTGGGGCTCTTTGCTTCGGATAGGCAGAAAGTACAAGTTTGCCTGCAAAATTGACTTATTAGGTTTTTTCCTGTTCTCTTCAGAGAACAGCAGGATGTTGACTTCAAACAGGTGGATTCTCATGTCCATCAACTGAAAGGTAGTAGCTCCAGGTATTTACTCACGTCCTTATTTCATTATAGGTTATTTGATTGTTCCATTTGTGCTCTAGTCACTTGTGAGGAAACCCAGATTTAATGGAATTATCGTTATTCTATCAAAATCACTTGCGTGCATGTCGATTACTTTAATTGTTTTGTCTTCTATAGTATTTAATTATAATATTGCTTTTTATGGTCAACAGCATTGGTGCAGCAAGAATTAAAAATGTCTGCATTGCCTTCAAAACTTTTTGTGAAGCCCAAAACCGTGAAGGGTGAGATCTCTTCCACACTTTCATAACAAATTTGTATCCTTTTCCTTTCAATCAATATTAATTTGTAAGTCTTATTCTGTTGCACTTGAAAGTTTGTCTATCATAAGATTCTTGACTGTTTATGTTTTGATCTATCAAAAGTCACAAAAGAAATTTACGTGTTCAAGTTTACTTTTGTGTTTATTTTTTCCTGTGACAGCAGAGTTCCTTTGGATTCCAGAATTGTTAACCTTAGGTGGATGGTAGTGGATATGAAGTTTGACAATTTGGATGCTATACCAGTAAATCAATTAGTTTAATAGGTTTTCATGAGATACTCGTGTTTCAGGAATGGTCTATCTGCTTTCCTTGATTGATCATAGAATTATGATGGAGTCCTATAAGCATCTGTTGTTTCATTGAAGTTAAAAAAATCATTGACTGGTGAAATATTGGAGCTGTTATTTGCCAATATGTTATTTAGTGCAGTCATGTTGATCTTGCTGGGTATTGTTCATCCTGTTTTTTTGGCTCTTACCCAATGCAGAGGATTTTGATTGACCCAAGAATGTTGGTGCAGGTGTTTGAGATGGCTGCAACAAGTGAATCATGAACACACTCAATTGAAGACCAATCTTCAATCTTTATTCACGGTGAGTTTTATAATTTGTAGTCAAAGTTAGTTTTAGTTTCCTGGGAAGGATCTGATCATCCAAGGGATAATTCCCACGACATTATTTATACTGGTATTCCACAGGGGAGAACTAGCTTGTTGCTCAACGTGCTTTGAAAAAGATTACTTCATTTATTGAATGTCCATCTTTGTTGTCCGCCACAGCAATTTAAAATCTCTAGTTTGATTTAGTTTCTAGTGTCTGATCATGTTCTGTAAAAAAATCATGGGGAATTTTCTTAAAAATTTCCTTCCTTGGGGTGATCAAAACTTCTTGAGCAGCTTTCTTGTCTAACATAAGAATGTTTTAACATTTTCAATTTCTATCTCAAGTTAATGTTTTTCAATATTTTTTCTTCTTTTTTGGCTGCTGTAGCTGGAGCGACAGATTGTGGCAAATGGGGGCTCAATTCCTGTGATGCAATAAGTAATGATGATATAATCTCCTTTCGACACAAATAGAAAGGTGAAAGTTAATGTTACAGATACAATTGTAAGTTCAAGAAACTTGGGAGTTCTTTGAAATTTGTATGATAGAGGAGTATGTTAATTGACTTTTATATATCTGGTGCCACAAAGCATGTAACTTTTGCCCCTTCTTAGGGGTGTTTAGGAAAGTGATAGAAGTTGCTTTTCAACGTGTGTATTTTTCTTGGAAATGTATTAACTACAAGCAGGAATGCTTCTAGCAATGCAAAAGACATCCTGCCATCAGTTTAATCACTAGGCTCAACCATGGAAGTACTCATCGTTGCTAGCAGAGAAATGTTGTCCGCGATGACCGAATGTTAAATGCTGGCTGCTCGTTCCTGTTTCTGTTTATCTGGGTGGGAAAACTCAAGCCAAACCCAAGCGGATATTGCTAAGTGTAAGGAACAGTATAAAGAAATTCAATACCTAAGCAAAATTAACTAGACGTATAATCCCATCCTTGATTTTGCTGGTGACAGGAAAGTGAATAATGAATGGATCAGCAGCCAAGTCCTTGCATGCATTCTCTAAAATGAACTAGCTCTTGAACACTTTGAAATGTGATATCATTCATTCAAGGAATTAAGTGTTCCATGTCACAAATACCACACTTGTAGTATTGTATTATTACAATTACAAATAAAACTAAATCTCATCACTGCTTTACCCTGGAATATTCACATTGCATTTGACAATAAAAAGAATGATGAGCTCTTTTATGATAAAAAAATTTGAACACGCTTAGGAGTAGAATTATTTTTTCACATGTTTATTGTAGTGAAATTACTTTTGTACCCTTGAAAAAAAAACACAACTAATGTCGGAGGGATATTTTTGGATTTTCACATTTTCTTGTACAATACATTTGCAGCATAACCCTTGAGGTCAACTTTCTTTTTGCCCAAGGTCAAGGGATATTTTGGGTTTTTTAATCTTGGTTTTCTAGGAAGTATCCCATGGGATTAGGGGTGTTTTGCTCTTTTCTAAAATTCAAAAGAAAAAATAATTGGTGCGTGCAACAGAGTATATATAATCAAGTGGAAGACACTCGTACCCTTTGGGTGATCCATACAGCGTCTCCCGATAGCTATATGTAGCCTTTGGTGATGGTGTCCAAAGCATCACATCACCCTCTACATTATAGATTAATGTGTGTTGACTTTCATGGAATAGAGGAGTTTTGACAATAATTTTTCTTCTCTTTTTTTCTTCTTTTTTCTCCTCCATTTTAAAAGTTATGCTGTCCTTATAAAATGATTCTCAATCATTTAATGTATTGAACTTGATTTATTTGTTTTTTAATTTTATTCATTGACTTTGAATTTTTATTTTTTCTCAAATTTAATTTTCATTATTTTAATTCCTATTTATTTTGCTTTTAATCTTTTTTTGATGGGATTTTATTTTTCAATTTAATCTCTAATCATTTGATTTTAATTTTTTTTTAATTCGATCATTATTCTTATGATTGCAATTCTTTTTATTTTGAGTTCTTTTCTTGATTTTTTTTTTTTACAATTTTATCTTTTATTATTTAATTTCATTGAATTTTCATATTATTTTTGATGATTTGTTTTATCATACTTTTAAAACCCAGTTTTGGAGGCAACTCTAATCATATCTCAGGTCACGAACTAAGTTGAATAATCAGGGTTACCAGAGTCAATTGTATTTTGTATTGTGCAAGAAGTAAAAATGATATTATTTTAATAATAATAATAAAAAAAATCAATGGGTGTAGACATTGTTTTTTCCTACCTAATTGCTTGATTTTTTATTTAGATAAAAAGTAGAAATAGTATAATTTTGATAAAAACAATAATGGAGAAAAATTCAATTACAATCCTTTTTTTTATTGGTCTTTCTTTGTTTTGAATTAATTTTAGATTTTTTTTTTCCAGTTTCATCCATTTCCATTTGATATTGTTTTGTTTTTAATATTAAATATGGTACTCATTCTCTAGATTGTTGTTTTTTAAACCATTTTCTTGGTTTTTTTCTTTCAATTTTGTCTCTTAACATTTTTTTTTTTTTCTTTTTTTTTTCTAGATTTAGTTCTTATTTTTTAATTACTTTTTTTAATCCTTTCGTTAATTTGTTTTATCTTTCAATTTTGTCCTTTAGTATTTTATTTCATTTTTTTTAATCCAAATTTGGTTTTCATTATTTTAATTCCATTTTTTTTATCCTAGGTTTTTTTTTTTCTATTTTTTAATTAAATCCCTCATTATTTTCTTTCATTAGTTTTTATATAAGATTTGATTATTATTGTTTTGATTACTATTTGTTTTCTTTTTAGTTTTTTGTTGGTTAAGAATTTTGTTCAAGATTGTTTTTGGTTTTCTATATGGTCATATGATTAGAGTTGTTGATTTTGAATTTTAGCTCAATTTAACTTTTATTTTTTTATTTTTTAAATTTCTTCCTTTAACATTAGACTAGTAGACTATTAGGTTTTGAACTTTTTTTTTTTTTACTTTCCTTTATTTGGGGTTATCTTGAATATCGAGTTAGTCAAGTTAATCTAGGTTTACTTAGGTTATTACTGTTTGAATATTTTTTTATGTTAGAAAAGAATTGACTTGCCTTATAGGTAAAAAAAACAAAAAAATAGTAAGAAACTATAAGAGAATGAGGTTTCACCTTGTAAAACCAAGTTCGTCCTCTTATATTTCATTATTCATATTTGGTATACAAATTCCCTTTATTATTCCCTCAAGTTTTGTATTTCTTTTCATTTAGTTATCGAGCTTTTTTTTTTCAATTGGTTAGTAAGCTTTTTTTCTTTTCAATTTTATCTTTTAAAGATGCCTTATTTATCTTCTATTTTTTTTTTCTGTTCTTTTTAGGTTGTGTTCTACTGTGCTTCTAAGCTATCAAAATAATTTTTTTTTCATGGTGAAATCGAGTGTTGATGTTTGATAATAAAGTTTTTAATTATTATGGAAAGTCAAATTAAAAAATAAGGATCAAAATTGATATTGACAAAAATTAACAACTTGTTTCCCATGTGTATTGTTCAAGGTGTATAAATCTACACTTTGGTCTCTCAATTTTAAATATTATGATATTTGGTCTTTTTTTGGTTGAATCTTTTGTTTACACCCAAACTTTACTTTTCTTATGCTACAAACCCTTGCTTTTGAAAAAGGAGATAAAAAGTTAGCGAAAGTTTTTAAAAGAGAAAAAACTCTTAGATAGCTGGATTTCGGCCAATAATGACTTTGATTTTATTGTTTATGGATTTATCTTTGAGAGGGAGACTTTATAGAGGCAATTTTTGTTTTTGATGATGTTAGAGAAAGTATATCACAACTTAAAATGTTTTTTAAATTTATTTTTTTTTTAATTTATTTTTGAACTAATTAAAATATGTTTTGTTGTTAGAAACAAGGTTATAGAGGTTCAATGAATTTTTATTCTTATGTTTTTATCTGAAAACATAATTGAATTCTAGATTTTTGGAGTCCAAAATCTTTAATCTTGATTTCTTGAATAAGTGCAAAATCTCTAGTTACTAGAAAACATACTAGTGGATGACACGTAATATACATAAATAAGTCAAATGTCATCCATTTTTTTTAAATAATAATTTAAAAAAAAATAATAAGGATGGACAATATAAAGTTTTCCTTTTAAGAAAAAAACCAGGAGAGCAAGCTTGACTTTTTAGGCATGTGTACTCTTGAGTTTAAATTTGAGCTAGGCATGCGAGCTCGTTCTTACAATCCAATTGTGTTGCTCCTTTAATTTTTTTTTTAATTTTTTTTATAAAAATATTTTCACACTTTATAATATTGAATCTTTTTGAATGAATTTGATTGAATGATGTTTAAATAATAATTCAATTATGCTATTTTTTTCAAAATGATATTAGCATTTTTTATGGTACTATTACCAATTTTTTTTAAATGATTATATATGAATCTAATATGCATAATTTTCTAAATGTGGATGATGTTTTTTTTTTTTGTATTTTTGTATCAATATTTTATATGACTTTACTATATTTTATTATTTTTCTATATTCTTAAAACACATGTGTTAAAATTATTAATTCATTATGTTTTTTTATTATTAAAACTTGTTTTTTGAGATTATGATATTTTCTTATTTAAAAAACCAAAGTTATGATAAAGAAATTATTACAAACAGGTACACATTAAAAAAGGAAAGTGGTTTTAATTAAAGGGCACCCTTTTTATACTTATTTCAAATCATTAATTATTTTTTTGAATGTTGGTTTTAATTCATTTAAATTTTATACAATAAAAAACATACCTAAAAAAGATTTTTTTTGTTAAAAAAATACATAAATAGAAAAAATTTATAACAACAATTACATTTTTTTTGTAAAATTTAAACAGTTACCTTTCTTATAAAAATATATTTTTATTTTTATATAATTAAATAAAAATAAATAAAGATATCTTAATATTAATAATATAAATATCTTCATGTACATCTACTTCTCAGTTTCTAATTTAGTTCCTGATTAGTGTTAATAATTCTTTTTAAACTTATTGGTTTATATAGTTTTTAATTTATTATATATATAGATATATATTAAATTTTTTTTATAACGCTAAATAATGCAATGATAATTCAGTCGTGTTCTTCTTTTATGCTAAAAATCAACCTGAAATCTTATGTTTGGTTACCAGACTAGTTAAGGAGTAGATGTGGGTGGCAGAAATCGATTGTCCTTTGCTCTCGAGATGTGGCACTTATGATCTTGTGGCCTTGTTTTATTATGAAGTTATTTTCGTAAGCCAAAATAATTGAACAATTTAATTTAAGTTCCACTCTTTGATCCCATGGGTTCAACTCATGATATTTATATTATAAACAGCACCAAATGATTTTTTCTTCACTTGTGCCGACACCATCATCCCACCCCACCCATTATGTATTTTTACAAGGTTATTTCCCATGTTATCACTACGACTTGTATTATTTTTTTAACATAAAAAAATAATATTTAAATTATAATTTTTTTTGATATTATTTTTAAATTTTGAAACTCTTTACCCAACTATTTTCTTTTGTTAATAAGCTTATACAAATATTTCAGATGACAAGTTGGTTATCCAAAGATTATTGTTTCTAGCATAACAAGAGCTCGAGCTTGCGACATAGTTATTTTACAAACGGTAACTAATTGAGCTATGAGACAAGAAGCTATAAAATAATAATAAAAATATATTAATCTGGTTCCCTGATCATATAAACCATTAAACCGACCCCACACCATTTAGTTCTTTTGTTAATAATCTTATACAATATAACGTTTATTTGGAAAATACAAAAAAAATGACTAAATAAGGAGTTGTTTTGTAATTTAGCACAGTAACAAAAAAATTAAAAAAATAACATATTCCATAAAATATTTAGATCAATAATACAGCTTGATGAGTTACAATTTTTATCTATAACTCGGAAAAAAAAGTGGTCAAGACAGATTTTCAGCTTCTCAATTCCCTGCCACGAAAATCAACCCAACAATTCTCAATTTAAAAACACAATTTACAATTCATCAAAATTAACATTTCATAATTAAATACAATGAAAATTCACATTATATTTAATTTAAACTAAATTTATAATTCTTATAACTTTAAAGTATATAATCTAACATTATTTAAAAATCATGCTAACTTGTGGACAAGTCTCAAGCACTCATTAAGAGGCTTGAGCATTTATAAAAAAAATTTATGCTGCAAAGGAAGTAATTCTTAGAATTCTATTAATTACTTTTTTAAAGTACATCTTTAAAAACGAGATATACATAAAAAAATAAAAAAAAAACTCATAACTTATCAAAAATGATAATAATATTTCATTTAGAATTTCTCTATTATATTTGTATTTTTTTTAAATAAACTAAAAAAATAGCTAATATGAGAACGCTAATTACTCCCCAAGTAATATAAAATTTCTCAAAGCTTGTGGATAAACCTAGAGTGTTCATAGACAAGCCTACAATATTTATGAATGAGCCGACACCATCCCAACTTATCCAAATCAAGTACAGACTTGTAATTGCAGGGATCAACATTAAAATTACCTCAGTCTATAAACAGATTTGGAATGCTCATGGACAAGTCTAGGTCACTCTTGACGAATCTGTCTCCCTATCCCAAAACCAATTCACATGCAAACGGCTAAAGATATTATTCTATAGATTTGAATTCTTTTTTTTTTTAATATTGAAAGTATATAGTCAATAACGTTCCATGGCTGCAGTCTTGTTTTTTACGCTTGCTGTCGGGGTGGGGGTGGATTGGATTCTTATTTCCATGATGAACGGCACTGTGTTTTAATTTGTTCTTGATTTAAAGTTTGCTTTAAACCTACAAATCATCCATGTTTCGACACGGAACTAATGGTTGCTGACAATTTACTTTGGAAAAAAATCACAATTCTTGCTTAGAAAATAGAAAGGAAAGACAACAAGGGGATAAAATTTCTCGTGAACAGGTCTAAAATATTTATGAACAAATATGAAATGTTTATGGATAAACTTATACCATTTCAATTTATTTAAATTAAGAACAGACATATAATGCTCGTGTAGGGGTCAACATTAAAATTGCCTCAGCCTATAGATAAGTTTGGAATGCTCATGGACAAGTCCAGGTTGCTCTTGAACGAATCCATCCCCCTAACTACATGTCTCTTTATTCACGATAAATGATATCATTTTCCACTAAAAACGCTTTGAAATACCTAATATTTCAAATCTCTTGAAGTATATCACAATACTAATTAAGTCTATTGTTGACCAGAACTTATCTTATCTCATCAACTTCTTTACAAATATCAACCCCTACTCTTCAAGCCTTCCGTAACAAGTAATACATTCATCATCTATAGTAACACTACTGATATTTGTTAAATGTAATAAACCAACGCGTTATGGACAAACACTTCTCATATAGTCGTCCAGATCAATTGCGGATGTAGCTCCACAAATATCCAATTTCTCCTGGCATCCCATGTGATGATGGGTGATGGTGGCAGCGGCCAAAAATGTAAGGAAGACCCGCTGGTAGAGAGAGAGAGAGAGACTTGTACATCCCGATAAAGAGAGAGAGAGGAGAGATGGTGTCACTGTGACAGTGTTGGTGTTTTGTGGTGGAGAGGGAGAAGGGTGTAAAGAAACTGTGTTGTTTCCATATATAGATTGTATTATTTTTTCAATTTTTTTTATTTCTTTGCTAAATTAAAAAAAAAAAGTCCTAATTATTATCCTCAACATCAGCCAACTTTATCATTAACAATCAATTCCAATTATTATACGCTGTGAAGACCCATATTCTAAAAACTTGAGCACTCTACGCGATGGCACTCAGCAGGCTCTAAAAAGCCACATATTCAAAACTACAGGTTATAGCAAGAACCCATACAAGATTGATGGCCAGCTCGATATATAATGAATGACACCTTTTCCTTCGAATGCAAAGCTACCTGGCTAAATAGGGCCAGCCCTAAATCTGTAATGGAAAAAAACACTCCGAGAATGGCTACTTTCGTTAGGGATTCTGGGTGAAGTAGTACAGTCTGTAAGAGCAAGGAATTGCTGTAAAAGTATATACATTATATACATGTACCACAATTTCTATTCCCTAATAAAGTGTTACGTTTCCCTCACACAATGAGAAATGTTTCAGTGGCATATGCATTACCAAGCACTGCCATTATCATTCCAAATCTGAGTGGCTATTTTTCAACCAGATTGTGGCAATCACCATCGTGGAAAAATAGTTCGAACTTTACATTAGAAGGAAAGAATGGGTTCAAGTTGTTCAAGTAAAGTGATGGGAAAGAAATAACATCAAAATCTTCTGATGATATCACAGCAGCAGAAACTACTTTTTCGAGGAGCGAGTATGTGTCGGTAACAAGTGAAGACAATGCACAGTTCATTTTCCTCTCAATCAATAAGAAGACGGTGAAAAAATCTACCTACACCAGGACAAACATCTGTCCCAAAAACAAGCTACAAATACCCCATTTGCTCAGTACTCGTAACTTGTGAGTCTCTCAAATTGATCAAATACACTTGGCTTAAGCTATAAAAAGGGTTTGGAGCAATAGTAACAAGAGGCAACTGAGACCAAATTCTTTTTTCATAAACCGTGAAAGATATAGTGGAAATGGAGGAGGGGGAAGAAGATGTGAAGGTGGGTGCAAATAGGTATGGAGAGGGGCAACCCATAGGAACAGCTGCTCAAACCCAACATGGCAAGGACTACACAGAGCCACCTCCAGCACCACTTTATCAGCCCGGGGAGTGGTTATCATGGTCTTTTTACAGGGCAGGCATCGCTGAATTTGTTGCCACTTTTTTGTTCCTTTACATCACAGTTCTAACTGTCATGGGGGTGGCAAGATCCAGCACCAAGTGTTCCACGGTTGGCATTCAGGGTATTGCTTGGGCTTTTGGTGGGATGATTTTTGTTCTTGTCTATTGTACTGCTGGCATTTCAGGTACTGCTCTTCTAACCATAGTTGCTATCTGATAAGTTATGGATTACATGATGATGTTTAATCATCAACGTGGTTGCGAATAATAGCTTCACGTTGTTGTTGTGATGCAGGGGGTCACATCAACCCAGCTGTGACTTTCGGGCTGTTGTTGGCAAGGAAGCTGACATTGACAAGGGCAGTGTTTTACATGATAATGCAGTGTCTTGGAGCAATATGTGGTGCTGGTGTTGTAAAAGCTTTCCAAAAGAGCCCCTACGAGATACTTGGTGGAGGTGCAAACACTGTCAGTACAGGATACAGCAAGGGCAGTGGACTTGGCGTTGAGATTCTTGGCACCTTTGTACTTGTCTACACCGTCTTCTCTGCCACTGATGCCAAGCGTAGTGCCAGAGACTCCCATGTTCCTGTAAGTAAAAATAAATGTTATTTTTTTTTCCTTGATGTCTTTTTATCATTGAAATTGATTTCCAAAATGCTACATTTGGATGGTCAGGTCCTGGCACCACTACCTATTGGATTTGCAGTGTTCTTGGTTCACTTGGCAACCATTCCTATTACAGGCACCGGTATTAACCCAGCCAGAAGTCTTGGTGCAGCCCTCATCTACAACAAGGACAAAGCTTGGGATGATCATGTAAGCCTCTCACACGTTATTTTAGTCCCTACACTTCATCTTGGTAAGGCCTTGGGAAAACATTAGCAGCGTTTAATTCTTTTTTGGTGCAGTGGATATTCTGGGTAGGACCATTCATTGGAGCGGCGCTTGCAGCCTTGTACCAACAGATAGTGATCAGGGCCATCCCTTTCAAATCCAAATGATGCATGACAGAAAACAAGGTTCTTTAGAGTTCCCGATCAAAGTATATCTGAAATAATCCTCTTTATTCTGCTATTAAGGGATTTAGTTATTTATTTTTCGTCCCTCATTTTAGCATGTAGATGGTGAAGAAAGAAATGTTATAGCTTATGGTAGTGGTGGTTCCATTTATGTAAATTACTCACTCACCAGGTTACCAGAATTACACGTTCGAAATTTTGGAATATGGCTCTCAATTGTGTCTGAGTCTACTCCTTTGGAAGTGTCCTATCAACTCTAAATAAATTGTTTCCCGGAATGGATTTATCTACAGGTGACTATTGGGAAACATCGGACGGTGTGAGGTGTTGCAGAAAAGTGAATTTCACAAGCACACAAGAAATAAACATGGACTTCAAACTGAAATGATTTCAATGAAATATTAAGTATGATTTCTAAACTTAGACAGGTAGTATGGAAATGGACTCCATCTTCAATAATTGATGTCAAGTTAAACTCAAGAGTAACATGGCATGCCAATGAACAAGAGACGAGTATCAAGAAGGTGAATTTCTAGGATCAGACAAAAAATAAATACATACAAGGCCACAATAACTTCCATTTATCTACAGACAGAGAGATCCTAGCTTAAACCCCCAAAGAATAAGCTTAAACAATTTAATGACATGTGCCATGTAGAATGAAGAAAAATCGATGTGAAGATGGTTGCATGAATTGCCCCCAAGAGATGCAATAATGACACATGGACTAGACAAACAGAAGGTAAAACAAAAAGATATAAGGTTAGAACACTCATTCCCAGTTGCGTATTTCAGTTGGGCTTTCATACAAGAGACTGCTGAAGCGATATATAAACAACATGAGACTCCTTCATTTGCAACTTTTCCAGCTCACTTGTCGCTGCACCAATTACATGCAGTTCATAGACAGCAATCACTCGAGAGTTGAGCATGAAGCATTCATTTCACCAGAAGACTTGAGCTGGCCTCTCCATTGTTGTGCTGCTTCAAAACTCAATTAAAGAAAACGAAAAGAAATTAAACGCTGTCCATAGAATTCAGTTCAATCAAGTTTTATCTGAATTCTTGTGTCCACAATGATCTTACATGCTGAACTTCAATTAAACTTTTTTCTTAAAATAAACAAATAATTACATATTATAGAAAACCGTACAGCCACACAAGCCATTCAATCATCTTTCGCATGGCTGCCATCATCACCACCCCCTCCCTCACCTTTAAAATTGACAATTTTACTTTTAATTTCAGCATACAAGCATTTATTAATTTTTAACATCGAAAGTAATCAGAAATTTATGGAACACCCATTAACACAAATTCAAAATCAAACCTTACTACATAGAAAAGTCCAAACAATAAAAGAACAAAATCAAGGACAATGAATATAATATTAAAAACATAAAACCCAACAAAAACTCAGAAAAGTCCATAACAGAGGATACATATTGATGCAAGAAAAAGCTATAAAAACATAAACAACACAATAATTTTGATGAGCTAAAGGGTTATAGATGTTAACTTTGAATTTTTAATTTATTTCTAAATAAAACTAATGAAGTTTACCTCTGAAGTTTATAAGACCTAGCTCACGAAACCCTCTTTATTAGGAAATAACTAAATATTTGAAAGCACCTAGGAAATTAAAATAAAAACGTGAATTAAATAATAAAATAAAAAATCAAGAAAAAAATAATATAATTAACCCAAATAGCACTATTTGAGTGATTTGATAAGTGATACGATGCTTAGAAAAAATCTGAGTTCAATTAAATAATTAAATTTTTTATTATTTTTGTTTTAAGCTATTAACTAAGTTTGACATGATTATATTTTTTTTATATATAAACCTGTTTTACTGGTCTATAAATGTATCTATTAAACTATTAATATAGTCTGTCTAAGTCAAATCCCTATATATTTATGTTATATCCTTACTTGAATATTTATAAATTTTAATTTTTACAAGTTTAATTATATCAAAATAATTGATTATTTCTTTATTAATGAGATAAAAAATAAGACTATATTGTTTTTTAAAAAATTGCATCAAAATTCATGATTCATTATCTTTTTTATTAAAAAATATTTTTGAGATTATGATAATTTCTTTGTTTTAAAACATAACTTTTGATAAAAAAAATTATTAGAAAAAGTACACATTAATAAGGGAAAAATTGTTTTAAGTGAAGAGATACCCTTTTTATACTTATTTCAAATCACCTTTTTTTTTTTAATATTGGTTTTAATTTCTGGAAGCTTTTATACAATAAAAAATATATAAGAAAAGATGTTTTTTCTTTTAAGAAATACATTAATAAAAAAATAATTTATAATGACAATTATATTTTTTTGGTAAAATGTAAATGATTATGTTTTTTTAATAAAAATATATTTTATTTTCATATAATTAAATAAAAAACATTTGAAGATAACTCCACATTATATATATATATATATATATATAATTGATTTAAAACAATTCAAGCTATGGGAATTGAGTTTGAAGAATTAAAAGATATCAAAATCCTTTTCATTGCCGAATTCATGGACTAAAATGTATGGGCAAGAAAAGGTTCAACTCCCGTTGTTTTGATCCATCAATTTAATTTTTTTTTAATTTAATCAATTTACTTTGTCTTAAATTAGTATTTGACTTGGTAGTTTTTCTTTATTACCTTGATATAGAGATCTTATAATATTAAGAGAAATTTCAGTGCTTGATTAAGGCTTGATTAAAATTTTTTTTAACTAATTTAAAATAATTTAGTTTTAAAAGGTTAAATTTAACAATCTAATAAATATGAATTTGACAGCGTGTGTAATGCACACACTAGCATTTGAGATGCTAGGCGTCATGCAATGGTTTAACACTGCTCTACGTGTGTTGTTGGAAGTATCAGTGTCTTTTTTCTTTTGGGTGGCACATGATGACATGTGTGAGACAGTTTATATTGCTGACATTTTGTTTTTCTTGAAATTTATGCTAATCATTTAAAATTTCAGAGTTGCCTTTTTATTTATTAAAATTTCAACTGTGATCCTTATTCTTTTAATTTTTAATTTTTATTCTTTTCTTTTTTTATTCTTTTAATTTCTAATTTTTATTCTTTTCCTTTTTGTAAAATCTCAATTTTCATCTTTGAATCCAAATTTATGATATACTATTTTTTTATTCAATTTCACCCTCATTCTTTTAATTATTTTTTGGGCTTCTTTTATTAAATTAATTTTTATTTTCAATTTCACTCTTTAATAAAAAAATATTAGTTATTCTAGGTCACATTTTTAAAAAGTAAACACAAGTTGATACATATTTTTTAAAATTGGTTTTGGATTTATTTTCTTTTTGATTTTATCATTAGATGAAATAGGCTTTATGATTTTATTTATTTTATTTTTTATTGAATTATCTCAATCCCATAACCTAGATTATGAGGTTGTCGAGTTAACCTGGATAGGTCCAGGCCTTTTTTTTAGGTCACTTTTTATTTTTTCTTAAAAAAAAATTTAATCTGTTTTTTTTTTATTCTAGCCTTCAAATTTTTGTTTTCTTTGAGATTAATCTTCATCATTTTTCATGTTTTGAATTTCTTATGGGTTAACTTATTAGTGGTCTATTTTTTTATTATATAATTAAAACAAAATAAACTTATTTGATATAATGAAGTCTATGATTCATGTCATGAATATTTTTTTCTTTAGAATGTATTTGTAACACCTAAACATTATTATTTTTATTAAAAAAAATTAGGCTACTTTATCTAGTAAGCTTCTACAATATAATATTTAGTTGGAAAATACAAATGAACCACTAATCAATATCCTCAACATCAGCAACTTTATCATTAACCATCAATTCCAATTATTAGACGCCTTGAAGACCCAAATTCTAAATAATCAAAACCCACAATATGAAATGGCACTCAGCATACTCCAAAAAGCCACATATTCAAAACTCTAGGTTACGGGAAGAAATCATACAAAATTGATTGATGGTAATGTAATGAAGGGCACCTTTTCCTTTGGATACAAAGCAACCTAGCTAAATAGGGCCAGCCCTCAATCTGTAATGGTAAAAACACTCCACGAAAAGCTACTGTCGTAAGGGATTCTGGATGAAGTCGAACAATTTACAAGTCGTTGGAAATGCACTGCGGGTTCGTTATTAAAATATTTTTTATTTTAAAATATATTAAAATAATATTTTTTTTAAATATTTTTGATATCTATATATTAGAATGATATGAAAAAATATGTTGGTGTTTGTCAAACGATATGTGTATTAAACTGACTTGCATGAGAATTTCATATGAAGAGATTACTTGTGTATATGGAAAGACTTATCCGATAGTTGTGTAAGTGATCCTTAGACTTTATATTACTGAGTTATCTTATATAGAGAATGTGTCTTTTGATCTTGCAACACATTGTTCTAATCAAGGATAACAAATGACAAAATATTGGATATAACATTAACTATATAGAGTTATTTTAGTAATTAAAAGAGGATTTAACACCCTAGGTAAATTAGAGAAAAATTTTCATTTATTCTCAAATAGTATTGATTATAAATCCTTGCTCAAGGTGGAATGAGATTTGAAAAAAAATTTAAATTTTATTCAAAGAATCAATGACTATGGCGTTGAGAACAAATATGATTTGATAGAGTAGATACACTTCATACTATAACATTTAAATTATAAATATTGTTAATGAAGGTATAACAATTATACTGAGAAAATAATCACTTGTGAATTTATAATATTTAGTGGGTGATGACAGATTGTTAGATATTGTACTTGATATTCAAATATAAATCAATTAATTATTGAATTGATAATAAAATAATTTGTTTAATTGATTAAATCTTATTTATTTAGGATTGTGGTTTATATTTGAGTCAAACTATTAGGAAATCTAATGAGTAATACATATAAAAACCATTGATAAAAAATTAAAATGAGATAATTAATCAATTATGACTTTATTGTAAATAAATTTTAGAGATTAAGGACTAGAACATAATTAATATAAGGGATTACAATTCTAAACCTATAAATAATCAAGTAACGACTTGATTGAATTAATTTCTAAAATTAGCGTAAAATAATTTATGTGATGTTATTTAAGGGGCAAATTGATAGGGTTTTTATGTTTCCCTATAAATAGAAGGTTATGTTTTTTATTTCATAAGGTGAGAAAAGTACAGCAGGTGAACACTTAAAATAAAAATAAAATTGTTAGCACTATAAGGTATAGCAATCCCTCTCTCTTTAAAGAATTTAAAATATTTCTCACTAGTAGTTCGTGTACCTTATTATTAGTGGCTGAAAACTTAAATGACTTATGATTTGTGATAACTCAGCTTTAAAGCAAATATTTAAAGCCGAAAAGAACATATGATTTTTAGGTAATTTTTGCATAAACCTTAAACAAGTCTAGATGGTTAACAAGATTCCTGAGACTCTTATTTTTTTTTTAAATTTACAGTTTTCATTGCGTATATGTGTTTCGAGAAACCTAACAATATGTACTTAAAATTTCTATTTCTTAATAAAGTGCTATATTTTTCTCATACAATGAGAAATGTTTCAGGTATCACTACCAGAAAATTGATAAATACAAATAAAAATACTGACGAAATATTTTCGTTGGTAAATTACAATGAATTTTACCATTGAAAATATTTTCTTGGTATATATTGAGGGAATTATGGTGTGAAAAAAATTAAAATAAAACAAAAAAGTATAATGACATGCCATTTTTATCAACAAAATTACCGTTGGTAAAATCATTGATAAAGTGTTCACTTCTTCTTAAGATTGTTCATCATGTCAATTACAAAAAAAATCACTGACAGAACATTCCGTCAATATTTTCCAGAAAGCACCGTAACTGTTCACTTTCCAATTGCACTGTTAAATACTGTTCTTTTCAAAAAAATCATTGATGGATTGAAAAGTCATTGGCGTTATTTGGATGGTTTCTGAAAATTTTTGGGTAAATTAAAAATTTAAATTAAATATTACAGACAAAATCACTGACAGATTAAAAGGTTGGTGATATTTGGCGGTTTCTAAAAGTTTTTGATTAAATTAAAAATCTAAATTAAATATTACAAATAGAATCACCGATAGAATGGTTAGAAATATTAATATTTAATTTTCTGTTGATAAAACTATCGATAAAATACCTCAATAAATAAAATCCCTCATTTCACGACAGATGAACCTATTCTTCTTCTTCCTTTTCTTCTCCTTCTTCCCTTTATATAAAAAAAACAACATCCTTTTATTTCTTTCTCTCATCTTCTCTCCTTAACTTCTCTTCTCCTTCACTCTTAGGTATGTTTTCTTCTTCTTTTTTTCTTTTCTCTTCTCAGATTTTAAGTAACGTTCTTTATGAATTTGTTTTTTTTTCCTCTTCTCAGCTTTACTCGTAACTATGTTAAGATAAGATTTTTTTTATTATATTTGTCTTTTTATTTTATTTTTAATTTTTAATAATTGTATGAATGTTGTTGTAAGACTTTTTTTCCCATATGAGATCAATGTTGTTGTTTTTATTTTATTTTTATTTTTTTGTGGTATTTATTTGTTGCAAAATTTCTAAGTTGATTTTTTTCCCAAGCAATTCAATTTTGAGTATTATGGAGTGTTGATTTATATTTAATTCAATTATTTTCTAGTTTTGTTAAATAGATTTTTTTCAGATATTTTTAAATAATCATTGATGAAATTGCACACGTTTATATATTTTTAAATAATCATTGATGAAATTGTACACGTTTATTTTTTTTTTTTGTTATATGATAATTTTCTTGAAGGAAATACGGATGAAATAAGCTAGATTTGTTTGGCATGTGTTTTCTATTTATAAAATCATTAATTTTTATTTTTTTATTACTAAAATTAACGACTGATGATAAAATTATTTATGAGTGTTATTCTGACGGCTATATTTTATTAAAGAATTTTTATATATGGAATAATAATCTTATGCCGAGAGAAAATTCTCTGTCAATAAAATTGTTAAATATTAAAGTGTATAACTATATACAAATGAAACATAATTTTGGCATATGCAGTGCTAAGCACTACCATTATCATTCCAAATCTGAGCGGCTACTTTCAACCAAATTGTTGCAATCTCTATCTTGTAAAAATGGTTCAAACTTTCATTAAAAGGCAATAATGATTTCAAAGAACTGTACAAGAAAAGTGGAAGCTACACATGGGAAAGAAATGACATCAAAATCTTTTCATGACATGACAGCGAAGTGAAGACAATGCACAGTTCATTTTCCTCTCAATCAATTAGAAGACAATGAAAGAAACTCACCTACACGAGGACAAACATTTGTCCCAAATTCAAGCTGCAAATACTTTTTCAAGTAGCATGGATCGGTCGGATGTGAAGACAATGCACAGGTCTTTGTCCTCTCAATTAATCAGAAGACAATGAAATAAATTCACCTACACCAGGACAAACAATATTCGTCCTAAACTAAAGCTACAAATACCCCACACTCTCACTACTCGTAACTGGTGAGCTTCTCAATTGATCATATAGACTTAACTTCTGTAATAAAAAAAGGCTTAAAACAATAGTAATAAGAGGCAAGTGAGACCAAATTCTTTTTTCATAAATCGTGAAAGATATAGTGGACATGGAGGGGGTAGAAGAAGATGTGAGGGTGGGTGCAAATAGGTATATAGAGAGGCAACCCATAGGAACAACTGCTCAAAACCAAGACGTCGAGGACTGTACAGAGCCACCTCCAGCACCACTTCTTGAGCCTGGGGAATTGTCATCAGGGTGGGGGCGGAAAAATCCCGCACCAAGTGTTCTACGGTTGGAATTCAGGGCATTGCTTGGGCTTTTGGTGGGATGATTTTTGCTCTTGTCTATTGCACTGCTGGCATTTCAGGTACTGCTCTTCTCACCGAAGTTGTTATCTGATAAGTTATGGATTACATGATGATATTTAATCATCAATGTGGTCTGAATAATAACTTCATGTGTTATTGTGGTCATATAGATTTAAGGTTTAGG
Organism: Populus euphratica; assembly: GCF_000495115.2. Classification (NCBI taxonomy): domain Eukaryota; kingdom Viridiplantae; phylum Streptophyta; class Magnoliopsida; order Malpighiales; family Salicaceae; genus Populus; species Populus euphratica. The sequence goes on from NW_011499852.1 coordinate 2,974,941, forward strand.
ATTTGAGTGATATTATCTTTTTTATATATTTAAAAATATTTTTTAATAAAAAGTATTATTTTCTCAATTTTTTTTCTTGTTAGCGTGCTAAATAAAAAAAATTCCTAATCATTATCCTCCACATCAGACAACTTTATCATTAACCATCAATTCCAATTATTATACTCTTTGCAGACCCAAATTCTAAAAACTTGAGCGCCATATGCAATGGCACTCAGCAGGCTCTAAAAAGCCACATATTCAAAACTATATGTTATAGCAAGAACTCGTACAAAATTGATTGATGGCGAAGCTCGATATGTAATGAATCTCACCTTTCACTTCGAATGCAAAGCTACCTGGCTAAATAGGGCCAGCCCTAAATCTGTAATGGAAAAAAACACTCCGAGAATGGCTACTTTCGTTAGAGATTCTGGATGAAGTAGTACAGTCTGTACGAGCAAGGAATTGCTGTAAAAGTATATACATTATATACATGTACCACAATTTCTATTCCCTAAAAAATTGTTACGTTTCCCTCACACAATGAGAAATGTTTCAGTGGCATATGCATTACCAAGCACTGCCATTATCATTCCAAATCTGAGTGGCTATTTTTCAACCAGATTGTGGCAATCACCGTCTTGGAAAAATAGTTCAAACTTACATTAAAAGGCAAGAATGCGTTCAGGTTGTTCTAGTAAAGTGACGGGAAAGAAATAACATCAAAATCTTCTCATGATATCACAGCAGCAGAAGCTACTTTTTCAAGGAGCGAGTATGTGTCGGTGACAAGTGAAGACAGTGCACAGTTCATTTTCCTCTCAATCAATTAGAAGACCGTGAAATAAATCTAACTACACCAGGATAAACATCTGTCCCAAAAACAATAGATTTGGTATGTAATTTATTGTTTTCATTCAATTTTTGAATGGTTTCTATGGTAAATATGGTTTTTTTTTCAATATGTAATTATTAATTTGAATAAAAAGAAAGTAAAATTAATGAATTAAGTTGATTTAACCTAAAAAACAAAAGACAAATAAAATTCAGTAAACCTTTTAACGATAGCTTGAAATGCTTGATTATTTTTCTTTCTTAAAGCTTTCATTGATAATTGAATATAAAAATTGCTTTTTAGTCTTAAATTTGATTGATGTTAAGGAATTAATTAGATGCTTTCACTAATTAATTTAATCTTTCTCGATCTTTCTTGCTTAAAGAAATTTAAGTATTTTTTAAATTAAAAGAATACTTATTTTAGTTCGATGATCAACCTAATTTGTTGAATAAATAATGTTTTTGAATCAAGCATATAAACATTAAATTATCTTTTATATTTTATTTTCAGAAGTTTAATTGTCAGTGGAAGCCCGACTGCAACATTAAAGCTTTGTTTTTGAATCAAGCATATAAACATTAAAGCTTTTTTTTCCTTCTTTGTATGATAAAAAGTTAAACAACAATGTATAATTTTTGAATAATTAGTTTTAACGATTGAATGAAATTTTATCAATAATGAAATCATAAATGAAAGTGCCTTTGTTTAAGTGAAATCAAGTTTTCAAAAATTCTAAATGAAAGTCTATAATTGTTGTTTGATTTCAAAAATTCAATGTTAGTATATATATTAATAATTTTTTATTTTAATTTGATCAGTTTTTTAATTTTAATGAACTAACTATTTTGTAAAATTGACATGTAAGGAAAAATTTTACTAGAAGAAGGCTGACAATGTTATTACTATAAAGGTGTGGGAGAATCACAATGCTAGTAGGTAAAATTGAATTCAAAATGTTATTTTTCATTATCTTAACCAATAATTTACTACTACTATGTAGGTTGCATGATTTCTAATATGAGGTGAAAAAAATAAAATCAAAGAAATATTCAAAAGAAAAAGGTCTTCTAGGCTAGGAAAACGTGGCTATGCGCAGAGATTTCAAACCATTGCATGTCTCGGGGCTATCTAGGATGCTTATATCTAGTATATTATGTTTTAACATTTCACGTGATGATTTTAATATGATACAAATAACCAAAACAAGGTGATTCATGGTTTAATTACCACACACATCAGCAAATCCATTTTATTTATTTTGTATGTGAAACAAATTGTAACATTTTGTTATTACTTTTTTTTTTAAAAAAAATATTGTGTTATATAAAAATATTTAACTAACAATAACTTTCTTTTGCAGGCTACTTCTCTTAGACATGATCCAAGATCGATTGAGTTTTTGTTGAAACTCACATGTGAAATGAGAACCGTCAGAAAGCAGTGTAATAACTCATTGATAGTCAAGCTCAAAAGTTGATGGTAAGTTGAATTTCAACAATTGTTTTCTTAAGTTATTACTTTTTTTTTTAAAAAAAGTTGGTAATAGTTTTTTCTTGGGAAATATTAACACTTGATTACAAAAGATACAAAGATGATCCTTCAATTTATTTAGAACTTGATCCATATTTGTGGTTAGAGGCTAGATTATTCGGTAAACTCAATATAAATTAGGTTTATGGTATCTCAAATACTACAAGTGATGATATGCAGATGAACTATAATGTATCGACCATTACTTCCTCGCAATCAGGTTTGAGCTTCCAATCTCCGATTGTCTAACTAATTGTACGACCCTGCTTAATGTTGAGACGACCCAACTTAGATTTGAGATTACTTAGTTAATTCTACAAGGAGCTATTGTCAAACATTAGTGTTACATGTGTTCTATCTTGTTGCCTACCTAGTCTTCGGTCCTCTAGAAAAATTGTATTTAGTAATATTTTAATAATTTATAATAAAATATGATTTTTTATTTTAATTTTATTTATTTTAATTTTTTATGTTTTTTTATTTCATTTCTTAAAAAAAAATTAAATACAATATTGATGGAATTACAAACAAAATAATAATCACATATGGAATTACTGACGGAAAAAGTCCTTTGAAATGTTTTAGAAAGTGTGAAAACAATTATATAACTTTACCACTGACAATTATAGACAGAATCACCGATAGACTACATCCTTAAAAAAGTTCTAGAGAGTAGGAAAAAATTGTCAGACTTTGCCATTAACAATTACAAATAGAATCACCGATGAACTAAGTTTCTTTAAATGTTTTAGAGAGTTGAAAAAAATATTGGACTTGTCACTAATAGTATGTGAATCTCAATGGTTAATTATATTGGTAATATGAATTCAATCATTAATGGAATTATAAATAGTTTTTTCTATTGATGATATGCGATAATCATTAATGAAATTACTGATGGAATGGTGCTGATATTTTTTTTTGTTTGGCGTGTTTTTTCTTTCTTTAAATCCATGGTGATTATATTATTGAAGGAATGATCAACAAAATAGAAATCATCGATAATATGTTTTTTGATGACCAATGCTCATCGATGATTTTGTTGGTAAATTTTTTTTAACATAATCAATGTTTAAATATCAACAAAATATTCCATTGATTTTATGCAATATTCTAGTTGTAGATGCTTTTATATATACATACACTAACATTGTTTTAGAATGCCAATAAATTTTATAATGATGAAGCTATAATTAACAATATTTACAGTATTAGAAAAAGAAAATAAACACGAGGAACTTAAACTTCAAAACATTATTTTTATGTTAATGATGAAGATATTTTATTTATACTTCTTCATATTAAGAAATCTACTTTCTTAGTATATTTGATATTTTCTTAATATGTGTGTGCGCGCACATATGCGCACAATATAAGACCTAGAAATGACACTATAAAATACTTCAGATCTGAAATGTATCGTTCCAAAAAGAAACGAAAAGAAAAGTCAATCAGAATAAAATTGACAACCTTAATACCTTGACCTCTCTCCTTCGTTTACACCAATTACAAGTAGTTCATAGACATTAATCACTTAAGAGTTGAGTATGAAACATTCATTCCACCAAAAAACTTAAATTGACCTTCTTGAAAATGATTTTTTTTTTTCAATATTGTCATAAACTTCAGTTCAATCAAGTTTTATTTGAATTCTGATATTTACAATAGTCTTACATACTGAACTTTAATAGAAATATTTTTTTTTAAAAAACAAATAATTACATATCCTAGAAAAACATATAACCATACACACCATTCAATCATCTTTCACATTGATGCCATCAACACCACTCCTCACCTTTAAAATTGATAATTTTATTTTTATTTTTAGCATCCAAATAATTATCAATCTTTAACATCAAAAGTAATCACCAATTTATGGAATAAACATAAAAAAATTGCTCACAAAATTGATGGAGAAGCCACACAATTTTCATTATAACGTTGAGTAAAATATATATAAGAGGATAGTCTGTTTTTGGTAATGAATACATATAGACATTTGCTATAATTCTAGTAGAATAATTTTTACAGTAAATGGAAAGTTTGCATATAGACATTTGCTATAATTCTGGCAGAATAATTTATATAGTAAATGGAAAGATTTGTAACAGTTGGAATGCTAAACTTTAGTGGGAATCTATTGCTTGATTTTGGTAGAGTTGATGCGGGTTTCCTTAATATGCCCTTGTAAGATAAGACTCCCATTAGTGAGGCTAATCTTGGATTAGAGGAACACGGTACATTGTTGAGATAATGGTTTGGTCAGCAGATTTGCAAGCTGATCTTGGGTATGAACATGTTTGACGTGAAGAGAGCCCTTTTGAATTCAGTCACGCATAAAATACAGATCAATCTAAATATGCTCCATTCTGGAGTGATAAACTGGATTAAAGCTGAGATAAGTAGCTTCAAGATTGTCACGTAGCAAAGAAGGTGGAGCTTTGAGTGGAAAGTTAAGTTCACCGAGAAGAGTAAGCAACCACATTGTTTTAGATGCTGCGTTGGCTAAGGATCTATATTCAGCCTCTATAGATGAAAGTGTAACAACATGTTATTTTTTTAAACTCCAAGAAATGAGATTATGTCCTAGAAAGCTAATAAAAACAAAGGTGAAAGTGTGATCATTGACGTTGCTAGCCCAATCCACATCAAAGTATGTTGTGAGATTCCAGGTGGTAGCCTTTTGGATGTGAATACCATGAAAGATAGTTTACATCAGATATCAAAGAAGTCATTTAACTATTGTGTAGTGTGTAGTAATTAGCTTATGCATGAATTGAGATAACTTATTGACAGCAAAGGAAATATAAGGATGGGTGAGAAAGAGATATTGAAGACTCCTAAGGACTTGATGAAATTCAGTGCTATCAATAGAGGCAGTGACATCAACTAGTTTTAAGGATATACTAATAGATAGGGGGTGAAGACTTCCTTAGCACCAACCATGCTGGTTTTGGATAACAAGTCACGAATATATTTATATTGGGACAAGAATAAACCTGCAAAGGTCTGGAGATAACTTTCATGCCTAAAAAATAGTTAAGAGGACCCATATATTTCAAAAAAAAATTGATCACCAAGCTATTAAATAAAAGATTGCACAAGGCTGAAATCATTTCTAGTAAGCACAAGATCATCCATATATACCAACATATAACACATAACAGAGCCATGGTGATAAATAAACAAAGAGGAATCAGACTTAGAATTAAGAAAGCCAAGTTGAATAAGAACATGCTTGAGAGTTGAATACCATGCCCGAAAAAGGCTTATTAAAGCCTATAAATAACTTTACGCAGCTTACATATATGATGAGGTTTCGTCTAATCCTTAAACCTTACAGGTTGACTCATTTATACAATCTCAATAAGGTGACTATGCAGAAAGACATTGTTAACATCCATGTGCCTTAAGGTAAAAACTTGCATGACAACAACAGTAAGCATAAACTGAATGGTTGTAGGTTTTACAATGGGAATAATGGTTTCTTTATAATCAATCCTAGGGCGTTGGTGATAGCCTTTAGCAACAAGTCGAGCTTTGAAGTGATCGATTGTGCCATTGGCTTTTCGTTTAACAAGATGGGTCTGCAACCAGCTGGGGTGAAACTAAGTCCCAAGTGCCATGTCTCATAAGAGCAGTAAGTTCATCAATCATGGTTTAATGCTAATTTGGCATGGACAAAACTTGGGTAACACATGTTGGTTCTAAACTTTAAGGAAAAAGGATGTTATTCAAGGATTTGGTAGTTATAAAGTGTGTCCAATTTAATGGTAGTGGTGTTATGGTTATGGGAACTAGGGGAGACATAGTATGAGAGAAAGGGTACGCTCACAGTTTTGCTTAATTGAACACGGGTTCGATAACAATGAAATAGGGAAATTATTTAAAGAGTGTAAAGGAACCAGATAATAAAAAAAAGAGGGGTTACCTAAAGGAAATGATTCCACAGCGATGGCAGATTCTAAAAACATTTTGGGTTATGGTATACCCAATAAAAACACAAAGAAAATGACACAAACAAAGAGGAATTAGAGCCAAAAGACATTTTGGGTTATGGTATACCCAATAAAAACACATGGAGTGGACTTGGGCTAAATTTTATGTGTGTTATAAGGTTTGATTAGGGGATAACAAATACACCCAAAAGATTTTAATTTAAGATAGTTTGGCATTTGGCCAAAAAGACTTTCAAATGGTGATTTGTTTTGTAGTACAGGAGTAGGTTAATAATTAATGAGATAAGTGGCAGTATGAAAATCATGTGGCTAATATGAGAGAGAAAGATTGATATCATGTAGTAGAGTAAGAACACTTTCAACTAGATAGCGATGCCAACGTTCAGAAACACCATATTGTTGAGACGTGTGAGGGGCAGTTGTATAATGACTAATCCCATAAAAAGAGAGAAAGGGTTTGAGACTTATATACTTGCCACCATTATCAAAGTAAAGGCTTTTCATTTGTGATTGAAAACGTTTCTCAAGAAGTTATTTGAATTGAGGAAATATGCTCTTAACACAAGATTTTGCATTAATGGGATAGAACCACATATATTTTGTGTCATAGTCAATGAAAATTAAATAATATTGAGAAACATTTAGACCAACACAATGAGCAGGTCCTTACACATCAGTATAAATAATATCAAGGGGAGCATGACTTTAAAATTGGTAGGCCAAAAAGAAAGTTGATGGACTTTATAGATAGAACATGATGAACATAGAGAGTTTATTTTATTGTGTGCTATAGGAAGAGAAAAATAATTGATAAGATTTCTGAAAATTTTGAAGGATAGATGACCGAGACTTTTATGCCACTCGTTAAACAAGGTTTGCTTATGCATATTTGCAATAATTTTAGAGTTGGAGCCCACTAGTAAGTTTAGAAAATGATAAAAGATGCTTTAACATGCTCCTCTTAGTAATGTCACCCTCGTAGTTTGATCCTTCACAAGAAAATAAAAGGGGTGAAACTCAAGAAAAACATTATTTTGAGAAGTGAAGTGATGAAAATAAATTAATTTTTTGCAAATATTAGGAATATAAAAAGTCTCACGAAGTATAAATGTCTGTTTCGGTGATTTTAAAGTTAAGGAACTAATATAGGAGACTGCCAAACTTTACCCATCATCAATAACAACTTCATCAGTGCCATCATACTCAGAATAAATAGATAAATTCTTTAAGTCACCAGTAATGTTATGGGAAGCGGCAGAATGAAGAAGCATTTCTGATCTACTGGTTGAGAGGTAGATGTGTAGTTGGCTGTGACCTTTGATCGTTGAAGTTATGGTCAAGATAACTATATGGCCTATTTGGTTATAAAATTAGCATTTTGATTGGTAATGCCTTTGAGTGTACCGGGTTATTGAAGGCTTTCGATTGTCTTTGAAAGGGCCTTGAGGAATTTTATTATAATTTTAAGAACGAGTATGCCCTTTTTTTTATAAGAGCCCTTTGGATAAGACACACCATAAGAGCTATTGTGCTCTCGGTAATGGTGAGAATAATTTACTAAGGCAACAAGCTATTGGGTTGAAGATTCTTAACACTGTTGGTAGCTGTCATGCCCCACAAGAATTTCATGAAGCTCTTCAAATGTCAGAGATGTTTCCTGTGCTCGAATCGAGGTAGCAATTTCTCTTAAATCAGCACTCAGTCCATTAACAATGTAAAGGGTAATATCATCATCATAGAATGGATGATCGATGAGTGCAATCTCATTGGTAAGGGCTTTCACAGCCTGTAGATAAGCATGAATGGAGTGATTTCCTCGTTGAATCAAGGTAAGTTCTTCTTTAAGTTACATGACACGAGTTCTGGATTTATTGGTGACACGACTAAAAGATTGATGTCTTCTTCCAAGTGCAGGAGTGTCGAAGTAATAAATAACCCAGCAAGATTGGGGTTGAACCACAAGGAGGTTAATTGTACAAATTATAAACACCAAAAATAGAAACAACAACAACAACAACAACAACAATA
>NW_011499852.1:2983695-2983814 GCF_000495115.2 Populus euphratica
TGTACCAAGTGTTATACAATATAAATCAAGATTAGTCATTTAATAAGCAAAGTATTAAAGAGCGAACAAGATAACAAATACAAAACTTGGTAGCATCAAACATTAAGGTCCATATTAAG
>NW_011499852.1:2984325-3026282 GCF_000495115.2 Populus euphratica
TACTAATCAAGTACTAATCAACTGACATACATGTGATGAAGTTCTTTCCAAGCCTCATAAGAGGTTTTGTAACTGGCGATGAGAGGGGTGATAGTGGGTGAGGTAGAAGCCAAAATAGTGCTCAGGATTAATTTATCCTGACGAACCCAATGAGTTTTGTTGAACTCAATGGGAGAAGTGCTAGCTGGGGAGGGACACTGGGAAACTCCCTTAACGTAGTCAAGATAAATTGTGCTTTCTATTGAGGAAAGGTGGACGACGTTAGTTTCTCATTTATTTGTGTCGTGATGGTGAGAGCAATGAATGCATTTTCAGTGGAAGAGATGGGTGAATGTTTGGGTAGGTTTTAGAAGTTTGTTCTACAGAAGCTGATATTTTAAGAAAAAGGATCTGTTTGCTCATGAGAGAATTGGCTCTCATACCATAAACGATCAAACAACTACTCACAAAATTGATGGAGAAACCATATAATTTTCATTATAATGTCGAGTAAAATATATATAAGAGGAGAGTTTGTTTTTGGTAATGAATACATATAGACATTTGCTATAATTATGATAGAATAATTTCTGTAATAAATGGAAAGATTTGCATATGTACATTTGCTATAATTTCAACAAAATAATTTTTGCAGTAAATGAAAAGATTTGTAATAGTTGAAATGCTAAACTTAAGTGGGAATCTGTTGCTTGATTTTGGTAAAGTAGATACAGGTTTCCTTAATATGGAACATCAATTTAACACAAATTCAAAATTAAACTTTACTACTTAGAAAGGTCCAAGCAATAAAAAAACAAAATCATAAACCATAAATATAATATTAGAAATATCAAACCTAATAAAAACTCCGAGAAGCCCATAATAAAGGATACAACTAATGATTTCTCTATCAATGAGATTGAGATTAATTTATCTCTAAAACACATAGAGAAATCATTGTATACCTTAGCTTAGCTTACTATTCATTAGTATAATGAAATTACCTTTTATCATTGGAAGAAAAAAATAAGATGCATTGGATGCATTGGTGTTGCGGATAATTTGTTCTTTTTTGCATGACTTATTGGTCATTAAAGAATTATCAAGGGATATATATATCTTTTCTAAATTCTTGAAATGATAAAATAACTAAATTACCCTTAAGTGGACAAAATTTAAAGTTGTTGACTAAAGGTGTTTCTATCTTTTTGCTTTTTAAGCATGTGTGCTATCCATACTCTAATGACCCTTGAATGACATGTGTTGTGGCTTCTAGTGACCTAACTTGCTTTTTTTCCATATTATTGGAAGTGAAGTGATTCGACATTCTTTTCCTCTTAGTGTAGCATGTGTTAGCGGTGATGAAACGGTTTGTCATTGATAAATTTTTTCTTCTTCTTCTTTTCTCTCTCATTTGTAAAAAATCAGAGGTTGACTCTCTTTGTTTTTATTATTTTGATTTTAGTCCTTATTCTTATGTTTTCTAATTCTTTTCTTTGGATGTTCTGTAAAAGTTTTGTAGATTTTCAATTTGATTATTTAATCCAAGTTTATGATGTATTATTTTTTTAATTTGATCCTCATTCTTTTGATTTCTTTTCTTTCATTAAAATTATTTTTCTTTTCATTTTAACCCTTCAATTGAAAATCTTTTGTTTCCTTCTAATTTATTTTTTATTTCACTTTTCACCCATATTCTTTTAATTGCTGTTTTCACTTTTCACCCATATTCTTTTAATTTCTGTTTTTTTTTTATTTCACATCCTTTTATGTAATTTTTTAACCTAATTTTATCATTCTACATTTGATTTACTAGGGATTGGGCTTCATGATTTTTTCAAGTATGGTACTTCCAATTTAATGACTCGAGTCACATATTTCAAAAGTCAATACAAGTTAACATCTTTTCTTTTGCTTATTTTCTTTACCGATTTCATCGTTTGAAAATAGTGTTTTTAAAAAACAATATTGGCTATGTGATTTTCTTTGATTTCTTTTCTTTCAAGTTATTCTAATCTAATAATTTGGGCAATGGGTTTTTCTAATTAACCGAGGTTAGCTTGCCCCTTATCACCTAGGTTATATATCTGTAATGCTACCTCGAGCCTATTGTTTTTGTTCCTTTTTTTTTTTTATCTATTTTCATACTTTTTAAGGGTTTTTTTTCTAATTTATCATGATTTTTTTTGTTTAAAATATTTTTGATTGTTTGCTATTATTGCCTAATTTTTTTTATCTAATTAAAATAAAATCAACTTATTAAACTTGATCAATGCTATAACTTATATCATTTTTTTTATATATATATTTCTTTAAAACATGCTTGCAGAACCTATACTATCTTTGCCTTTTTCTTATTTTTATTCTAATTCTAATTTTAATTTTGATTTTATTTGATACATTCTTTTAATATCTTTTAACTAATTTTTTTTATTTATATTTCAATTAATACCACTCCTCTATTATTTTTCTATTTCAGTCTGGTTTTGTATTGTTTTTGTTTTTCGATATTTGGGTTAGGTAGCTTTTCCCCTTTTTCCGGCGGCGCTGTAAAACTGTTTGCTTCTTAAATAAATAAATAACTAGCGAAATTGTGTACCGGCTGAGATATGGCGGTTTATTATCCGTAACATGTATTTGTGATGAAATTTATATCCTTCGTCACAGTTTGGTCCATTTCAACTCATCTACTGCTCGCAACATAACAGTGATGATCACTGGGCAGGACTCCTTAGGACAGGAACCAGTACGCATAATCTAGGGCTACATATGTTGTGTATATTGCATTTTTAATTCATATACCTAATCAATGTATGTGTTGGGTAATAGGAGAAGCATACCGACTAATTAGTTGAGAATATTAGGAGAGGAAGGCAAGTGCCTTCGACAAATCTTAGGCATTCATATTTAGAATGTGACGTTCATAGCTAACCAAACTTGAACTTAACAATCTTGTGTAAATTATTAATATGAATTACGTGACAAATTCTTCTATTTACAGGCATCCAAATGATATTATCGTGCTGCTGTAGGCTGTAGCTCGACCCAACACTAGTCATGCCGTGGAATATTTCGTAGACTTTCTCGTTGTCGTATAGTTATGATCAAGTTGTGTCTCTTTTTCTTTAAGCAATTCCCATATTCTTTATAATCTGGTGACTGAACTTGACTAATGTCCACGGTCTCTTGGAAGCGTTTTTCTTTATTTGCAAGAATTAGACTTGAAAGTCCCGAGTCTTCTTATTATAATTGAAAACAGATGTTGAAGCCTATTTAATTTTTTATTCCCGAAGACAAAGAAGCCAGTGAATTTAGGGGTGAGCAAAATCCGAAAAAATTAAATCATAACAAAAAAAATCAATTAAATTAATTAAAATATTTCAATTAAAAATTATCAATTTAGTTCGGTTTTAATTTTATAAAAATAAAACCAGTAAACTCTAACCGAACCATTTTCTTTTTAAAGTACTATAAATAAATAAAAATAGCTTTTTAATAAAATACTGTTTATTTTCTAATCTAATAATCCTGGTAGACAACTACTGCCCCCCTAATCCATAGAGTCACAAACATTTTTTCTTCTTCATTCTTCAATCAATATCATGAAATCTTCATCAAGTCACCGATCATCGTTAACATCAACCACCCCTGCCCAAGCTTCTACAAGTGAAACGTGAAACCCAATCTTTTAATTTGCATTTCCTATTCTAGCATCTTAGTTAGTATTTTGTTTTTTATTATGTCTGTTGAACTTCTTAGAAATGATTTAACTTTTGATTGTTTGTTGTATAGGTAGATTTTTCTCCCTATTTACAAAGATCTGCGTAAATTCTTGATAAGCCTTTTAATTTAACTTCTGTATAAGTTCTTGAAAAGCCCACCACTACCAGTAGGAGCATTGTTTTTTTTTTTTTAACCTATTTCTTTATTTTTTTCATAACAAGTTTCAAATTCCGATAAAAATTTGGTTCGGTTTTTTCAGTTCTTGATATTAAAAAACAAAACAAAACCAAACCAAAATTGGTATGTTGGAACCGGTTTCGGTTTAAATGTTTTTTTAAATAATGTTACATGATTTTTTTTATAGATAAAAACCGAATTGAACAAAAAATGATTACCCCTGAACCTTATTACCCCCTTGTAGTGATAGACCATGTTGATTAGTACTTAAAAATATATTTTTATCAAGGTTTTATATCATCATATTGCACTTAAAGTATCATTAAAGTCCCTAACTTAAATATATTTTATAATAACAAGTCTGATAATATAAGATATCTTTAATTTATGGTAAATGTTTATTTCAAATGCAGGCATGTTTCATAATTCAAATGATTAATTGATTTGTTTAACTATTAAAAGTGAAAAGAAAAGAAATGACTAAGTTTAGAAAAAAGATGCCGATTTAATTTAAACTGGAATACTATTCAGTCATTGGGTCATATCTAGAGATGTAGATCTTGAATTTCAATTTGATTTATATGGTTAGAAAGCTAAAATATAGGTCTAAAACATTCATAAAGAGTCCAAGGCTTAATTCTGAAAGTCCAAATCTCAGCATCAAAAGAGAAGTCCAAATCTATTCTGTAGCCCATATACTGTTCAGTGTTCAAACTATATCTCGAGTTATAAAAGTACAAATGAGCTCATTTTTTTTTTGTTGAAAAGTAGAGACAAATTCACAAAACTTTAATTAAGACTATCTGTTCAAATTCTAATGTTAGAAATGATGTTTTGTTCAGAAAAAAAGATAAGAGTGGTCACCCACTCAATAATTAGTCATCAAATTAATAGTTTTAAATTTTAGCTTATAAAAGAAGACATTTGCCATACATTTAGGCATTTTGGTATTCAGATCAAGATCATTTTCTTTTTTTGTAGTTTAATATTTAAGTTTTATTTCATGTTATAGTCTCATTAATATCTAGTTTATGTCTTTCATTTCCCTTTCTATACTTATATAATCATGTTCTCCTCTTGTTTATTTATGTTTCTTTTCTTCATTATATTTAGCTAAGTTTATTAAGTCAAAATAAAAAGATTTCACTAATGGTGTTAGAATAAGTATAATATAAACTCAATATGGATTTCAATGCATATATCCTAAACAACTTACTATTAACAGGTCTTATCTTATCTTTTTTTTTTTAATTCTTTATACCTTATTTGTTAAATGGTTAATCTAGATTTGTGTTGTATAACACTTAGTACAATAAATGTATGACACTTTTATAACCAATCATATTGTATCATCTATACATGTACTATGAAAAGAATGTGATTTGTTGTTAACATAAGTTAGCAGCATAAATTTCTGATGATATTTAAAAATTCGGTGTTACTTAAATAAGATAATTAATATGATTATGTTAACAATTTATAATGAGTTATTAATGACAGATTATTCGATTGAAACTTTTTTTGTGTGTAATTTTCAGTTGAGTAATAAAAAGAGTTTATATCATATTTATTTTATTATTAAAAAGAGTTTATATTATATTTATTTTATTATTTCAAAAGAAAGAAAGAAAGAAAGAAAGAAACTACATTAGCCTAGGAAAAAGAAAACACTATTCGATTTCTAAATTTCTAACCCTGCGCATGCATATATCCTCGTGGAATCATAAGTTCGTTGTGGTAGTGATTATAATATTGCTCAACTAATTATCAACTTTTCATAAAGAAGCAACTAGTCTGTGTATCTACTATTCCTATCCATTTGCACATCAATTGTCATATATATAATGCTTTCATAAAAGCCTAGGCATGCCACGACTATAAGCTAGCATACGATCTTGTCCCATTTGGGGTGTGTGTGTATAGTTTTAATTCGGTTACTTAATCTCATTGAGTGAGATTTTTAATATTTTTTTTTTGAAAAGGATTAAAGCTTAAAAATAAAATGTGACAAATACTTTATTTTACGAAAAGCAAACAATGCGGTTGCATGGGCGGCTAACGTGAGTCGTTGGCAGAGACCTAATTGATATGGAAGAATGGAGAGGGCAAAAGAATTCCTAATCTCAACTACATAATCCACAGTTAACGCAATTAATTAAGGCTTCGCATTTTTTCTATCTTGTGGTTTTGATTGCTTCCAAGTTAACTGTTTCTTATTAAACAAGAGAGAATTTTTGGTTGATGTCAATATCTACCCGTTAGGAAATTTGGCAAGAAGAAGAAGGTGGTTCTTGAAGTTGTTGGTAGAAGCTTGAAGAGGAACGTCACCAGGATAACAAGGAGATGGATATTTCTTATGTTCAGTTTATTCTCCAAGTTATAAATAACTGAGGAACTAAATTCACCAAATATTTTCTATTATATAACTTAGATGAGCTAGCTGTATGCTGAAGCCATAAAAATTTGCTAGTGCTGGTTTTAAACTTAGCCAAATTAAAGAGAATGAAGCTGAGCTTTAATAAGGGAGCCATATGCCCGGCGTCCAAAAACGGAAAAAAAGTAGGCTAATTTAATGGCTTGTAGGTGTTGGTATCAACTGCCAACTACTCAGATCCCTCCTCACAACTGCCCTCGTTTACGCGTCAAAAATTTGTCTTTCAATTCTTAAATAAATATAAATATAACAGTATTGTATTAATTGTGCTCCCTTAAAAAAAAAGGGATAAAAAAATTCATAATTCATTAAAACTAAACTTAAAAAAATAACCAATAAGATTTTATTAATTATTTTCATAAAACCGTGAAATTTCTCGTATCAATCCCTCTTTTATTTTGTTTTTCTTTTTTAGATAAAAAATGGAACGTCTCGTCTCGTCTCCCAACAACATAATAGTTTCATGCTCTTCGCACAAACAATTTACTTCTTGTCCAGGCAATCTTTCTTCTCTCTTCTATTATATACCCTTCTCCTCTATCTCTCTCCCTCACTCTTCTTAACACGACATAACCTATAAAAAAAGCACACACACACACACACAAACACACAATAAATTAACAGTCCTTTCTTCTCCCTCCCTCTCTCGCTCGCTCTCTCTCTCTCTACTCCTCTCTCATGGTAATGGGGGCTCATCGCCATTTTGAACCAATAGCAAAATGTAGCACAGAGGGACGATCAAATCAGACTGTGGCTGCCGACCTGGATGGAACAATTCTTGTATCAAGAAGTGCTTTTCCATACTTCTTGCTTGTTGCTATAGAAGCTGGGAGTCTCTTAAGAGGACTAATTCTTTTAGCATCAGTCCCATTTGTATACTTTACGTACTTGTTTATATCAGAGGCAATGGCAATCAAGACTTTCATCTTCATTGCCTTTGCGGGACTTAAAATAAGTGATATTGAGCTTGTTTCAAGGTCTGTCTTGCCAAAGTTTTATGCTGATGATGTTCATCCAGAAACTTGGAGGGTGTTCAATTCTTTTGGAAAAAGATACATTGTTACTGCTAATCCTAGGATTATGGTCGAGCCATTTGTCAAGACCTTTTTAGGGGCTGACAAGGTCCTAGGCACTGAATTACAGGCTACAAAATCTGGAAAAGCAACTGGGTTAATCAAGAAACCTGGAGTTCTTGTTGGAGATCATAAAAGAGATGCTCTCTTAAAAGAGTTTGGCACAAATTTGCCTGATTTAGGCCTGGGAGACCGCGAAACTGACCATGACTTCATGTCCATTTGCAAGGTTAGATCTCCGTATTATTTGAACTGTAAAATTACTTCTCTCCTCTTTACTTGCCCCTCATTCTTTCTAAGTAAATTATTCAATTTTTTGGTGAAAATATAGCGTGAAGGAATTTAAGTTGTGTGTTTATGCAATTTGGACCGAATATCAATAAGCAATTAATGTGACAGACATGCAATATTCGATCCAAATTGAACCTGTTGGTATTCAATTGGAACACAAGTCAATGAGCAAATGAAGTCAATGCCCCTTTAGCTTCCTCTTCAGTTCTGAGAACAATTTGAGCACTGTGTGCTGCGCTGTTTCTAGCTCAATATGGAGAGTACAGTTTACTATTGGTTTGGTGAGAATGTTTATGGCACTCGTGTTTTGTGCATGAACTTTTTCTCTGTCCATCTGTGTAGAGCTAACGGCTTCAATTCTTAGCCCTTAATCTTATTGCTTTTCCTCGTATTTTTTATTACTGCTCCAATCTAATAAATTTCAATAACCGATGAAGTACACATAGCATTCAGAGCATATACTATCAGAGCAATATCTACCATTCATTCTTCATGTCCAAACCACTCTTCTATTCAAGTCAACTTGTAATCCAGACACCTCATGTAAGAGCTATGACGAGTGAATTACACAGCACTAGCTATATTTTATTCCTCCTTGATTTGTGTTAGCGAGGGATTTAGTGCCATTAATTTTAATGACTTTGCATGTATGGATAAAAAAAAAAAACAGTTTTGTCGTTTTAGATAGTCTCTCCAGTCGTTTTCAGAGTTAGATGAAGCGCAGTTAATTCAACGACACAAGTGGATCCCCATTCATTTAATTGAGATTATGATTAGTTTCCATAGCTTTCACTGGTTTGAACAATTAATTAGCAGCAAGCAGATTTGGCTCAGACGTGCATGTGAAACAGTACAGCTGAATTAGAGATTAATTTATGATCAATTTCTGCCATGAATTTAATCTCGTTAAATTACTGCAGGAAGGATATATGGTGCCAGGAACCAAGTGTGAGCCTCTAGCAAGAAACGAGCTTCTAAGCCCTGTCATATTCCACGATGGCCGGTTAGTTCAAAGGCCTACTCCTTTGGTTGCCCTCTTGACCTTCTTATGGATGCCAATTGGTATTATTCTCTCCATACTTAGAGTCTACCTTAACATCCCTTTGCCCGAGAGACTTGCCTGGTATACTTATAAGCTACTAGGAATTAGAGTTATTGTCAAGGGTACCCCTCCACCCCCTCCAGGGAAAGGCCACAGTGGAGTCCTCTTTGTTTGTAATCATCGTACTGTCTTAGACCCGGTTGTCACTGCTGTTGCACTAGGAAGAAAAGTTAGTTGTGTCACCTATAGCATAAGCAAGTTCACTGAAATTATTTCACCCATTAAAGCTGTTGCTTTATCAAGGGAGAGAGACAAAGATGCTGCTAATATTAAGCGACTGCTTGAAGAAGGTGACTTGGTCATTTGCCCTGAAGGAACCACGTGTAGAGAGCCATTTCTCTTGAGATTTAGTGCTCTTTTTGCTGAGCTTACTGATAGGATTGTGCCAGTTGCTATCAATACAAAACAAAGTGTGTTTCATGGCACGACGGTTCGAGGGCACAAACTGTTGGACCCTTATTTTGTGTTCATGAATCCAATGCCAACATATGAGGTCACCTTCTTGAATCAGCTGCCCAAAGAGCTTACTTGCAAAGGAGGCAAATCAGCCATTGAAGTTGCAAATTACATACAAAGGGTGCTGGCTGGGACACTTGGATTTGAGTGCACTAACATGACCAGGAAGGACAAGTATGTTAAGCTTGCAGGAACAGACGGCCGTGTTCTATCTAAGAAGGAAAATGCTTGAGGAAAATTCTCCAAAAAGCAAAAAAAGAAAATTCATCATTTAATTTCTCTACTGGTTTTTTATATGTTTGAAACATTGTTATAACAATAAAAATTGATAATTGTTATTGTGATTATTTAGTATAAAACTGTTAACTTTAATGTATATTTTTTTCAGTATATCTACAAATATCAAATTACTCTAATGTAATGTTTATTCGGTTTTAATAAATATGGTTTTAATAAGGTGTTTATATAATTAAAAAAACTAAATAGTAGGAAAAAAATGTGTTTAAACAAACATTTTTTACCCACACCTTATTTTTCTCATAATTAAAAGAAGGGGAAAAGAAACGAAAATTAAAAATCCATGAACAACCACCTCCTCCTAAAAACTCAATTGCGGAATGTCTTTACTGCCTTTCCATTAATTTGAGTTCATAGTCACACCTTGCAATGATCCTGGATAACAAACCCACATGCAGCACTTCATCTTAATAAAATCTAACAAACCTCAATGGAAGCCTTGCAATTCGATAGACTCTCTCCTTGAAGAGTTAGTACACAGATTATTGGAGGCATACAAACGCCTAGAGTGCAATAATTAGCCCCTATACACTCACCACAATCCATTGTCAATTCCTTGACCAGAAGGGCACAATCTTCCTTACCGAAAAACTATTACAATAAAGCAACTTTAAACAACCTCGATGACTCTAGTGGTGCTGGAATTATAGCAACTAATTAAGCTTTAAATGACCCATATCCATTATCTAATTATTCTTAAAATCTAAATTACTAAATGCAGTAAGAATATACTTTGACTACTTTGACTCGTCGGAATTATCTTAAGCACCATTAATCTTAGCATTTTTCTCATTGTTATCCTTCTTCCAATTACTATGATAATCGTGATTATAATTTTGATTATTCTTCTTCCATTCTTACATTTAAGGCAATCAACTTTAATGTGCCTTTTTTTCTTATAAAAAAATATAACAAATCCATATGCCATGATTATGATCTAACATGACCATCATTGTTGCTCAAATCTCGCCTTGCAGACCTATTTATTATTATGAATATGTTAAAAGTAAATTAGATTTTAGTTTTGAAAAATAAAGGAATCAGTCTACCAGTTGAGAACCAGTCGACTGGTTCAGTCGGCAAAATACAATTCATGTTTAGATTAGAATTTTTTTATATTAGTTTAATTTATTGATTATCTAGGACTTTATGCCTATAAAAAAAGCTTGTAATTTAAAATTATTTAGAAGCACAAGAGAGAGAGAATAGTTAAGGGAGTTTAAAGAAAAACACTTAATAAAAGTATACCTTCTCAATCTTTTTCTTGTCTTGAGTATTTGACTTTGTATCACTATTTTTTTATCTTCTACCACACTAATCCTTCTTCCAACAAGTGGTATTAGAGTTAGGTTTGATTATTTAACATGGTCAATCCAAACTTTCCATTTCAATATTCTAAATTGACAAAAAATAACCATGCAACTTTATATATTCAAGTAAAAGCTTGGTTGAGTTCTCAAGATGTATGAGAGACAGTTGAAAAAGGTTTGAGGAGCCAATAAATAAAGCAACTTTGAATTTAGCTTAAAGAAAGGTTGTGCAAAAGGCATGAAAGAAAGATAAACAAACACTCATAATCATTTACCAATATCTGGATGATGCCACTTTTTTGAGATAGTGACCAATACAACCACTACTAAGTAAACATGAAAAGTTATGCAAGAATCAAACTAAAAAGTTGATATTGTGAGAAAGATACATCTACTAAAGATACGTAGTGACTTTGAAAAGTTACATATGCATGCATCAAAGAATTTTTTAGAATACTTTGCAAGATTATTAGTCATATGCAATCAAATGAAGAGATATAGGGCGAAGATAAAAGAAACATGTTCTAGAGAAAAACCTAAGTTTATTGTAAAAAAAAAGGTTCCATTATATGGTGGTCGCGATAAAGAAGTCATAAAATATAGATGTTATTTCAATCCAAGGCCTTATAGCAAAAGTACAAGCACATAAGAAAAGAGTCAATGAGATTTGAGAATGTGGGTGCATATGTATTTTTTTTTAAGTGAGATAGTTCTAGATATTCATAAGGGAGTAGAGGATATGAACAAAGCATGAAAAAAGGAGGAAAAGGCAAATTTAGAAAAGGAGGTTGTGGTAACCTTTATAGGTCAACTAGTAGACCACATAAAATAAAACAGTCGATCAATTACATTGACAATGGCAATCTAAAATCCAAGTTTGATAAATCAAAAGCTAAATGTTATAATTGTCAAAAGATAAGTTATTATGTTAAAGATTGCTGGAGTCTAACCAAGAATGCAAATTTAGTGATAAAAGAGAATAAGGAAGCCATCCTATTACTAGTGCATGATAAGAGAATGCAAGATAAAAAAGAATAACTGACTTTCAGTCAACGAAGCCAGTAACCACATGTATAGAAACAAAGATAATTTCATAGAGTTTAATGAAGCAATTAGAGATAATGTAACATTTATAGATCATTCAAAAGTTTTTATCAAAGAAAAATGTATGATTTTGATTAAATTAAAAGATGAAATTCATTGATTTATTGGTAATGTCTATTATATACCAACGGTGAAAAACAACATATTGAGTTTAGAACAATTACCGGAAAAGAGGCATGAGATTAAGATGAAAGATCATACTTTGACATTTCTTGACACTAAATGAGTTATGATTGTAAAGGTAGTCATGATAAATGATAGAATGTTCTTACTAAATATAGAGATGGATATGTTTAAATGCATGTGTGAAGGATGAGATTTTGCTTTTGCATATGAGACTTGGGCATACAAACTTTAATAGCTTGAAGATAATGGCACAAAAGAAGATGTTGAAGGGTCTACCATCCATTATACATTTAAATCAGCTATACAAAAGATGTTTAGTGGGCAAGCAATTTTTCAAGAGCTTTTCGAATGAGTCTATATTAAGAGCAAGTGAAAATCTACAAGAAATACATGTTAATGTTTGTGGATCTATCAAACCATGTTCGTTAGATAAAAATCTATATTTTTTATTTTTTATTGATGATTATAATAGAAAAACTTGGATATACTTTCTCTAAAAAAACATCTAATGTGTTTAGTTGATTTAAGAAGTTTAAGATATTATTTGAAAAAAAAAAGTTATTCTATAAAATCATTTAGGATGAATAGAAGTGAATTTTATTCTAATGATTTTAATGAGTTTTGTGAAGGTCATGGTAAAAATAGACTCCTAACAGTGGCTAGATCCCCATAACAAAATGACATGATAGAGAGAAAAAATAAAAGCATCCTTAGCATGGTAAAATACATGTTTAAAACCAAAAAGATGCCTAAAACGTTTTGGGCTAAAGTTGTAGATTGTGTTATTTATTTGTCAAATAGATGCCCTACTAAAGGCTTGAATGACATGACTCCATAAGAAGCATGGAGTGAAAGAAAGCCAGGTGTCTCTTATTTGAAAGTTTTGAGAAGCATTGACTATGTACATATAGATGATCAAGTAAGGATCAAGCTAAATGACAAGAGCAAAAAGATGATCTTTGTGGGATATGATAAAAAGTCCAAATAACACAATCTTTACAACTCTAATGAAGAAAATATAGTAATTAGTATAGATGTTGAGTTCAATGAAGAAAGAGCATAAGATTGGAAGATAGATGATTGTTAGAAATATAACTTCTTACCAATTCTTGAAGAAAAAAAATAAAAGATATGAAGATCATTAAGAACATATAATTACACCTTTATAAACACTAATGAGCTCAATTTCTCCTCTTTTTTTTTTCTAATGAAAGCTCAAGTAATGGCACTCCATAAAGAAAGATGAGGAATCTTAATGACTTGTATAAGATAACTAATCCAATTAATGATGATGTAACACTATATTATCATCTTGCTACATGTGATCCTATAGTGCTTAGAGAAGTAATAAAGGATGCAAAAGGAAAGATTGTTATTGATGAGGAGATTGCATCAATTGAGAAGGATGACACATGAAGATTGGTTCCTAAACCAAACGGGAAAAAAATCAATAGGTGTCAAGTGGATCTACAAAGAAAATAAGAATATCAAAGAAGAGGTAGAGAGATACAAGACAAGGTTAGTTGCAAAAGGCTATAGTTAAAAAGATTGGATTAACTATGATAAGATTTTTGTTCATGTTGCTAGATTGGAGACAATTCGATTAATCATTACCACCGCTACTTAACATAGATAAAAAAATCTATCAAATTGATGTTAAATCATCATTTCTTAATTATTTTTTCAATGAGAAGGTCTATATTGAGTAGCATATAAGATATAAAATGAAGGGACATAAAGACAAGATATTAAAATTAAACAAACTTTTATATGAATTGAAGTAAGCCTTAAGGACTTGTTATAGTTGCATTTATGGTTATTTATTAACGAATTGATTTGTTAAATATCTTTATGAATATGTTATCTATGTAAAGATAAAAAAGAGTGGTGATACTTTTATTAACAAAGAATCCCGTATTTCATGATACAATTAAGCATATTGACACAAGATTTCATTACGTGTGAGATTACATTGCAAATAAGGAAGTTGAAGTCAAGCATGTGAAGACACAAGACCAAGTTACAAATATATTCACAAAACCACTTAAATATAATGTTCTTATCGATGAAAGATGTTTTGGGAATTATGAAGAAATCAAGTTTATGAGGGTGTTGAAAGTAAACTAGATTTCAATTCTGAAAAATATAGGAACCAATCTATTGGTTAAAAACTGATCGGCTAGTTCAGCTGGCAGAATACAATTCATGTTCAAATTATGATTTTTTTGTATTAGTTTAATGCATTGATTGTCTAAAACTTTATACCTATAAAAAAAGAACTTGTAATTCAGCATTATTTAGAAGTATAAAAGAGAAAGAATAGCTAATAGAATTTAGAAAGAAGCACATAATAAAATTATACCTTCATTTTAATCTTCTTCTTGTTTTTGAGTTTTTGACTTTGAATTATTGTTTTAGATCTTCTATCACAACTATCCTTCTTTCAACAAAACATATCCCTTAATTAGTAACCACTAGGACTGTTACTCAAGTATTTATCTATAAGATCTTTAGAAAATATCAAAGACTTAATCTCCTTAAAGTTATAATTTTTTTACTATAAAGAAAAGTCTTTACCAAGTCTTAATATACAAGAGATTAAAAAATATAACTATATCAAGGCTTGATTCAACAAATATGTAATAATTGAATTGAACTCATCAGTATAAGATTGAAGTTGCAACAACAAAAATTGCACAATTAGACAATTCAATGAGCCGAATAAGTTGTTAATCTCATTTCTAGCATGCAGGGACCTTAATAAGTATGATACTGATTGCCCATATCTGTTGTTGAAAGTGTTGAGGGCATTTACCAGAGATTGGATTCCATACAATTTAATATGCTCCCTCTTTACAAGATAGCTTTGAAATTAGAAAACTTCAAGTTATTGCATTCAGAACTTTCAAAAGCTCTTCGTTGATATTCTTGATTATGCCATATGATGCCATTCCTTGTAGTTGAGAATAATTAGGAGGCTTAACCAAATGGTTAGCCAACCCTTTTTATATATATGCGTAGGGCAATATACAATAGCAATGGTGGAGGTTACCATATAAGAGTATGTCTATAATATTTCTTGTATATAATATTTTCTATATAAGTACATTCCATAATATGCCCCCTCAAGCTGAGGGTGAAGGATCAACCCGAAACTTAAAATGAAAAGCAATAAATGAAGAAGTAGGAAGTGGTTTAATGAAGACATTGGTAAGTTGATCCTGAAAGGAAATAAAATGAATATGAATCTTTTTCTTTGTAACTTTATCCTAGACAAAATGATAATTGACCTTAACATGTTTTGTGCAAGCATGAAAAAAATGATTTGTAAATAATAAGTGGCAGCAAGGATGTCACACCGGATGATAAGAGCAGAAGTAGATGGAATCTGGAGATCTGTTAATAAGTACTAAAGCCAGATAACCTTAGCAGTATCATTAGCTAAAGCTTTGTACTCAGCTTTAGTAGAAGAGCGAGCAACTATGCGTTGCTTACTGGATTTTCACAAAATCGTCGTGTGACCAAAGAATATAAGTTAACCACCTGTAGATTTTCTATCCTCAACACTGTCTGGCCAATCTGCATCTGTAAAACCATATAAGGAAAAAGAAGAACTAAAAGTAATATGTAAGCCATGTGATGTTGTACCCTGAAGATAACGGAAGATACGTTTCACAACAGCCAAATGAGAATCTGTAGGGCATGCATAAACTGACAGACTCTGTTAACAATAAAACAAATATCTGAGTGTGTAAAAGTAAGATATTAAAGAGTATCCATAATTTGATGAAAGCGTGTAGCATCAGAAAATAATGAATCAAGAAGAATGGTAGCTTTAGATGTAAAGATAGGAGTATCAACAGGTTTGTAAGATAACATACCAGTCCAAGTGAAGATGTCAAGTGTATATTTATGCTAGCGGAGCATAAGACCTATACTAGTAAACTGAACCTCAATACCTAAAAAATAATGAACAAAACCTAAGTCACAAAGCTTAAATTCTGAGCTTAGTAGCTAAATGAGGCATTGAAGTAGAAGAGAGCTACTACCCATAAGTAAAATATCATCGACGTAGACTAGAAGATAACAAATATCAGCACCAATAGAGAAGAAAAATAATGAGGTATCCACTTTAGAGGCACGAAAACCAATAGATAATAGGAAATCATTCAGACAAGTGTATTATGCCCGCAGAGCCTATTTTAAACCATATAGAGATTTATGCAATCGACATACATGAAATGGGAGGGCAAAATCAACAAAACTTGGAGGTTGTTTCATGTAGACCTCATCGTCAAGAACACTATTGAGGAAGGCATTATGGATATCAAGCTAATGGATTTTCCAACCACACAAAACGATAATAGAGAAGATTAATCTGACGGTCACTTGTTTGATGACAAGACTAAAGGTTTTAGAGTAATCAATACCTTCTTGCTGAGTGAATCCTCTAGCAACTAGACGCGTTTTATACCTCTTGATGCTACCATCAAATCTGTGTTTAATCTTGTACACCCACCGACTACCAATAACATTCATGAAGGGGTGAAACAGCACCAAGGTCTAAGTTTTGTTTGCATATAAGGCTTGAATTTCCTCATGTATAGCATTATGCCACGCCTTATATCTATTAGCATCATTAAAAACAAGTAGCTCATCAGAGGGAGGAGAAAGTACCCAATTAAAGTAGGCAGTGGAGGCTGCGATAGTGGTAGTGGACAGTGCTATCTTAGGCTGTCTTGGATAAAAGACCATGGGATGTTGATGAGTAGCTGGGTATGAAGAAATATAGCCTGTCTAGAAAGTGTTGAAGAGGATATGAGGAAAGGTTTACATAAAGCTGCACACTAGTTGGAGAAGCAGTGGAGGGACTGGTCAGGACTACAGACACTAGTAAGGCTGCACTAGAACTAGGATGTTCTACTGTAGAACCAGATTGCTCTGCTGTAGCAGACCTGAGAACATACGTATTTGGTGATTGAGAACCTGTTTCTGTATAATGATAATTGGAAAGACAAATATATGGTGACAATATGACAATGTAAGATGGTGATGAAGGGGTGGCAAAATCTATTAGCAAATGGGCAGTCCGGTGCGGTGCAGTAGAGGGCAGAATTAGGTATTATTGGGGGCAGTATGGGAAGTAGTGGGCTAAAAACATAGAGGGGGTTCAAGGATAGAAGATAGGTAGGTTGGGTAGGAGGTACCAGTGAGGATGTGACCTGTTCAAACTATGCAAAAGGAAAGACATTTTCATGAAAACAAACATGACGGGAGATATAAATACAATGAAATTCTAAATCAAGACAACAATAACTAAGATGGGATCAGCTATAGCTTAAAAACACACAACGAGAAGACCAAAAATCTAATTTATGAGCATGATATAGACACAAAAAGGGAAAACAAAGACACCTAAAAATATATAATAAGTTATAATCAGGAGTGCGATGAAACAGACACTCAAACGAAGATGTATATTCGAGAACGAGAGTAGGCATGCGATTAATAAAATATATCAATGATTCAAAAGCATAGTTTCAAAATTGCAATGGGGCATTACTCTAGCCTAAAAGGGTTAGGCCAGTTTCCATAATATGTCGATGATAACGTTCAACAATGTCATTTTGTTCATGAGTATGAGGACAGATTAACCAATGATGCATACCAATGGTCTGCCAATTTTTATTTAATTTACGATATTCATCACCCCAATTAGTTTGAACATATTTAATTTTAAATGAAAACTAATGCTCAACAAGTATTTGAAAACGTTGAAAAGTGGAAAAGATATTAGATTTCGCAATAAGTGGATAATACCATATGTGTTTGGTATGTACATCGATAAAAATAACAAAATAGTGGAAACCATCAGAAGAAAACATAGGAGCAAGACCTTAAATATCACTAAAAATTAAATCAAATGAGGCAGAAATTTTGTGACCCATAGGTCACAATGACAAATGGGACAACTTACCTAAAAGACAAGTTTGGTACTAGGTAGGAGAACGTCTATAAGTACATATGATTTTATTTCCAGAAACTAACAAATTTAAAATGTGAGGGGTTGGATGTCCCAAACGACGATGCCACAGGTCAGCAGTTGCGGAGATGCAAGGAGACCAAAAGGTTTGAGGAACTAACATGGCAGAAGACTTGAAAAGGACATAAAGACCATCATGACTCTAACCGAAAAGGAGAACTTCCTCGGTGACAAGATCCTTCACATAAAATATAGAAACATGAAATTCAAAATAAACATGATTATCATTGCAAAAAATTTTAACAGATAACAATGGTTTGGTAATAATGAGGCACATGGAGAACATTAGATAAGGTAAACATGCCTTTTGGGGAATGTAATGTAATATGTCCAATATGGGATATGTCAAGGCCCTTACTGTCACCAACATGCAAATAATCGTTACCAAGATAGGGTGCAGAATCGGTCAGAGCTCCAAGATCAAGTGTGATGTGTTGATTTGCGCCGGTGTTAAGGAACCAAGTTGTAGCAGAAACATTCTCAATAGTAAGGTAAGTAGAGAGCTGCTGAGTGTTGCTGCGAAACTGGGAATAATGAGGAGCTATGTGACCGAAACTGGAGCATAATTAGCAGCATGCATACTACTGTCCAGCGCTAGAGTTGTGTTTGGTTTGCTGCTAGTGGTTTGGCCGCCAATCTACAGCAAACTGGCCCCTGTTATAGGGAGTGTAATGGTTGTTATTGGGATGTCAATTACCTCTAAAGCGACCCTATTGCGGCTGAAGTTGGGGCTATGATGAGACATAGCATGGAGAGTAGAAAACTGTGGTGTTGGTAGCAGTGGTGACTATTGTGGCAGAGAAGAAGAAGACAACAAAGAGAAAGCGACAACCATGGAATGAAAGGAATTCTTGTACAGAAATTCATGGGTAAGAAGGCGGCTGCGAAGATCAACATATAACAACGGTTTTGCCTTGGTTATAAGACTCGTTACTAAGTCTTTGAACTCGCCACGAAGGCCACAAAACATATAAAGATTGAAATCTTCAAAAGACATTGGGCGACCAATACTAGACAATTCATCAAATAACGATCTAGCTTACTCCATGTATATACTAACCAATGAGTCACCTTGCTGAAGGTCTTGAAAAGAGTCATGGAGTTGCATGATGCGAGAATTAAACGGAGAGGCAAGCGCTTGCTCAAGAGTGCGCCAAACACAATGCGAGGTAGAGTAATCTACCACAAGATGCAACACATCCACGGTGAGATAGGAGAGTAAAACACTCAAAATAAGTTGATCTTGTTGCTTCTAATGAAGAAAAGAAGGGTTGATGGTAGAGAAAGAACCAACAGAACTATCAAAAATATGAGATAAAGGACACGACACTAAGCTGTCAACAAAGTGAAACACACCTTAACTAAGGACATATGGTTCATCTATATACGCCAATAGAGATAATTTGTGTTCGTAAGTTTCAACGAAATAACTTGGTGGGTGTTTGATAAAGAAATGATAGCTAGAGTGTGTGTTCCCATAAGAGGCAAAGGAACGACAAAAACTTGTGAGGAAGAATCAGAGACATGCTCTGCAAGTGAAGGCTACTGCGAGGGAGAAAAGACACCATCGGCAACAACTTGGGGATGGTTGGCCGGCTGTGCTGCACCACCGGTGAAGAGAGAGAAGTTGGCAGCAGCAATAGAATCCATGGAAGAAAAGTAGAGGGAGGGTTAGCTATAAAGGGAGGAAAGGAAAAAAGAGTTCTAACAACATAGAGTTCTGATAGTAAATTGAGAATAATTAGAAGGCTTAACCTAACAGTTAACCGATCCTTTTTCTCTATATGTGTAAAACAATATACAATAAAGGTTATCACATAAAAATATATCTATAATATTTTTTATATAAATATATTTTATAATACTTGCACATGAGCAAACGAACTTGGAAAGGTTAGTTTTTTTGTACTAGTGTGAGCTCTCATAATGCTGCTTTTGTCTCTCAAATTTGGGTGATGTTCAGACAAATTAGTGTCAAGAACAATGCTTACACATGATTACTGGACAATTATTAGGCCATTCCTATTATTGAAGACATTGAGTGAACTGAGTCCATCACTTATAGACTAATTGTGATCGAGTTTCTTGAGCAAGCTGGCTAACTTTTTTACAGTAAAAAGAAAAAAGAAAAAAGTGAATTCCAGTTGGGATTTTTGTTGTGTAATGGCCATGATAGTGACTAAACCTTTTGGTGTTAGATAGGCTCGACCCTCTAGGGTGTGGTCCACGCTTGGAATGGTCTGTATCCATTAGTTGTATGGTGTTGAATTATCATACATGAAATTAATTGTCTTGTTTGGCTTCAGAGGTGTTTTCTGTACTGGGTGAGAATTAGACTCTAAGACTTCGTATATATGCAAAACATTCTTGATACTCGAACTGTACGCATGAACATATTAGTGGCTGTTGCTATTTGTACTGATTACACTTGAGTATTTGCTTGCTTCTCTATAAGAACTAAGAAACCACCGATGATCAATGAAATAATATGAACTATTTGATCCTTCATGTACGTGCTTATCTCATGACTGCGGAGTTTAGTAAGAATATGTAGAAACTGAGTTTGACCTCTGCAAAGAGGATGAAGAATTTAGGAACTCGATGCAATCTTCAATAGCTTCAGCTCGTTGAGAGTCTACTGCTTCAGCAAGTGATCTTGATCTTGGCAAACTTGATGAAGTGACATTATGTGAAGACTCCTTTCTCATGGACACAAAACGTAGAACTCTTGCTACCTTAGCACTGAGACTCCTTAGTAGTCTTGCTGGTGAAAATTTTGAGGTTCTAGGAAGCCTAAAAGTGAGAGTTCCAGCTATCTTCTTCCTGTTTCCACCTACTTTTGTTCCACTTCCATGTTTAAGAAAGATAGTTGGCTTATCATTGACATCGGGACTGAAACTCACTCGCTTGCTTGCTTTACGTGACATTTAGACCTGGCAGTGGAGTTCCAAAGCGGAAAGTACCCTTCTTGTTTGAAATATAGAGAGAGGGCAGTGCGCGCACACAGAGAGAGCGAGAGAGAGAGAGAGTTGTGAACAAGAAGGGCCAGTTGGTTAGGTTGTGGGGGGGTATTTATTGATGAAAATTGTGACATAAAGAGAAGGGAAAAGAAGATACTGCGGATAAAGTAAAATTAAATACTAGATTGGGGCTTGTCATCGAAATGAGGAATAGACATAGTAGTATTTGTGAAAATAAATGCATTTTCAAAGAGGTTGGCCGATTGTGAAAGACAAAGGACCTAGCAAGCAGCTGTTTGGTTCAACTTCACCTCTATGTTTAGGGAATACGTATAGACATGCATTAACCATGCACATGGCATATTGACCGTATTCTACATCTTGTACATACCCATCCACAATATCCTCCTCACTCATGCCTTATGATTATAACATAGGATGCTCTCTTTCAATTATTGAAAATGGAGAAAGCAGAACATGAATCGGATTCATGTGAATCAAAACTGTACAAATTACTTAGGTATATCGGACTTTAGTACTGTTCTAGCTCTTTAGAATCATCGATACTTAATATATTATTGATTCTATATGAACTCAAGCTATGTGATAATCTTTATTGAATTACGGTTGTTATTTGAAATCACGGATATTAAGCATGGTTCTCGCATGTACGAATATACTTTTTATTTAACAGCCAACGGTAAGAATCCCAGAACACGATGACAGGCATGGTACAAGGTTTCTATCAGTTGGCTAAATAATTAAAGCCTGAGCATTTCAGTGTTTTACCCGTTTTACGCAAGTATGAACAATAACCAGACTGCGTGCATACAAGAATTCAACAGAATCAAGGAGGAGGAGGAGGAGGAGGAGGAGGTTTGGTCAAAAGAAAGAGGAGCAGGTGGAGCCTTTAATAGGGTGAGGACGAGAGAGATGAGGTAAATAAAGAAAAACAAGAATAGAAGAGGGCACAAAGAGGGACAGAATTTGATACTCTTCTCGTCAGCGTTTCTTTTTAGGTTTTCTGAAGGCCCTACCAACCCTTGGCTTTGGTGGCCATCCTGGTTCTATAAGGATAAAAAAATTCTACTAATGATGGCCCCCATTTTAGAGGGAATCTATTTGAATATGGAAGTGTGGGCTTGGCGTGATCGAATATTATCGAACCCTTCTTTTTCTTTCTTTCTTTTCTGTCACTTTGACAGGAGAAAATTCCTGCTGAACAAATCTGTTTGGTGGTAATTTTTTTTTCATGGTGCTTAAAGGTCCCAGTTTTATGTCCTGTTCTTCTCTCACTTGAGTTGATCGCTCAATGGAGCTATTAATTAACGGATCATTTTTTATTTTATTCTTTTGAAATTAACTATCGGACCATCTTAAAGACAGAAGAGGAAACAGCCAGCTTGAGAGCACATGGCTAAGGCACTTATGGACAGACACAAACTCAAAACCTTTCTTATTAATTAAAAAATACTACTCAATTGTCCATTTGCAAGCATTTGGTGGAAGTAAGAAATTAAGAATGGTGCTCGATCCCGTCCATCTTAGCGTTTTGAATAAATAAATAATAATTCAATGCCTGTGTTTCTAGTGATAGAGCAACTTAGTCCTGGTTTTGGAAGCCACATTAACTTAATCCCTTGACTGTCCGTCTATTATCGCAAATTCATTAAAAGCTTCGTTGATTTCTTGGAAAATGGCCAGACCGCTCCTTGAATTTATTTCAATTAATTCGCGAAACAAATATAAAAGATTTAAAGTAAAAACTGTTCTACTTTTTTCTTTTTGATTTAATTTTTTTATCAATTAATTTCATAGATAAAATTTTAAATTGTAGAAATACAAAATTAAAAGAGACGACCACAATGTAAAATACAGAAAAAATGTGTCGTAATCTTAGATGTTTAAAAAATTTTATTTTTTATCTAAAAACTCATTTTATTGATCACTTTTTGGTCTATAGAGTTTAAAAAATACAAGAAAGTCATTAGAAAACAATAAAAAAGAGAGAACTTGTTAATTGACCATAATTCAACTATAAAAAAATAAAGATATTTATGTTAATGGATTTCTTTTCTTGAGAGAAGTTCATTGAAGGTGATTTTTCTATTGAAACATGGTAGGAAAGATGAATTGGTTTCAGTTTTGATTGTTGAGATTTGGTTTTCTTTTGTGATATTAAGGTTTTTTAGAATTGTAAGTGGGTTATATAATTTTTTATGGTGTTTTTAAGATATTTTTAAGATGTTTTTAAAGTGTTTTTGAATTAAATGGATTGAAATTATATTTTTAAGGCAAACCCTTCATTTTTCTAAGTACTAAATTGGGACTAAAATTAAAATTACAACAAATATAATGAACTAAGGTAGATAAATAGATTAACTTGGCTAGCAGGTGGGTCACGCAAACTTGCGTATGGAGAAAGCCTGTCATATTCAAACAGCATGCATGACTTTCTCTTGTGGCCACACTTGTTCGCAATTGGTTTCGAAGCAATGTATCGAGGTTTGTCATGTGAGGTAGTGTATGAGGGTTAAGGATCAACAATGAGACGTTGGTGATATTCTTTTTTATCTGCACTTTTTTCTTTCCCCTTTCTTTAAGATTCATGCTGGTTTAATTAAAATTGAAAAATATCCAATCAATTTCTTTTAATGTTAAATTTAATTTTTATTTTTTTAATTACTATTTCTTATTTTAGGGTTTTTTAAATTAATTTTTTTCAACATCATCCTTTAATATTGAATTAATTAAAAATTAAATTTTATAAATTTTCTTTGAGTTATCCTAATTCTATTACCCGTATTATGTGTTTAAAAAGTTTGAATTAATTAAAAATTAAACTTTATAAATTTTCTTTGAGAGTTATCCTAATTTTATTACTCGTATTATGTGTTTAAAAAATTAATTTTAATTGATATTGGTCTTTAATTTAGATCTTTTTTATACTCGTTTTCTTTTCTAGTTTTCCTTTTTACATTAGATTTATTAAAAATTAAAATTTATTTTTTCTTTATTATTTTTTTTTGTAAGTTTATTTCATTGTCTAACCTAGATCTTTTGTTAAAAAAAAAAAAAACATGCTAATAGTTTCAACTACTCTGAATTGACAACCATCTCACGGAGGAGCATGTCGGTTGGCGCGCTGGGCTTGCAAATGAATTCTCTATTCAAGTCCCCAATTCATAAATCACAAGCAACCATCTAACTGACTTACCGGACCTTGACTTTCCTAGCCAAACCCGGCCCGACGCGAACTAAAAATCAGAGTGCTTCCGGCAAGGCATTTAATAGTATTTTTGGGAAATCAAAATCTGGCTGTAACTAGAAGAAAAAAGAAAAAATCAATTGTTAACAATGGGCTGCGATTGAAAGCAGTTCAAATTAAATTGGGCTCACACTCCTTTCTCCTTTCCTCGATGCTTAGCGGGCTAAAATCTTTTGCATCAGAATGTATAAAAAACTAGCAATCAGCCATGGTTGTTCACGAAAAGCTGACATTTTTATTGATTGAATGTGATTTTCTTTTCTTTTTTGTGCATCTATTTTCTGTGCAGTAAGTATGGTAGCTACAGATTCAAAATGAATTTCGACTGAGGTTAAAGAAGGCAACGATCAGGAATCAGAAGGGGCTCCGCTGCATTAAAGAAACAGAAGTGGCCTTTTCCTTGGGAGGTGATAGTTGGGTATTTTCTCTTGTTAATGCCTTTTTAAAATAATGTTTCTCAAATAAATTATAAAAGTTTGTAATTTGAATTTTTTTTAATAAAATAGAACAATGTATAAATAAATGTTGCTATTATAAATTATAATATTTAAAATTATCATGATTGAAAAAAAAAACACTAGAACTAAAAATATTATAATTCTCCAGCATGAGATTTATTCAATTTCTAAAATGAAACCCCAACAATATCCTAACTCCAAATCTCACCCTAACTTAGCTCAAATCTTAAAATTAAACCTAATCAATAATCTAACCTCAAATCAAACTCGAAAAACAAATTCTAAATAATAATCCATCTCCAAACTCTCATTCTAACTAATATTAAACATTAACTATTAAATTCAAATTTTGAAATCTTTTGTGAACATAAAACTAAAGTTGATCGTAGATTGCTTTGAAAGTTGAAGTCGTTTATAATCAAAATTCAAAGCTAAACCTACTGGGCTATTGTAACCTAGATTAAATATTATGTAAAAACCTATTTTTTTTTTAACTATAATTTCTTAACCATTTCCAACTAGTATTTCTTTTATTTTATTTGATTTTCAAGCATATTCATGTAAATTATTTTTTTGTAACCTATATTATAGTAATTGAAGTTGCTAATAATGTAATATAATAATGTTGGCTTGATTCACTTATAAATGACTGAATTGAAATTCTAAATAATATAAATATTAAAATTAAAAAAATGATCTAAATTAGTAATTTATCAAACAAAAAAAAACAATGATCTAAATTAGTAATTTATCAAACACAAAAAAAAACCCTACAACAGTATTAACATTCTAACTACAATAAACCCTATTATCTGTTAGAGAGCAATATAAAATCATATTTTGAAGTTTTATTCAAAAGCTTAAGTTAATAGGTTGAGATATTCTTTGACATGGTATCATAACCTTAATGACTAAATAGTCACGAGTTTGAATCTCACCACTCTCATTCTCTCTTTTAATTAAAATCTAATTAATAGTGCAACATAGTATACACTTATGCAAATTTTAAGCTCAAAAGACTTTAACTTGAAATGGTATGTTAGAAAATAATATAAACTTATATCTTGAAATCTTATTTACTAGTTCAAGCTTTTAGGTAAATTGATTTTTTGACATTGTCTTCATTCACTTTTCCACCTATAAAATTTAGTTTAGGTGAAGGATTGAGATTAAGGTATTGTTTAGTGTTTGATTTCGGGCTTTGAAGTTAGTTAAGAAGAGGTTTTAGGGTTAGGGTATTGTTAAAGTTTGATTTTAGAGTTTAAGTATACATTAATATTAGGAATCATGAAATATTTAGTTTTTACATTTTCCATTCATGACAACTTTAAATATAACAATAAGTATAAATTATGTTATTTTGTAAAAAATAAAAAAAATTAAAGTATTATTTTACCAATATTTTAGATAAACAATGCTAATTTATAAAAAAAAAATATGTAAAATTTGCACTTAGCTAACTAAAATACCCTTAACAAAATTTAAGCCTTATTCATTAACCAATGCAAAACATTCTCTAACCATCTTAACAATGCCACCTCTTATCCTTCAAAATCACTCAAATCATGTTTACCATCAATCATAGTTATACCTTCCTTCCCTACCTTCATCTTCGAATAGAAAAAGAGATAAAGACCACCAAAAAAAAAAATAGTGATGCAATGAAAAACACACATGCTAGCATTAATAGAAAACAATCCAGCATATGTTTTTTTTTCATTTTAAAGCATAATTTGTATGTTGAATTTTCCTTGATTAATTACCCATAGCATTTTCAGAATAACAACATTTTCCCCTTTTTTGCTAAAATTCTAAAAGGTAATATTCAATTTGAGAATTTGAATTCAATCCCTAGCCAAATGATGTAGTCCTAGATACAAGAATTGCAATCATCTCTTTTAACATCAAGAGGTGATTTTCTTGACTAGAGTTTGGATTCATTAAAGGTCAGACTCCTTATTATTTCAAAGCTTAAAAAATAGAGATTTCCATAAATGACCCAATTATCTCACTAATACAGTTCTTCATTACATGTGTTTAATATATGTGTTTTGTTTTAGGAAAAACTAAAGTTAATTTAGTCTAGATATTGCATTAATAGATATTGCATTTAGTTTTTCTCATATAGTTTTATATAAAGAATTCTCATTACGATAATGATTATTTAAAAAAAAAACTATTCATATAACTAATATAAAGTGAATTGAGTTGGAGGGGAAAGTCCTTTTTCAACAATGTTTATTATAATAATAATCATAGTGCAATGTTTGTTGGAAGTTTGAAGAAACAAAGAAGAATATAAAAAAGATCACAATATTGACTTGTTCTTTTGAGGTTTTTTCAAGGCCATAAGCCAACAAATTAAGGGGATCTTGTTTGTTTTCCTTCTTTATCCTATTGCTTAAATTTTTACAATCCCTACCACTAAAAGAAAAGTGAAAATTAATATAAAATGGCACTCATTCATATAATCTTCATCCTTTTTACTTTCTTCTATTAGTATTTTTGGTTCCTTCATTTTTTTAATTTAAATTGAACCAAAATAATAGTTTTAATTACTCATATGGTCATCTCAATTTCTCAACTACAAAAGTTAACTTGCCAACCTAATCTATCTTGGCCATTGTAATTGCCTATAGTTTTGAAATTGTTTGGCTAATTAGATTAGCATTAAAGATAAGACGCCTCGTGAGATAATGAATGAATAAGAAAGGCACATCATGAGAAATGGAAACTTGTTCTTTTTTCCAAAGATGGCTATAAAGGGCCCTGGTGAAAATTTACATTTGTAGTGAACATATCCTTTTTAATAGGTGGGGAATCAAAGTAACTTCAATTAGAGATTTTAAAATAATAAATTAGTAAATATTAACATTTATTTAATAAGCTTATTATTATTATTATTATTATTATTATTATTATTATATATATATATATATATATATATATATATTCAGAACAATTAAAAGATAGTCAAGATGATCCAACTTCATCAACTATTATTAGGCCTTGTACTTCTAAGTTATCAAATATCATAAATAACCTATTGTTTCTCCAAACTGAACAACTAGGACTAACTAGAAATTCAACCTCTTCTTCACCTTTATAAACCAGTATAAGTTGTTTCCAATCTTGTTTGATAACTTCTACTTTAGTTAGAGAATCAGAATCCTTAAACAACATAGTGTATTAAGCTAAACCATAAGTTCTTAATACATGCTAAATTCCCCTAAATTGCATAATAACAAATGAAGATTAATAACTAATATAACTAAATAGTCCAACTAGCGAGACTCATGCTTAATCTTCATAATTCATGAAACAAAAAGAGTTTCCCACTCCAAAGGCTTTCCATTTGAAATTACTATAAGAGACAACCTGATATTTCTTTACCTATTTTTTTCATTCAAGTTGCTTCAATCTTCACTTACAACAACCTTTAAAGGCTTTATGTTAAACCACAAAAAAATTATTGAATACCTTATTCAAAAATTCCAAATGGCTTACCACTCATATGAATAACAAAGAAATATAACACTGCATTATACCTTTTTAATGTGACCTACAATGGTTTCATGATATAAAAGCCTCGGCCAAGATAATTGTTGCAGGGATGTTCTTTGTTTGTTTATATCAAATAAAAGCATTAGTGGCTTTAACATTGATATTATTATCAGCTTATGATAAAATCAACACTAACCAAAAGATGGCAAAGACAACTACTTGGTATCTTTTTTTTTCTAACTTCCCTTTTTCATTGTTTGTCTTTAACCTAGCTTCAATAAGCTTTCATTTAAAACTTTCATCAATTATTCTATATTAGAGAATTTTGTCTAAGTATAGCAATTTAGTGATTTCAACAACCGTGTATCTTATTTCTTTTCTAAAATAAGCCTTACGAGAATTGTTTGAAAAATTCAAAATTTGAACATACTCCTCAATAATACGAATTATGTTAATGTCTTTAAAGGTGAAACATATAATTTGGGTTCTAGAAATGCATCATAGCTTTGACTATTGAATTTTGTATTAAAATCCCTATTAAATAAACGAACCTCCAATACATCATTTAAAAAAGATTTCCATCCATCTAATTCATAATTGACACATGCTTTTCTATATTATTTATAGAACAATGTATTTTAGTTATATGCAATAAACTTTAAAATATATAGGATTCAAAGCCTATGACCTACTGTAAATACACAAACATGCATATATGTGTGTGTGTATGTATAATGTTTTTATGAATTCAAAAGCTCATTCAATATAAAAATACAACATTAAAATAACTAATTCGTATTATTATTATTATTATTATTAGTAGTAGTAGTAGTAGTAATAATAATCATAATAATAATAATGATAATAGTAATGATGATGATAATGCTACTATTAATAATAACGATAGTAAGAATAATTCTAGTGATAACAACAACAACAACAACAACAACAATAATAGTGGTTATAATGTTAGCTATAATATTAATAATAATAAAATGATGATAATGATAATAGTGATAGTGATAGTGATTATAATAATAATGATAATTTATTATTCAATATTAGATTTGCTGGGGAGTTAATTTCATCATTTTTCCATATATGACACTTCCGATCTAATAACTCGGGTTATGAGTTTGGAAGATTGATGTGACTTATTGTTCTTTTTTTTTTCTTATTGTATTTTTTGAATTCATCATTCAAAATTAATTTTTTTAAATAAAAAAAGCATTGTGGTTTTTATAATTTCTTTTTTATCAGGTTAACCTGATCTCGTAACCTGGCCCACGAGTTTTGCATGTAAAATGAGTTGGCTCGCCCCTTATTACCTTACTTCTGATTGACTCGATCCTAGTTTTTTAGTCTATTTT
Organism: Populus euphratica; assembly: GCF_000495115.2. Lineage (NCBI taxonomy): Eukaryota > Viridiplantae > Streptophyta > Magnoliopsida > Malpighiales > Salicaceae > Populus > Populus euphratica. The sequence goes on from NW_011499852.1 coordinate 3,014,001, forward strand.
TATTCAATTACATACTTCTAATTTATTTTTTTTAGGTTATTGTGGTTATCTTTTTTTGTTTTTTTATTGTCATTTTTTATTTTATTTATCATCTGATTAAAATAAAACCAATTTATTAAATTAATTAATAATATAATTCGAGTCATTTATTTTTATTATTTATTTAAAACACACTTGCAATGTCTAAACATTAATTTTTTTCCATATAAAAATACAAACATGTGGCGTAGCACAAGCCATATATATTAAAAGAATCAGGTTTGTATACATGTTTATAGTGTATGTAAGAAGTGAAAAACCCATCATACAGGCAAAGAAAGTGAGGCATAAACATAGCAATCATATGCTAGTATTTTTTAGACAAGTAAGCTGGACTTCATCGCATACCGAGCTATATTTTAAAAAAAAAACTTTAAAAGACAATGTAAAGACATTGCTAGTATGTTTTAAAAAATAAAATAAAAAATTTATTTCTTAGGTTATAGATCCTATTGGATCTAATAAATGGTTCCATCTAATTATATGATTAACAAAAAGCTATGACGATAAAAGAAAAGGTGAGCATGATGACAACAGTGAATGGGTAGGGTAACCTGGAATTAAAATAAAAAGATTAAAAAGAAACAGATATTAATAAAAAAGAATAAAAATTAAATTTAATATAAAAATTAAATAAAACTTAATGCTAATAAATAAAATTTAAATAAATTAATTTAAAAAGATTCAAGATAAAATAAAATGTAATAAAAAAATAATAACTAAACTTGATATAAGTAACAAATGAAAGACATTTCTAAATTTTGCAGGCGCTTAAGAGAAAAAAAGGACGAGAAGAAAATAAGGGTCACAAAAGCCTAATATTTGCGACTCTATGTAAATGCACTACACCACCTAGAATAGTACGGTGTGGTGCTTCCAACACCATTATAGAAGCTACTGTTTCATTGTCGTATGATGCCTTACACTTTATCTAAAAACTGCGAAAGCTAATTATCCTTTGGTATATGTGGTATAAACATTGACCTATTTATGATGTCTGTTTATCCCAGTTCTCATATATGTTTTAGTTTTAATTTTGATCCTTTAACACTTAGATATTGTTTGGAAGCGTGATGCAAACTGTGTTCCATAAAAATTAATTTTTTTGTTAAAAATTAATTTATTTTTTGTATATTTTGGATCATTTTGATGCACTGATTTTAAGAATAATTTTTTAAAAATAAAAAATATCATTTTGATGCATTTCAGTATGAAAAATACTTTGAAAAACAACCGCAATTACACTCTTAAACAAACATTTAATTGTCTTAATCTAGCCTAATTTTGAGTTTTTTTTTTATATAAACTTATGCATCAACCGACAAAAAAAAATGCTTTCAGTGTTGCTAAAACCTAATATTTAGGCAATCAAAATAAACTAGTAAGTCAAATCTTAAATAAAATCAATGTAAATAAATCAAAAAAATTTAAAAATATTAAGTATAAATTTTTTTTTATTTCCTTGACCATACAAAGCAGTCCATAATCTTAGCTAACAAAAGGGATTTGATATTTATTTCACTTTGAATGTGATCTATAAAGTTCTAATTTTTATCGATTAATAAAGCATCACAATATTTTTTTGACATTACGAGGCCCCTGGATATAGGCATTAAAGCAAATTACCACTATATTCTTAAAAAAATATAATGTTAAAGAATTAAATTAAAAAATCAAAGTGAAAAAATGTTCTGGGACAAAGAAAAAAAAAGGTTTTACTATGCGAATGAACATTTATAGAAGCCCCTCACAGCCTATGGTACATCACTGATCTCTGATGCCTTTTATTTTTTTTCTTTAAATTTAATTTATTTATTTATTAATTTTAATCTTAATGCTTAACTAGCCAAAGGGCATATGCTTCACATGTTCTTCCATGGATACCTAAGAGAAAAGTGAATGTCCTTCCGTGCATATGCTTCACATGTTCTTCCATGGATGGATACCTAAGAGAGAAGTGAATGTCCTTCCATCGATCGGGAATATCCATTTCTATTTCCCTCTGTACCCTTCACGATTCCTTCCAACAATAGAAATTATTGTCCCTCCCATAAACAACTACTAATCAATCGCGAAAACACACCCAAAATTCAACCAGCAAAAACCCAGCTCACTCCACCCACTATATTACTTACACCCTGCTATCATGATACCTTCCACTTCTCTCTCTATAAGTCCTACTCTCTCCCCTATTCCTTTCCATTCCATCACTTGTTCATCTTCTCCATCAACATCCTCTACTTCTTTCTTGTACCCATTTCTGGTTTCTTTTAAAGTCTCAAACTTTTCTTCTCGTAAACCAAAACCCATTGATCTTTCTTGCAAGCAAAACTGCTTTACTGAGTTTCAGAGGCTAAAAAAGGGTGAAAGAAATAAAGGGTGTTTTCTTGTTAGAGCTAAAAGCAATAACGATATGGCTATTAGTGAGGTTAGAGAAGAAGACGAAGAGAATCCTCCTCCTTTCCTTGACTACGATACCATTTCAAGGCCTAGACGCATTGCTCTTTTTGTTGAGCCTTCTCCATTTGCGTGAGTCCTTATTACGCTGTTGAATTTTACAAGTTCTTGGAAAATTATGGGCTTAATGCTAGTTTCTTGCATTGTATGATGAATTCTTGGATCTGTGACTAAACGTTGACATGGAGTCTCTTTGATTGCTTTGTGTTTGATGAAATGATTGTGACAGTTTCAGGTTATAATTTCCATGCTGTTTTCCCGTTTATATCTGCTAATTCTCTTCTATGTAATACTGCATAGCTGTTTGATGACTGAAATTTTTTTTATCTTTAGTTGCTATTGCTTGTTTGATTATTAGGACATGGCCTCTGCTTACTGGCAATGGTGTGAAGTTTGGATCTAACTAGGTGTTATTTACAAAGTTCCATTGTCTCGGTTGATTAAATTATGCATCTGTGTTTTATGGCTTCTGTTTGACGGCTTATTAATTTGTTTAGTGTGTATGAAGCTCATCATTTCTTGGAAGTTGGAAGTGCTTGATTAGTTTATTTCACCATATGGTGCATTTTGTCAGTGATTCCAATCTTCACTATTTTTTTTGGTTGGATGCTATTCCATCATAAATTCCAAATTCATTACTCTCTAAAGACTATATAGTGAAATTGGTTTAAGTTTCCTCTCTGGAAGGCTTTTTTTTGTTTGCACTGGAATTTATATTTACTATTCTTTGTATGAAAAAGATTTAGGGATTGAATCTTAGTAGAAGTTAGTCATAGAAGTTCCAAAGCTAAAACTTTTCATCGTGTTAAGAAGGCCAGTGGCAAGTGTGTCATGGTAGCAGATATAATTCTTATGGTTTTTGATGCTTATATATTTAGTGACACTTGGCTTTGGGGCATTATCCAATTGGATTGTAAGTATTTTGTTTTGTAATCTCCATTATATGGTGAACTATTGATTGTCTGCACCTGGATTTAGCTTTCGAGAAAGTAAAACCAGATATCTCTTCGTGTTTTTTGTTTGTCACCTTGTCTCCACATTTTTTAAGTTTCATGCTTCAGCTGGCACAACGGATAGCATCATCAAAATGTTTCATATACTAACATGTTTATCAGCATATATATACATGATTTTTTTTTTGTCCATATTTTCTTGATGCTCATATACTAATGTGTTTATCAGCATAAATATAATCATTAAGCGGCATCCTGTTATTGTTTTTGTTTTCTTCATTGTTTACTATTAGTTAAGAGTGAATAGTGGGAACTTATTGAATACCATCTATTTCCTTTTATTTTGCAGATATGTATCAGGTTATAAAAACAGGTTCCAGAATTTCATCAAATATTTACGGGAAATGGGGGATGAGGTAATTTACAATACTTTGACTTTTTTGGTGCATGAGTATAGTTTTATTTTGTTTTTTCTTTTCCATGCATACTGATGAGGCTTATTAGCTTGAGTGTATGAACGAGGACCATTGTGCTTGCTCACCCATTTTATATCAGAAAACCTATTTCTCCAGTCGTTATTTTGATTTGGGTTACCAATGGTACTTTAAATTTTGAAACCTTTGAGCACAATTCAAAAGCAAACAGAGTTAAATCAACAAAGTTTTTGATAAAGCTTCTTATCATCTTTCTTTTTGTTAATTCCAGCGTAACTGGCTCAGCTTGTTTAAAGCTGCTAGCTGCAAAACATCAATTTTGCTCCCTTTTTTTTCTCATCTTATTTTAGGTAATGATGCTATCACATCATAAAACTAACAAGTTGGCCTTGTAATGCTACTACATGTAGGTGATGGTAGTGACTACGCATGAAGGAGTACCACAGGAGTTTTATGGAGCAAAATTGATTGGATCACGGAGGTTGCTACAATATCTGATGATTACGTGCACTTTAACCGTAGCTTATAGATTATCATATCCTTACATGTGTACTATTGTGGTTTGCTTTAATTGTTTTCCTGGTTCAACTGCATAATCTAGGAACCAGAGTGTTTTTTCAACTTGATCAAAAGCATTGATTTTAAAAAATAAGATTCCTCTCATGGTTCTTAAACTATTTCCCTCTTTACAGCTTCCCCTGCCCTTGGTATCAGAAGGTGCCCCTCTCTCTAGCACTTAGTCCAAGAATAATTTCAGAGGTTGCACGGTTTAAGCCTGACATAATACATGCATCATCACCTGGGATAATGGTGAGATTTGCCTTTGAAGCAAACAATCTTCATTATATATTGGTTATGCAAGACTGACAGTCAGTCTTGTACTGCAGGTTTTTGGTGCACTTGCCATTGCAAAACTGTTGTGTGTCCCCATAGTAATGTCTTATCACACTCATGTCCCTGTGTGAGTTTTATTCTCCTATGACCTTTCTAACAGTGTGCTTCCACATGTTTTTGCTGCAGCTTCAAATTCTTATGCGACATTTCCTTTGATATGTCAATTGGTTTTTAGCAGAGTTTAATTCTTTGTATTCATTTGCAGATACATCCCAAGGTACACTTTTAGTTGGCTTGTGAAACCCATGTGGATGATCTTAAGTATGTATTATACATTCATAGTACAACAAATTCTGCAGGCTGAAAATTACCAAGTCAATAATGACCTTTGTTTTCTCCTTTCCATCAGAATTTCTTCACAGAGCCGCTGATCTAACTCTAGTGCCATCAGCTGCTATTGGGAGGGATCTTGAAGCAGCCAGGGTGACAGGAGGTGAACATAAACATCTCATTCCTGATCTCATAGCTTTTAACATTTCCTTATGCCAATTTTCATTCATAATGTGCTTTATTCCCAAAATTAATTCCATGAAAATGTTGCCTCTGCATCTATGCAGCTGTGTTTTAAATTGATTGTTATTGCTTGTTTACAGCTAATAAGATTCGTCTTTGGAATAAGGGTGTTGATTCTGAAAGTTTCCACCCTCGTTTCCGCTCTAATGAAATGCGAATGAGATTAAGGTAAAGGCCATCCTCTCATCCTTTACACGTATTTCATTATGCTAGGAATCAGGAATATATCTGTCATATATTTTTGGTCTAAACAGCAATGGTGAGCCTGAAAAACCATTGATAGTCAATGTTGGACGACTTGGAGTTGAGAAGAGTTTGGATTTTCTCAAAAGGTATTACATGATCCCCTTTCACTTCTTTATTTATTCGCATGTTTTTCTCCATTCATTTTGATGAATGAAAATATTAATTTGTTTTCCTAAATCAGTAGATGCCAAACTCAATGCAATTTCCATGTTAGGCCTACCATTTCTTAAAAGTTCAAATATGAAAGTACTGGTAGAGCTTACTCAATAAGCTTTGTTCTCATATACTGTGCTAAATTATTAAATGAAGTGTCTGAAAGCTTTTGCTGCAGTTGCTCTCGTGGACATTTTACTTGAAAGTTGATGTGCATAACCAATAAGGGTTTTGTTGCGATACTTCAGTACTTTTTAATTGTTATTTGCAGTATTTTGAAATGGAATTCTTCTGCTACACTATCATAATTCCCTGTCCCATTTTGTACTGAGGGAGTCATATTTCTGCTCTCTATTCTTCCTAATGTATGACTTGATTGCTTTAATGTTTACCCATTTAGTTCTTACCACCTTTGATCCTGAACAAAAAAGTAGTGCTATCATTTGCCGGTAATGAATTTGATTTAACAGGGTCATGGATAGGCTTCCGGGAGCAAGGATTGCCTTTATTGGGGATGGACCATATAGGTACTGCATTCTGAAACTTCTCGATTAGTTCAAAGGAAGTAAAGACTTTATTATGATTCATGACCCTCACAAGCTTCAAATGTTAGATTTTTACAATCTGAAATGTCACCAATGTTATTTTTCAAAATGATACTTTTTAAGCCAAAACTTAACTTTCCCATTTCAACTAGACAATGAAATTCATATTTACCGCTGTAAAAAAGGTTGTTTAGAAATCCCCAGTATCTTACTTTAGGAAACATGGATTTTTTATTTTCAGGGAGGAGCTGGAAAAGATGTTTACTGGCATCCCTGCTGTATTTACTGGGATGTTGGGAGGTGAAGAACTCTCTCAGGCATACGCCAGTGGGGATGTATTTGTGATGCCTTCAGAATCAGAGACACTTGGTCTTGTTGTTTTGGAGGCCATGTCATCAGGGATTCCTGTCGTGGCAGCTCGTGCTGGGGGGATACCAGATATAATTCCTCCAGAACAGGATGGCAAAACTGGGTTTCTCTTCAATCCAGGAGATCTTGATGACTGCTTGAGCAAGTTAGAGCCTTTGTTGGATAACCAAGAACTGAGAGAAACAATGGGCAAGGCAGCACGCCATGATATGGAGAAGTATGACTGGAAGGCAGCGACTAAGAAAATACGGAATGAACAATACAATGCTGCAATTTGGTTCTGGCGCAAGAAGAGAGCCCAGCTATTGAGACCTATCCAGTGGCTAGTAAAACGTCTCTTCCCATCTCCACAAGTTTAACTGCAGGTGATGAAAGTTCGTCTAAGAGGTTGTCTTTGAAAAGGTAAATTAATGGGAAGAAAAAGGATTTTATTTTTTATTTTTTTATAACCATCTTGCTGTAGTTCTTGTCGTGACAATCAATTAAATTACCATGTGCTCTGTTAAATTTCGATAGAAATTAATTGGGTTTTAGGGTCAAAGATTTGATTGTCTTTATTATTTGATTATTTATTTATTTGTTATTAGTTAATAACAAAAGGTATTTTCTCTCACATCCTTAAACTCTAACAGGTGGTGTTGTAATATTTAGAACTTGAACTTCATGTTGAAAATTAATCGCTAGATTGAAGAAAGCTGCAAGTGAGAAAATGGCAGTATCTTTTGGTGGTACGAGGAATATAGGAGATTGGCAAACAAATGGGAGTGAACGAGCTTATATTTTACTTGATTAGATCCAAACTCCAAGTCACATCACCTTATCCTCTCAACACTCTCCTCCGCATGACTAAATCATTCCTGTTTTAATTTCTTTCTTCTTCCTTCTCAGTTTATTTCTATTCTGGTTCTCTCTTGGTTCTCTCTAATTTAATCTCTCTAAATAATTCATAGGGGGCTGGGAGGATAGACGGAGATGGAGATATAATTTCCATATTTTGCGTTGCATGATAATTGAAGAGCAAAGGTGGTTTTTTTTTTTTTTATTTAATCATTTTGGTTTTTAATTTTATTTGGTACTGTCGAATTTTTTTTGTCATTTATATTTTACTCAATTTAAATTGAAATTTATTAAAATGAGTTCATTTGAAATATATTTGGGATAATATTATATTAAATTTTGTTTAATTTTTACTTTGTTTTTAAATAAAATTATACTGTTCTTTTTATGGTACATTTCATTATTTTTTTTCCTTCAATTTTATTCAATTTCTTTCTTGTGGATGCTTATTTTAGTATTGTAATTAAATAAAAAACATGTACTAAAAACTTTATTCAAAATATCATTGTTTTAATATTTTAAAAAATAAATGGAAATGACATTCTTTTCCTTAAATTTATATTAAAATTCATTAAAATGAATTAAGTAAAGATATATTTAGGATATTATTTTGATAAATTACCATTCAATTTTTATTTTGTTTTCAAATCATATTATAGTATTCTTTTTATAATTGTCTCAAAGTGACGAAAACATTACTCTTCAAAATTATAGTATTCTTTTTATAATTGTCATAAAGGGATCTGCCATCTTCTTTTATTTCTTACATATGTTTATGCTAAATATTTCATTGACAAACTAAGCTACCACAAAATACTTTGGTTCTTTCAGAAAAGCGATGAAGAAACTGCCATTTACTAACTAGCCTTTAGTTTCTTAAACAAGATGAATTGACAGATTTGGCATGAACGATGAAGAACACAAGCTGGAACTCGCTTTTGTTTTGTTTTTTTTTTAAAAAAAAAAAAAAACTCAAAACCTTATTGTTGGACATGGACTGTCCACCCTTGTAACACTAGATCTTTTATTCAATTTCTCCTTTAGGTTTAAAGGTTTTTATTTTTCCTCACAGAAACTAAAAGCTACAACATATGTGGCTATCTTTTTTCTTTTCTCAAAAAAAAAAAAAAAAACACCTGAAGCCAGTATGACAATAAAAGGAAAAGCTTCAAACTGCATGTTCTTGGTTTGGAGAATAAAACTGTTTTTATTTGATAAATAAGGGAGATATTTTCTGCCATTCTTGGCATTTTGATGGAGGAGAACATGCTGTCAAAACTGCTTCCTCAAGCAGGTGTCTTTCAACAACTCCTTCAAGTATTATCTCAGTAATATATGTAAGCAAGACATGACTGCAAAACAAAATCTTAGACAGTAACCATAAGAAAATTCTGCCAATGTTTAAGCTTCATATTTGACAATTTCGATTGCTTTTTTATGAATCAGTTTCGTGCTAAGGGGAGAGGAGAAAAGGATGCCATTTGCACCCTACAAATTGCAGATGACAAGTGCAGAAAGTGTTGAACACAAGATAACGATAGAGAATCATACCTGATGTCGATTTTTGGACCTTCCCCCCTTTCCTTCCCCTTTTCTTGTTTCCTCTTTATCTTCTTTACAATGTTAGTTTACTCCTGCAGTTAAGTCCCTAACTAGTTGAACACTTGTTCAATCTTGAAGAACAAACCATACGATGCATCATTCATCCCTTTTGATTATTACTATTATTATTTTTAAAATGGAATGACGTTGTTTTGGGATAATTTCATTCGGGTTCTTGAATTTCAGCGCTTTTTCAATTACAATCCTTGGTTTCAAGAATTCTCAATTTGGATCCCAATTGCTCTTTTAACTTCAAATTCCTTTCAATTTAGTCCCTAATCCTCTATGATTTTCATCCTCAACTTTGGTTGTTTTTTCTATTTTGGTCCTTTCCCATCCAATTTGTGCAATTAATACCCCCTAATTGTTCCTTAAAATCATTTTTAACCTTTTTTGTAACTGCTCTGGCCAGTCCTTAATTTTTGAAAAATTATTATTCGATTAATTTTATTGCTAATTGTGTTTTTTTTATTCTTTTTTTTTTTGTGATTTTGGTTGTTTTTAACAATTGCTTAATTTTTTTTTTTTTTTTTGTGATTGTGGTTGTTTTTAACAATTGTCTTAAAAAAAAAGAAATACCAAATTTCATATGAAAAAATCTTTGTGCAATTGTTTTTTATTCTAAAGGTAAAAAATGGGTTATGACAATAATATTATAAAAAAAAATTTCTATACAAATATTAATAAATTTATTTTCTATTTTTTTCTTAGATTCTATTCAATCTTTTTTATATGAAAGTTTATTTTTAGTATCATATAATTGAATGAAAAATAAATTTAAAAATTATTAAATTTAAAAAAGCTTATAATTTAGGCCATGAATTTTGATACTTACCCTGAATTTATCCACATTGATCAACAACATTGTTGTCTATATATATAAAGGGTAAAACAATGCCATCTTGAAATATTTCTTTTTAAATTCAAATCCATGTCGAACAAGCCAACTGAATTGGGTTGGAACATGCTAGGGTAACCAAGTTATATTAGGTTAGCTCCAATCCGATTTAATTTAAAGTCTAACCCATGCAAGGGCTTGGTCTGTCATGTTTTCAACTTTTAATTGATATTCATTAAAATAAGTTTATTTAAAAAAATTTACTTTACTTTTGAATAATATTATAATAATTTTTTTTTTGCTAATATTAGTAAACATTCTTTTTGTATAAACATTCATCATATATTTTTTTGAAAATTTTATTCGATCACTTTCAAATGCGTGTCTATTTTTATTATTATATTATTAAATAAACTATTGATTCTAAACAAGCAATGTTATTAAACTTAACCATGTCAATGACCCATGTAACAAATTTAGTAAGTTAACTCTAATTGCTTTGAATCAATCAAAAAATGTTATCATCTTAAAACCTAAATGTTAAAACAACAACATACTGATAATTTTTTTAATCAAATTAAATTTTTATCAGGTTGAATTTGTTATATTTAGATTTGTCAGATCAAACATGTAATATTAGACCAATTATAATATAATTTAATTTAAAACTCGGATAAAACAAAGGGGTCAAACAATGAGCCATGTTGAGGGTCAAGGTCAAGTTAATAAGAATAAAAAGAGTTATAGTAGCAAATTATTTTAATTCAAATGAATTTGAATTAGTAGTTTTTCTAATATACAATTAAATAAAAAATTGAATAGCTCCATTTGTCACAACATCATGTTTCTTTATTTACTTTTATATGTCAACTTCTTAATTTAATCTTTAGTTATCAATAACAAATTTTTTTAATATTTAATAGAGCATATAATTATTGATAAATGCATACATTAAATTTTAAATTCACCATTGAAAGTTTTCTTGGTTTAAAAAGAAGTTAACAACTCCTACATATTTTTTTTACATTAAAAATAATTTTTTAACTGATCCACAATGAAGTTTAGATAAGTTATCCAATTCTTTAATACTTGTAACTTATAATCCTTTAAATATGTGTGGGCAAATTGATTGATTCTATTTTTATTTTTTAAAAAAAACCAAAACAGTACTCAAATTTTTTTCTCATCTCTGTCCTTCCATAGTAAATAGTTTATAGGATCGTCTCCATGTAATTTCTTTTATCACATTAAATTTTATACATTTTTTTTAACAAAAAAGGAATTTGAATTTGAATTTTTTTTAGAAAAAAATATTAATATGAATTATAGAGGAAGAGGAAACACTAGTATAAATTGAAATGCATAAATTTTACTAGTAAACTCATACTAGTTAATGGCTCTCTAACAAGTACTGTAGTCTTATAAAAACTATTGTAGTAAAAAAAAAATAACAATCCTTTAACCTTAAGTGAAATTTGTTAAGAAATATAAAGTTATTTTGTTTTATTATTTATTAAGAATATAACAGTTTTTACAAAAAAAATTTTTGTTTTATTATTTATTAAGAATATAATAGTTTTTACAATTTTTTTTTTAGTTTTTTATGTTTAGCCTACATATAATCTTTTTATAATTATGTTAAATCTATTCCGTTTAATTATTTTAATTGAAATATGTAATATCAATGAAACCCTAATCTTCTTCTTTCTTATTTTTGCATTTTTTTTATTTACTTGGATTATTTAACATGGTATCACAACATGTTTTTTTTTTGTGTTAAGTGATTGAAAATTTTGAAAGGGTATTCATTTAGTTTCTACAATTTGATAGTTTGTTTTGTTTTTGTTTCTGTAATTTAGTATTTTGTTTTTCTTTTTCTTGCGTTCTAGTTTTCTTTATTCGTTGATTATGAATTCTAAAAAAGATAAATCAGTCTATGAATATGTGGTTGGATGAAAAAAAATTATTTGTATTGGAATTATGTGATGAGAATTGTTTTTAAGGATAAAAGGATGTAAGAACATGTTAGTAGAATTTCTGTGAAACTTAACAATGCTAATGAGAGTTATGTTGCCTTAATAGATACTTAAGAAGAAAATAATGCAAAAATTATTACCTAAATTAACAATTCTATTTAGCATTCTATAGATACATAGTTTGTGAAGCATGAGAGAACAATGGAGGTTTAAAATCATCTACAAAAGTTATTCACCCAATCAAATTTTATAAAGCAATACCAATTGAAGAATATATACAGGCTCTTCACCAGAAAAATATAAGTATTCAGGAATTTTATTTTATTATGATAAATTTTTTAGATCAATTGACTCTTATAGAATTAAAGATATGTGGTGCTTATATTGCTCGTAGAGAGCAGCAATTATTGGTACGACTTTTAACGG
>NW_011499852.1:3026292-3080038 GCF_000495115.2 Populus euphratica
ACTGAAAGTGTTATGAGTTTAATAAACCGTCCTGTCTTTTAACCTAAGTTGAGTTACATCTTAAGTTTTAAGTATCTAAAACTAAAAATCCTACTACTAGAACAATTATACAAATTATATATATCTAAGGTAATCATCTCCTTACACTTATAGATGTACAAAATGTATCTTAAAGGATCTACTATACTTACTAACTCAATACCACACTTATTAACTCAATAATAATATGTAAATGATATTTGTTCTCTATTAATACCACCAAAAGCTAAGAGGTTTCTCAGTCCCTGGATTTTTGAATCCTCTCAATTGAGATTGTTTTTACATGTATTTAAAAATTTTAGCATTAATTTGGTGTTTTCTAAGATTACAAGAAAAAAATATTTGCAACATTTTTATTAACCATTATCTATAACACAACTGAATAACTTAAAACATAGAAATGCATTAAGCTGCTATTTTCAAAGTCTAAAAAATTACACACTCGTTGCTTGTATCTTTTACATGAAAAGTTAATTATTAAAGGAAAAAGACAAAAAGAAAAAAGAAAAAAGAAAAAAGAAAAGAAAAATCTCAACCATCCATATCAATCAAAATTTACCCTCAAACTTATCCTCTCAACTTCGTGGCCGGATAATATACCCCAAAGCGATTGTGATTTTTATTTCTTCATTTCTTTTCTTCAAGCAATGAACCAGAGCTTTCACTATAGTGTAAACCACTCACACAATTTCTGAAACATATTGCATAAACTCATCATCGTTTTCAAGACCAGTCATTGTGTCAGGTGACAAAACAACCTCAAGATCAACGCTCCCATTTCCATCTCTCCCAGGAAAAGCTGATATCTTCCCATCAAATTTATTGGCCCTACCACTCCTCACTGCCAAAGGTCGGCCCCACCCAAAATCGTTATCATACATTGGAAATCTTGGAGAACTCCCCATCGTGATTGATGCTCCATCAAAATTCCCCAACGGAAATAACCGCGGCTCCTTTTCCCAGTCTGATATACCCTTCCGCACCGTACCATCATCATGTGCGACGACGTTTCTGTGCAGCAATTCAGCTCCGAAGCTCAGGTCCTTTGATAAAAGCTCTCCAGCCGAAGCAGTCGTTGGGATGCTTTGAATCGCGTTGCCAAAGTAATACGGCTCCAGCTGTGGCTCCAGCCGGTGCCTGCAATTCACTGCCATACGAAACGTCGTCATGTTAGACGGCATTAGTTTCCTCGCACGTGTCACTGATCTCCATAGCTGCGCGCAAAGGGACTGAAACGAGGAAATCTCCGCAGTTTTGTCCTTCACTAAGAAAAGGGTAGCTACTTTCCCGTTACTTTCTCCGTTAGCGGCTTTCCAACTGTCGTTTCTTTGCTTTCCGAAAATCTCCGCCGAATTGCAAATTAAATCACTGTTATTAGCTCTGAATTTGAGCTTGAGAATTGCTTCTCTTCTAAAATGAAAAACTCTCTCACGCAATGGCTCATCACCAGAAAATGTCACTTTCGGCCCACCGGCAGGGAATTTAAGCACCGCAGGTGAGTTAAACAAGGTGTTGCGGGAAAAGTCTGGTGAATTAGAAATTTTTTTAGATCCCTTGCATATTTCAGCGAAGGTATTGAAAAAGTGCCAGAATGAAGTGCCATCAGTAACAGCATGGTTTACCGAGCAGCCAATGAATATGCCGTCTTGCAGTTCAGTGACCTGAACTGCCATTAATGGTTTTGAATGACCCGAATAACTGAGGGTCTTGTCGAATGCGAAGAATCCTTTGAAGCATTCAGGGACGTCGGTTGGAGAAAGAATGGTGTGGATAGAGAGGTGTCTTGCTTTGGCTTGGATGAAATCAACGCCTGCATCGTTGCATACAATATGGACATGGCCACTAGGGTCAGTTTGGAGGCGGCCAGCAAGAGCAGGGAAGTGAGAAAGAGCGACGGAGAGGGAGTGTTTGAGGAATGTGATGAGGTCATCAATGGAGTATGGTGGATAAGGGAGGAGGACACCCTTCTGGATGTATTGGCAAGAGAGCATGGGGAGGTCAGAGACTGAGAGCTGTAGGGTTTCGATGGTGGTGGATTTTTGGTCAGGGTAGATTGTGCATCTTGAGACGATGGTGGTATTGGAAGAAGGCATTTTTTTTTTCGCCTTTTTATTGTTAATGGCGATCAAGTATGGGCAGGAAGGAGGATGGTGTGTGTGAATGTAGCTGAAAGTGGTAGGGTTTATATAGAGGAGGGAGGATTCATGAACTTGGAGGGTAGTTTCGTGGTGATGTTAATACCTGCTCTTGTTTCATTGTCTATGCCTTTGTTTATGGCCTTTTTATCAACAGAAGATGTATTCGACAGGAAGAGTCGTCATGGTGGGGTATTCTGTGTTGGACCAAGTATAGAAAGACATGCTATAAATATTTTGGATGAAATTATTCAAAATTCTATGTATATATAAAAAGACAATGTTTTGATTAGTGATGCAATGCCATTTCTCATTAAGATTATTAAAATCTCAAGGATAAAATAATGACAGAGATTTTTTATATCCAAATTCAATGGTGAATTGGATGATTATATATATGTGTGTGTGTGTGACTTGGATGATTATTCATATATATAAATTCAATGGTGACTTGGATGATTATTCATATATATAATTCTTGTGGTGACTTGGATGATTATTCATATATATCATTCTTGGTATGAATAAACATTGACTGCAGCTCAGAAATCAGAACGAGATTGATTAATTATCGAGGGCCAAGGAATCAATTCATAGAGCCGATTTTTTTAATAGAATCATTTTCGGTTGCTAAATTTTCATTTAAAAATGTATTTAAATAATATATTTTTTAAATTAACATTAAAATATAAAAAAATTAATTTTAAATAAAAAAATCTTTGGCCAGAAGTACAAGCAAATATTCATGTCGAAGTCGAGAACTGCATGTCAAAGAGCTCCATGGGTCGATGATCAGGAAGTAAAAGATGGCACCATGCACAGGATCGTGGACCAAAACTAAGTACTGTTTCTTTCTTGGAATCTCAAGTTCATTGCCGAAATCTGCAACATCTCTTGGGGTCTCTACAACCAGCTGATTCAATCTCTGTGATTATCTCTGGTATTGGGTTTTAAGCTCTAATTTTATTTAATCCAGACTGCTTTAGGTTGACATATTCCTTAAAGAGAAAATCACAAGAATCATGCAGAACGTGGGACTCATTTCCAGCATGTGTGTAAGTAGATCAGCTGAAGTTTTGCCTGGAAAACATGCTCGAAGTCTCATCAACACCTCATTGCATTGCTTTGCTCGCACAAACACTTGAATATTAGTGAGGAGGCACCAAACATCCCCCATTGAAATTAAATAGGAGCATGTGCTCTACTTCACTCCTGCTCGTTCCAGGAAATTAAAGCACATTAATTTCCATCTTCAAAATGTCCAATTGATTGACGTTCAAACCTTTGAATCAACCTTGTTAATTGATATGAAATGACTAATAAGGCAATTACTTTTCTTTCTTTTTTATTTTATTTCTTCCAACCAATGAAATCAGCTGAAACCTTAGATTGCAATTACGTACAAAGCAACAATGGCACAGCAAGATTCTCTTGGCTGCGTTCACGTCTTTTAAAATCTCAACTTACTCTGATTAATTAATTTCATGTTATTCTATTCTTCTCTAATCATTCTATCGGTTAGGGCTCCAACTGTAAGAGCTTTGTCATGAGGTAGGCATCTTATTACTAAAATGAATTATTATCATATACCCAAATATTAATTAGCAGTAGCCACCTTTCCAATTTATATTATATATATAGCTAGCCACCTTCCTTGCTCACCAAAACCCGTCTAGAGTGTTTCAAAAAAAAAAAAAAAACTTGATTAAGCATGCATGACGTATGACACAAATCCTATAAGAAAATAAAAATAATGGTTCTCCAAAATGGGAAGGAGAATTAAGGGAAAAATAAAATAAAATAAATAAATGAGAGGGTTTTTTAATGTACTGATATAATATAATACTATTCATTAAAATAATATTTTTTAAAACTATACCCTTTTTTTATCAATTTCAATTTTACCCTTTAACATTATATTTATTAGGGTTTGAACTTCATAATTTTTTTAATTAATTTTTTATAAGTTCATCTTAAACTCATGATTTAGACAATGGATTTAATAGGTTAACTTGATTGACTCAAGTTTTTATATTTTTATTCTCAATTAATTTTACTCAATTTCATCCTTCAACATTAAGTTGATTAAGAATCAGGCTTCATCATTTATTTTGATTTTATTTTTTTATAAAATTATCCCCATCTCATAACTCGAGTTATGGGTTTAGTAGGTTAATCTTGATTGACACAAGTTATTTTTCATATTTTTTTTAATCATTTTTATTTTATCTTTTAACATTGAGTTAATTGAGAATTGAGTTTCATAATTTATTTTAATTTTCTTTCCATTGGGTTATCTTGATCTCATGACCCAAGTCGTAATTTGACAAGTTAGCTCGAGTTAATTTGAGTTAATTTCTTGGGTTTTTTTTTTATTTTTTTAGTTTCATTCTTCAATACTGGATTTATTGAAAATTGAGTTTCATAATTTGTTTTAATTTACTTTCTGTTGGAGTTATCATGATCTCATATCTTGATATGCAATTAATACACGACTAGCAAATCAATAAATACAAACAAAAATACCAAGGAAATATTTTTATTAAATTTCTAACAAATTTTATAGATGAACATACATCCTCGGTGTATAGCGAGGGAATTACAGTGGAAAAAAAATTTAAACAAAGCAAAAAAATAATAACATGTCATTTTTTACCAATAGAATTATGATGGAATAAATTATGTCGGTAAAATCCGTTGGTAATTCCATTAGAGCTCTAAACTTGTTCACTCTCCAATTGCACTGTTAATTATTGTTTTTTAAAGACAAAAGCATCGACAAATTAAAAGTCATTGGTATTATTTGGCGGGTTTTATAAAAATTTTTGATTAAATTAAAAATTTAAATTAAATATTATAGACAGAATCACATAATAATTAAAAAGCTGTCGGTGATATTTAACAATTTTTGAAATTTTTTTATTAAATTTTAAATTTAAATGAAATATTACCAACAGAGTTACTGATGAAATATTTAAAAATATTAATATTTAATTATTCATCAATAAAACCATCGATAAAACACCTAATAAAAGGTCTGAAATCTCCAATTTCACAACAAACAAGTCTCATTTCTTCTTCTTCATCATCGTCTTCAATATCCATTTCTTTCTCTTCTCTTCTCTTTTTTCCTTGACTTTTTCTTTTCTCCTCCATGCTCAAGTATGTATTTTTTCCCTTCTTTTTTCTTCTTAGTTTTTATAATTAATATACTTTATGATTTTTTTTCTCTTCTTAACATTACTTGCAACTACATTAAGGTAAGATTTTTTCGTTTTTTATTCTAGTTTTTGTTTCCACTATATTTTTTTATTTGTTTTAATTTTTTTTGTTCTTAATAATTGTATAAATGTTGTTGTAGGATTATTTTTTTGTCCATATGAGATCAATTTTTAGTTGATTTATTTATAGGATTTTAAAATTTTTAGTAATTGCTACTTTATTTTTTTCATATGAATTTTTTTAGTTGAATTTATTTTTTCTTGTTATTTATTTGTTGCAAATTTGTTTGAGTTGATTTTTTTTTTCAAGTGACTTGAGTATTATAGGGTGTTGATTTATATTAATTTATTTATTTTATAGTTTTCTAAAATATATTTTTTAAATATATACTAACACAATTAGATACAAACTTACCAATAGAAATACCGAAGGAATGAAGCGGATAATTTTTTTTGCATGCCTTTTTCATCAGTAAATTTATCAGTAAAATATTTTTTTATTACCAACAAAAAAAATTATTGACGAAGAATTTATTGACGGAGCATTTTCGTCGGTAATTTTGTTGGTAAATAAATTACTAGTGGAATGATAGAGTAAATACCGACAAAAAATTCCGTCAGTAAATATAAAGATTGTGATAATGATAGGTTAACCCGAATTGATTTAAATCAATCCAAGATATTGTCGCCTCAAAGTTTATTAAAAAAATATCATTTTAAATATTTATTTTGATTTAAACTATATTTTTATTAGTCATCCAATTTATATTTCAACCTATCAAAGTGACCAAGTTATATCAAATCAATTTGTACAAGGTTTAATGTTTTTCTACTAAAAAACCATTTACAATGTCTAAATATTTTTTTTATATTACAAAATAAAATCAATTCGCTAGATATTCATGTGCAGTTCTCTTACCTGCATATATCTAGCTAGTCGGGACTCTTTCCATCATTAATAGCTACGCGATTGAAAAGTAATTTTTAGATAAGATTGAAGTTCATAGATAATTATGCAGATGCTTAGGGTCACATTTCCTTAATTTGGTTAATTATGGTGCTTTTATTCTTCATTTTCTTTTTCGACGGGTTTATATATTTGATAAGAAGCAAGATCTGGAGGTATCTTGCGTGATTTTTCTTCAATATACTATATCGTTATAGTAAGATGAACAGGGACACGTTGCGAACTTGTAATTTTCACCATTGAATGCATATACGTATGAGGTCATAGGTAGCCAACAAGAAGCAAACCTCAGCTAATTAAGCAAGTTTGAATGACTTATTCAAGAATTAAATTTAAGTTCGCTTGTGTCTTCGAACATGATTTTTATGCCCAAGACACAAGTCACTACATGCATGCATCTGAGGAAAAATTGAAGTTGACTATGTTTTTAAAACATGAGTCATCAACATTTTGGTCTGCCGACTACCAATGGAGTCATTAATTCCGTAAATTATTTTCGAAGCATGCACTTAGCTTCAGTCAGTGTCAAGGCATTTGTCGTTCTCCGAGCCTGTACTGTTAAGCGTAACAGCGAGAGCCAAATGCGTGTTTCTGGGTGGCCCTTTTGTCCATTTGGCCGAACGGCGTCTGCCCCCAGAACCGCAAGATGTTTTCGATTTCTGGAACCTGGACAAAATATTTATAAGAACGTAACGCATGGATTTTTCACCATTGACCATTCATGCACCCACACCCAACCACCACCACCACACAACCCGCCCCCCTACGATTACGAACTGTTCTTTCAATTTGACAGGGATTGCACGTGGAATTTTTTTTTTTCTAATTTTCACATTTGATTTTAAAAGTAAAATGACTTTTTTAAAAAAAAAAAAAAACAAAAGAGAAAAGCAAGAGGGAGGGACCAATGAAATGGAGAATCAAGACGTTTTGTCGCGTTTTCATAAGTAACTATTACGAGACTCTGCTTTCTACATGTGAAAACTTAAAATTCATACACCTTTCATATTTAAAATAAGAGCTCTTTGTAAGGGATTACTATGGACAAGATTGGCTGCATCAATGAATGAAGAGGTGAATGGTTTATGGCTAAATACAAATAGAAATGGTAGATTTGAAAGGGAAGTAAGAGTACGAGGGCGTGAAACCTTCTAGAAAATACCATATGGGTTGTATAATGACATGCCTCTATTGAGTAATATTTACTAGTATTTTCAAGAGAGAGAGGTGTTTGAAATATTTAGGATGAAAATAAATATGAAGTTGGTATACAACTAAATTTTTTAAATCTTTAAAAAATTTAAAATATAAGATCAAGAAAAAAAATATGTTTTTTACTTTTTCTATATAGTAACATATTTTTATAAACTTGAAATATAATGATGAAACGATATAACTATTCATCAAATAATATGATTATTGATAAAACAATATAATTGTTTATCAAATAGTATGATTATTCATGAAATAGTTTGACATATTAAATTCTAAGTGTCATCTTTTGATATTATAAATATCTATATAATAGCATTAAAAAACCTATTAAAAGAGTCTTTCCACCATGACTTAATTTATAATATAATAGAAACTCACACTTATAAACATTAGGAGGGAGTGTTTCTTTTCAATGTGGGATATACATCTTTTCTTTCTTTAATCATTTACAAATTACACCAACAAAAGACAAATAAAGAGTATATTATCAATTTCCTAACTTGAGAATGCATTTTGATATAGAAAATAAAAGATTGCTAGATTCATTCCTTTGAATCTTCCTCTCTCTCTCTTTTTGTTTTTTGTTTTTTTTGTTTTTTTCAAAACTAACTCATTTACTTTATAGGTTAGCTCATTTAATGAGTTTTTTCCTTGTTTAATAAGCCTATCCTCTAATCTAAATAAGCCTTATAAAGACTAGGATTAAAGCATGAAGGTTGAGTGACACTCTTCTAGATTATTATTTTTAATGATGATTCCTATTTTATTTAATTTGATCTTTTTTTTCACTATACTAAAGGCAGCACACCCAATACGACACTTAAAGAGAGATTTACAATAAGATTTAGAGAAGATAGAGCTAGGTTTCTAAAGAGTATAAAGACTTTAAAAATAAAGGGTTTCTCTAGTGGTGTTATGTATGAGAGGGCTTTCTTTGAATAGTCATAGAATTTTATGCTTGTGCTTCCTTCCATAATAGTACAAGTAAAGGTTTAGATGATTAAAACTAGCTTAATGGGTACTTGATGCCTAGGTAAAGAGGCAATCTCTAACATGTTTGAAGTGTTAAAGTTAGGATAGATGCCTAAATATCTTTCATTATAACTGAGAAACATAAGAAAATAAAGACCATTTTTAGAGAAGATCTTATCTTATAGGAAAAAAAAGAAGAAGAAGAAGCTTTGTAAGATGGTTGGATTTTTGTCTAGTTTCTCGAAGACATCGATATTTGGATGGGTAGAAGTCTCGCTAACCAAATATTTTTAGCTATTTAGGTAACCCTCACTATATGCCCTTTCTTTCTCTACCTTCCCTCACCCTCTCCCTCTCCCTCTCCCTCTCTCTCTTTTTCAATACATATCTATTTATATTTTAATTTCTTGAATCAAGTTGTTTTTATAGGCTTTCCAAATAATTATAGTTTTTTATATAATTATGAAACAATGAGGTAGAAGATATGCAAGACCTTGAAAGTCTATAGAAAGGATTAGAATGTTATGACTAGATAAAAAAAATATACTCCTTTTGGATGAACATAGATGGAAAGATTAAAAAGGCTTAAAACCTATTGTCTAGTGTTTTTAAAGTGAATGACTTTTATATTCTCATAAAAAAAGGTTGTTTAGGCACATCATGCTATCAAGCAAACATCTAATAGTATGGTGCCTTTATACCTTAGTAATCTAAGACCACACACCTAAGAAAGCATGGTCTATATGTATAGGCAAGACAACTGTACTAGGAATATATTTTTTTAAAAGTAAATTTGGATAACTAGCTAACTAAAATCACTGATAATATAAAATAGTCTAATTACTAAATAGGGGACAAGTTCATCCCATTTATCTCTTATATATGATAGGTATTTGTCACGATAGGTGTCATTTTTCTTATATGTTCAGTATTTCATATGACTTTTAATTTTCTCAAGATGAAATCCTTAATATGAAAATGTTTATTCTTTACCTATTTGTTGTGGTATTGGATAACCTTATATTTTTAGACCTTATTCCTAAGAGCGTGTTTGGGAGTGTAATTGCAGTTGTCTTTTTTAAAGTGTTTTTCACTTGAAAATATATTAAAATATTATTTTTTTATTTTAAAAAATTATTTTTGACACTAGCGCATCAAAATAATTAAAAACACAAAAAAAATATTAATTTAAATCAAAGAAAAAAAATAATAAATAATAAAATTTATTAAAAATATTTTTAAAACATAAAAACAAATAGGGCCTAAATGAAGTGGTTAGATGAGTCTATTTTAAGAGGTTTAAGTTGATCATCATTTCTTGCTCATTTTTGTTAACTAAATAACCATATACCCAATAGTTAGAACACTTCATTTTTGTTGGGATCATACACTTTATCTCATTGGCAAGATAAGTTTATTTTAAGAGATTCACGTTGCTCATCATTTCTTACTCATTTATATTAACTAAATAACCATATACCTAATGGTTAGAACACTTCATTTTTGTTGGGATCATACACTTTATCTCATAGGTTAATAGAAATGTGATATGTCTCATACAAATCTTTTAGGTTATTTTGTATGCCTGGATGGTTTTATTAGAGAGTTCATCTCATTCTTCATTTGCATATTTCCTCCTGATTTTATGCTCTTTCATCTTTTTACTATCAAACTAGGGCTTGTTATTAATAATTAATTATTCTTTTAGTGTGTTAAAGTAGTTAATAACATTCTTTCATAAAACAAATAACACTTTGATAATTGTGATAATCGTCAAAGCTTTTACTTTTATATATTTCGAGAAGTAATCATGTAATCTATATAGGCCTCCATGTTCCTACCTAGCTTGTTTCTAAACACCTTATACAGCATCTTTTAGCATGAAACTAATATTTTTCCAAGTGGTCTAAGTGTCGCCAACACTTTTTCAATTGATTATCTTTTATAAAAAAAATTTCACACCTTACAATAAAGAGAAAATTACAATAAATTAAGCTAAAGTCTTTAAGGAATTTAATCTAGCTAAAGAATGTGTTATAGTGATTTGATGTAATGAAAGTTTAAAACTTTGAAAATAATAAGTTTTTTATAAGACAAAATATAAGCTTGTAAGATTTTATGATTGTGTTTCTTAGTTCACATAAAATGATAAGTGGTATTTATAGGCAAAAAAAACTCATATTATAGTTACTCGCACTAGAAAAATAAAATCAAATATTTTGAACTTATTTTTAGCTCTCTTCCCCTTCTTAGGAACAACTATATCACTCTTTTAGGGAAAACAAAATGAGTGTGGCAAAATCTTGAGGAAAAGTAAGTTAACCTCTTAGAACAAGCTAACTCTTGAGTGTAAAAATAGTAAAGTACATTTCTTTTAAAAATTACAAGTTTATCACTTTTGTGTTAAGTTTTTTTCTAGCTAACAATTGATAAAAAAAAAAAAACTAATGAGATAAAAATTGCAAGAGTACATGTGACAAAGTTTATTTAAAAATAATTTGAGTGATTAAACCAAAATATATGAAAATATTTTTTCATCATGTATAAGTTTTGGAAATAAAACAATTTTAAAGGACAAAATTCAGTAATAAAAATTATTTTTGTGATGTCCAATTCAATTTTATTAACCTTTGATTACATGATAATAAGTTTAAGCATCTTTTAAGTCATGTTTGCATCAAAGAAGTTCATATTAATTTAATTTGACACCAAAAAATTCCTACAACATTAAAATCTTTGACAAATAAATTAATTTTACTAATTGTTGTTATCATCCAAATAATTAATTAATAGATGCTCAAAGACATTTAGGCTAATAATTAATGGTGTTTTTTTTTCCTTCTTCATCTTCTTCCTATCAAATCTTACTATCTCCTCCCTAGAAGGTAATTGTCTTTGCACATTTTTAAAAAAGCACAACATGGTTAATTCTTTATATAAAAAGGAAGGGTTAACAATACTGACAAAGTACGAAGAGCCTTAAATTGCTTTTATATGGTTAAAAAAACCTTTTTCAATGTCTTCAATTACTATTGTAATTGGAGGAGGTATGTAGGTTATACACAAGTGCTTACAAGATATGTAACATCTCATTAATTGATATTTTCTAGGTTTTAGTTATGAAAAAAGCTTAAAAATGATAAAAATAAGAGTAAAATCAGCTTTTTATTCAGTCCCTGTTGATATGTCACTAGTAAGGTTATAAGTCCTTGAAGGATGATAAGTCTCTTATTACATCTAAGTGGGTATGGTGGATTTTAACTAGAGATGGAGATGCTAGTTGGAAAACCTATAAAACTAATCCTTTTAGTTAGGTAACATGGGAAGTGGTATATTTAACAAAATAAGGATAATATTACATAAAGTGTAAAAAGTAATGAGGAGATTCAAAGAAAAGAAAAGAAGAGTCTTGAACCCTAAACTATAAGATTGTTTATATAGCCATGAGACCTATCAAATTGTATAAAAAGAAGAGTAAAACTATCATTTTTTTATATATATAACCAATAACTTTAGAGATTGATTATAGGATAAATATATATAATATTGATAAGTCATTGCTAGGTGGACATAATTATGTCATGGTCTTTACCATTCAGATTAAAGTAATCATTGTATTGTATATCCTTTTTGTAGATAAAGGGTATCTCAGGCTCTTCTGTGTTAAGGTTGGTCATGTCCTTGACTAGAGGAGTACTCTATCTTAATAGCTTGGTTATTTGCTTAGTTTTTGCCCACATAAACCTCACACACCCAGATTTTTCCCACATAAAGCTCACACACCTAGATTTTTCTTTAATGTCTAGTGTATAATGTAGGGCCATCATCTTTCATGTGTCAATCTCTAATGAAAAAGTGAAAAATATATATATACATAATATAATGTCCATTTCCTCTTTTTGAAAATAACAAATTCCTATAGAATCACTTAAAATTAATGATTCTACTAAACATTAATCTTGTTATTTGTCTTTTTATCTTTTTTTTTATTAACTTGTTTGTATTGAAATGGTATTAAGAATTTATCTCAATGCACAGAATAAATTGTTAGAAAAGGTTAAAGAATAATTTTATAATACTCTGTATGTGTTAAAATATCATTGAGCCAGCTTTCTTATTAAATGAAACTAAATCCCTTCTTAAATGATCTTAGAAATACATAGTAGTAAATTCATTTCTTTGTTCTACATTAATGCAAAAGGAAGGAGTATTTTAATTTAGCTTTCAAATTTGCAAGATGAATTAGATTTAACTAAGTTAATAATGACAATTTAAATAAAAATCCAATCTTGCTAAGGCCAGTAAAGTCTCTACTGTGAAGCCAGCTAGACAAGCGCCAATTTGGTGTCACTTGCAACACTACTTGGTGTCAATTAGTGCCACTTGTAGCACCAGTTAGTGCCATTTGTCTTTTACAAAATAAAGGCATGGTGTTTGTTTATAAATAGGCAATACATCCAAGCCTTAATTCATACAACAAAAGAGAAAAAAGAAAGAGTAAGAGAGGGAAAGTAATCCCATAAAATTATGAAGTATTTGTGAGAGAGTAAGTGAGGTATTTTCTCCTAGTAATAGAAAGATTTTAGTTGTTCTTTTATTAGTAAAGAAAGGTTGTTGATTTCAATTGTTCTCCTATTAGTAGAGAGAGGTTATAATTCTTAAATTACTTAGTAAATCCTTCTATACTTGCATATGGAAGTAGCCAAAATAGGTAATCCACATAAATTTTTGTATGCCTTATTTCTTATTTTATTATATCCCTTTGCCTTTTATCTTGTTAAGTTTGCATGTCAGTATCCTAATAGTGGTATTAGAGCCTTCTTAGTTAGTGTTGTTAATACACAAAAGTTATTCATGTAAACGGTTACAATTCATGTTTATGATACTATTCACCTATACGACATTATTTAGCTATATGGTACTATTCATATATGTTATTATTGACATATAAAAAAAGTCAGTGCGGTAATTAAATATAATCTAGAAAGTTTGGTCTAAAGAGATTGAGTTTTAAGCAAGACCGTTTATGATCACTCTAATCTTTCCTAGAAACTTACTTGGTGAAATATTATTCACATGATACTATTTTTATATACATTGTAGATCAATAAAACGATGATAACTGAATAGATTTCAGTGAATAAAATAGCAGTAAAGTACAAGATTGAGAGGTTCAAGAGGAGCAATTTCTCACTTTGAAAAATGAGAATCAAGTCAATTTTAATGAAAGACAATTGATAGACAACAATTGGAGATAGACCTGTCGAGATCACTAATAAGGCAAATAGAATGAGATGGATGACAAAGCTATTGATAACATATATTTAGCATTAATAGATGAAAAAAACAGAGACTTTATTCAGTGTGGCAGAGAAAAAAACAGCTAAGAAGATGTGAGATGCTCTAACAAAGCTATATGAGTCTAAATCCTTGCATAATAAAATTTTCTTAAAGCAGAGACTTTATACCCCTTGAATGACAAAAACCATAATGATAACTGACCACATCAATATAATAAGAACTATATTTTCACAACTCACTACGCTAGGTTAATAAATAAAGGAAAATGAAAGTGTAAAGCTTCCAATTCAAAGTATTCCTGATTCAGATGATTAACTTGTTATCAACTTGAACAATAATATTCTCTCAGATTATTTAGTCTTCGATGATGTTGCAGCTGCTATCTTGAAAGAAGAAAATAGACGCAAAAACAAAAAAGACATAAATAGTTCAAACTAAGTAAAGTTATTATTGGTGTCAAAAAGAAGATCAACGGAGCATGGCTTCAGTAGGAGTCAAAGGCAGGGAAGGTCCAAATCAAGAAGTAAGAAAACTATGAAATGCTATAACTATGGCAAAAAAGGACACTTTAAAAAGGATTATTGGTTTAAAAAGGATATAGAGAATATTGCAGAGTCATCAAAAACTCAAGGATGTATTGCAAACACATCAAAAGATGGAAAGGTTTTATATAATGAAGCAGCAATAATATTTATATATAGAAAAGAGCTCACTGAGATTTTGTTCATGGATTTAGAAGCAACATGACATATGACTCCTAATCAAGATTGGTTTCATATATATGAACTCATATCTAAAGGCTCAGTATTCATGGGTAATGATTATGCTTTAGAGGTTATTAGTATTGGCACCATCAAATTGAGATGTATGATGGTTCAATTCACACCATTTCATAAGTATGATATGTGAAAGGTTTAAAAAAGAATATTTTATCTGTAAGACAATTTGATAATCTTGGCTGTAAGATTCGAACACAATGGAATCATGAAAATTATTAAATGAGCACTAGTGATTTTAAAGACAAGAAAGATAGTTGCAAACTTGTTTGTATTAGTGAGAGAAACACATTATGAGACAGAGGAGTCAATCGCATTAGCTAGTCCTGCAGAATAAAAGACGATGACGTGACATAAAAAACTAGTCCATATGTTAGAGAAAAGTTTGAAAATTCTCTCTAATAAGAAGTTACTCCCTAGGCTTACAAAGGTTACTTTACCCTTTTATGAGCATTGTGTTACAAATAAACAATATATGTTAAAATTTGGCACTTCAACAACTAAGAGCAAATACATCTTAAACCTTATTTACTTTAATGTTTGGCAAACACCTGTTATATCCTTAGGAGAAGAAGTAAGATATTTTATATAATTTATAAATAACTTCTTTAGGAGATGTTGGGTGTATCCAATTAGAAGGAAAATATACTTACAATCTTTAAAACCTTTAAAGTATTGGTAGAACTTGAATTTGAAAAAAAGATCAAGTTTTTAAGGACTAACAATAGAAGAGAATATATTAGTGATGAATTTGATAACTTTTATCAACATAAAGTATCAAAAGGCAGTTCACAATGACATACACTCCACGACAAAATAGAGTGGCAGAGTGGATGAACATAACTTTATTAGAAAGAATAACAGTAATGCTAAGGCTGCAAGTCTAGGAAAGTAATTCTAGGCAGAAGTAGTCAATACCGCTTATCATGTGATAAATCAATTTTCATCAATTGTAATTGAGTTGAAGACACCGATAAAGATGAGGATTGGAAAGCCAACTGAATATTCTCGATTGTATATATTTGGAAGTCTTATATACATGATATTTAATACTCAAGAAGTCAATAAGATGGATTCAAAATCCAATAAAATATGTATTCTTGGGATATGTTGATGAAGTGAAGAGGTATCTCTTGTGGGATCCCATTGCCCATAAATAGTCATCATCAGAGATGCTATATTTGCAAAAGATAAAATACAAATGGAAGAACATAATAACATTTTAAAGGAGACTATAGTTGTCTAAATGGAAAATACTCAGAATTATACTTTTTCTAAAGTTGCACCAGAGCATAAAGAATAAGAAAAAATAGACTTTGAAGCTCCTAAAGTTTAAATGTTGACTCATCAAAGAAGACCACTGACTTGGCACTCAGAATATATTACTGAGAGCAACATTGCATACTACTTCTAACAAAGAATGAAGAGCCAGAGGATGGAGAGCCATTAACTTTCCATGAGGCTATCAAAATCATAGATGTATCTATATAAATGATAGCAATGTAAGAGGAGATTAAAGCTCTACACAAGAATCATACTTGAGATTTTGTTCCACTACCACAAGGAAGTAATGCAATTGGCAACAAATGGGTTTGTAAGATAAAGCATAATGACAATAATTAATTGGAACGGTATCATGCAAGATTGTTGGTGAAAGGATATGCTTAAAATGAAGGAATAGACTTCAATGAGATATTTTTCTTGGTGGTACAACTTACTAAAATCAAAGTAGTCTTGGTAATGTGTGCTATATTTAATCTTCATTTAGAGT
The DNA here is from genome assembly GCF_000495115.2 of Populus euphratica. Classification (NCBI taxonomy): domain Eukaryota; kingdom Viridiplantae; phylum Streptophyta; class Magnoliopsida; order Malpighiales; family Salicaceae; genus Populus; species Populus euphratica. The sequence goes on from NW_011499852.1 coordinate 3,042,690, forward strand.
AGTTAGATGTGAAAACTACATTTCTTTATGGAGAACTTAAAGAAGAAATTTATATGCTCTAACCAGAGGGTTTTGTTGAAATAGGCAATGAGGACTTAGTTTGCAAGTTGAACAAATCTCTATATGGTCTTAAACAGGCACCGAAGTGTTGGAACAAAAGATTTGATTCCTTCATAATTTGCCTTGGGTACAATAGGTTTAGTTCAGACCATTGTAAGTATTACAGGAGGTCTGAAGAAGATGATGATTTCATCATTTTATTGTTGTACGTGGATGACATGTTGGTAATAGGTCCTAATAAAGATCAAGTCCAATAATTGAAGGTACATTTGGCTAAGGAGTTTGATATGAAGGACTTGGGACTAACAAACAAGATTTTAAGGATGCAAATTCACCAAGACATAAGTAAGAAGAAGATTTGTTTTTCTCAGAAGAATTATTTAAAGAAAATCTTGTGATGCTTTAACATGCAAGATTGTAAGCTAATTTCTAACCTATTTCCTATTAATTTTAAATTATCCTCAAGTATGTCTCCTAGTAATGAAGTAGAGAGGATAAAGATGTCTCGAGTACCATATACATCAGTAGTGAGAAGTTTAATATTTTTCATGATATGTACAAAACCAGATATTACACAAGCAATAATGGGAGTAACTAGTTGATACATGACAAATCCTGGTATAGAGCATTAAAATACTATTAAGAGGATTTTGAGATACATTAAGGGTACCTCAGATTCCACATTATGTTATAGAGGATCAAAATTTACTATCAAAGGTTATGTTGATTCAGATTTTGCTGGTGATCTTGAGAAAAGAAAATCCACTATAGGCTATGTGTTCATAATTGTAGGAGGACTTGTGAGTTGGGTCTCTAAACTTCAAACTATTATAGCATTATCCACAATAGAAGCTGAGTTCATGGTAGCAACACAAGCTTGAAAAGAAGTAATATGGATGAAGAAACTTATTGAGAAGCTCAGGCACAAAAAAAAAAGATTTTTTTTGTATTGTGATAGTCAAAGTGCCTTGTATATTACAAGGAATCCAACATTTCATTTAAGAACAAAACATATAGATGTCAGTATCACTTCGTTTGCGAAGTGCTGGAAGATGTAAGTGTAAATATTTAAAAGGTTCACATAAAGAAAAACCCAACAAATACCTTGACCAAACCAATTAACACTAACAAGTTGTCCTTCCAATTTCAGTTCTTAAATTCATCAATCAATCCTTTTATTTATGTCATAGGCCTGCATTTAAAATGAATATTTACCACAAATTAAAGGTATCTTATATTATTAGATATATTATTATAAAACATGCTTTAGTTAAGAAGTTATTGATATTTCAAGTGCAAAATGATGATATAAAACCTTGATAAAAATACACTTTTAAGTATCAATCACAAGTATATATGGTGCAAATTCTCTTATGTCCTAACTGAAATGCAAGTAGCATGAAGATGGCAAATATACAAAGAATAGAAAAATCATAAATGATCAAGTGCGAAAACTTGATTAAATCATCAAAGTTTTTAAGTGGAAGAATGTGAATTCAGCTAGACAAGCACCAATTTGGTGCGACTTGCACCACTAATTAGAGTCAATTAGTACCACTTACAACACTATTTTGTGCCACTTGTAGTACTAATTAGTGCCACTTGTCTTTTGCAAGACAATGGCATGGATGTTTGCTTATAAATAGGCAATATATCCAAGCCTTAATTCATACAGTAAGAAAGAAGAAGAGGAGAGTAAGAGAGGGAAAGTAATTTCATAAAATTATGAGGTATTTGTAAGATAATAAATGAAGTGTTCTCTTAATAATAGAAAGATTTCAGTTGTTTTTCTATTAGTAGAAAAAGATTGTAATTCTCATATTACTTAGTAAATTTTTTTTATATTTGCCCATGGATATAGCCAAATTAAATGAATCATATAAATTCTTATATCTCTTATTTCTAATTTTATCATATCTTTTTTTTTAGTCAAGTTTACACGCTAATACCTTAATATCTACTCCAGTAATTAATGTCTTTGGAAGAGTAGAAAATGACGGGAACCAGAACTTGAGAAGACTAGAATTTTCTATGTCCGGGTTTCGAAGGGAAGAGAGGTGGTGGAGAGAACGCAAAAGGTGAGGAAAATCCCCCTCAAGGTCCCTACCGTTTTGGTTCTCTAGGGAGAGGAGAGAAGATAAATTTGGATATATTTTTTTAAAAGTTTTTTTTATCAATCTACTGCTCATGTGTTAAAAGACATACAAGGGGAAATATATATTTTTCATTTATATTTCTCTCCTTTTATTTTCCTTCGTCTTCTCCTCTCCCAACCGAAATCTAACTCCTGGAAAATAAATAAAGTGGGAACGACAAAGAAGATGGTCCGAATACAATCTCTTCGTGATCTCTCAGCAACCTATAGGGACGAGAGGGAGGCGGACATCCTTTCTCTCCTGTGGTTTTGATGAGAGACGACAAGAACGAGATGCCGACAAGCTTATCAATAAATTTCTTGGGAAAACGATAAAGCGTTTGGTTATGCTTTCGACAACGTGCCAACGCGCCGCTAACCTGGTCTTGGTGTGCCTTAATTATTTTTTAAAATATTATAACTTAATTATTGGATACTTGATGATAATTTGTCTATGATGCATAATGCTTAGGCACAATCCAACTACACATTTTGCTAGCTGGACCATTGTACTTATTAATAGTGATAAATTTGTTGATTTTAAAACACCCTAATTAAGAAGAAGAAAAACTAATCTAGTTTATGAAATATCATATTCAAATTATGTCATCGGTTCTTTTAAGAATAATGTTATATTTATTAAAAATATATTTTAAATTTTAATTCCAACATACATACATAATAAATTCTTGAAGATTTATGGATATAAACAAATGCAATGTTATTTAATGTGTATATGAATAATCAATGTGCAGATTTGTTTTGTTTGCCAAAAAAGTGATTTAAAAGACATGATTTCTATTTTGCTTCGGTTTTACTTTTTTTTTTTTAGTTTATATGAAGTGTTAAAATTAATAATATTATAATAATTTTAGTTATAAAATCTAGATTAATTTGATAGGTCAACCAAAGACCTAACCCTAGTCGATTTAGTGTCTAAATCGATCAGGGTTTAAAAAATATATAAAGAATTAACTTGATCTAACTTCATTGACTTGAGATAAAATATTAATCAAAACCATGTAGATTTTTTTTTCAATTCAAGGTTGCTTTAATTTTTGTTAATTGTTTGAGTTAACTCGATCGACATGTGACTCGGGTCTTGTCCCAAGTCAACTTTGAAATCAGGTATTTAAATTATAATAATAATAATTTTTATTTTTATTCAAATATTGACTTGTATCAACTCAGGTTATCCATCTTGTTTTGTGGTCTGAATCTCACTTTAAATCAACCAACCATCAAGACAAATTCTAAAATAATGTTAATAATTATTTTTATAATTGTATTAATTCAGGTCAATTTGAGTTAGCATTTCTTATCCATAACCCATGTCTCGTTTTAAATTGAATTTGAAATTAGATTTTAAAATTATAATAATTATTATTTTTATAATTACATTAACTCAGGTCAATTCGAGTTAATCTTCCTTATTCATGACCCGTGTCGTGCTCTAGTTGACTCTCGAATTAGATTTTAAAATTATAATAAGAAATATTTTTATTTTTATATATTTTAATGGGATAATATTGAAATTAAAAAAAAATTATAAGAATTTTTTAAAATATAAAATAATAAATATTTTTTTGTGGAAGTTAAAAGTTTATGATCCCTTTATTTTGCGCTACCTGAGAAGATATAACGATCTCGTTAGATGTTCTAGAAAGATTAAAGTCAACATTCCCAACTTTTATTCTGTGCTACACATGATCTTGGCTTAGAACATGTGTACTATCAGGCTCCATTTTCTTACAAGTTGAAGGAGTGCTGAGGATTAGGAAGCTCTACGATGCAAAGTTACAAGGTGTAGTGATGATCACATATAATCACAACTCCAATTAGCTAGTGAAGGTTTTTATTAATTATTGCAATTTTCTTGCATAAAAATAATGATAGGAAACTATGCTTTTACTAAATGATGTAATTGGGAAGAAATGTGGATTTTGAATCTACAAAATCTATTTAAAAAATTTAAATACCATCCAGCTATTATATTGAAGTTATAATTGTTTTTATCACACTAGCATTTTGATATATTTAGACTTCTTCTCATATTTCATAATGTCTAACAGGTTATAAATACATATAGATACTGCACGTCAATAAGATTTTTCATCGTTATTACGAGTGGAACCCTAAGACAAATAGATTTTTCCGAAGATCGATCATCCGTAAAAGATAGAAGATTAAAAAGTGACAAGCAATATTAAGTATGAGACGACAATGGATTGACTTCCCTCACCTCAAGTCACCTTTGTCGCTGCTGAACGCTTGAGTTAATTTTGTGAGAAGAGAGAACGTGGGGACATGGTGTCTGTTTTCTGTTATGGTCCATTGAGCATGGTCACAAAATGCAAGGTCTCTCCCTGCCGATGCCCAGCTCTCACACATTGTTATATTAAGATTCAGAGGCTCCAACAAGAGTTAGAGCACATAAAATTCCCCATTTTCGTTTTGTTCGTGACTTGAGGTAGCCACTTGCTCCTCTCCCTCTCTATCTAACCACAATTGACAAGCTGCCACACCCTCTCTTCTCTCTCTAGCTGTAATTGGATTCCATTAATGATTAGGTTTTGAATGGAAGAAAGCAAGGCAGCAACTAGGAAGCAGCCTTATAATTGTCAGTATAAATATAATTTGCATTTTATTAGTATTTCAGGGTAGAAATAATAATCAAATTCTCCTGAATTTTTTTGGCTTGAAATTAGGCCACGTCTTCCGCAAACATTTTCAGCACTGAGTCTTGGCAAAATCATAATGGCCCATCCCTTGAAAGCAAGCCTGGCAAATGGGCCAAGTTTTGGCCAATATTATACCAAACAAGTCAATCCTAACACTTGCGTCCTCGGACTCCATGACCAAAGAAAGGTACATCCTCCTAGAAAAAACTGTTAAAAACGTCAATAAATCCGACACATCCAGGTGGGCATACAGGAAAACTCAACATCCAGGTCACTTTTTGTCTTCAGATTTGGCATGCAACAACTTCATCATCATGCATGTTATCCACTGTGGCACATTAATTGGATAAGATCTTATGCCAATTCATTTTCCACTTTTTTTTTTTTTCATTTTTGTTTTTTCAATTATTTGGCTACATGCATCTTCTTTAAGTCAAGTCTTACCATGTTTTTCTTGATAGGGAATTGTGGTCAATCTATGTGAGCTAGTGAGAAGCAAGTGACGATGAACCGCTGGTCATGGTTCGTGTTTTGCATGGCAGGATAGGCACGGTGCCTATTTACATCTCATCTTTTCTAGAAAGTTTGACCGTGCCATCAAAGCATGTTTTACCTTCGCCTATTTTTTCAATTATTTTGCTACATGCATCCCACGGCTTGCCCACGGCAACTGCTCGAAATACATTCTACACCACAAAGATTTTAATTCGATCGTTTTGCATTTTTCAATCAGCATGTTGTTCCTGAAGCCATATGCTGCTGCGTGTCTTGTCCTTCGGTTATCCTCTTCACGAGTTCCATTCAAGGCATATAGAGATCTAGAAAAAAAAAATCCCGCTTTTTGATAGAAACTTCAAATTAATTGCTTACAGGGATGATGGGGATGACAAATAATTACTTTTGGTCATCAAGCTTTGAATACATACCAAAATGCAGCGTGTAAGGAAATCTATCTTCATTTACGTCTAATCCTAATTTCAATTCATTATGCCCAGTCTCAAGGTCAATAACAGTTCACTGCAAATTGATCATGAAACCACTAAAGTCACTGCCTGCGTGGTTTTCACTTGTGAGGAAGATATATAATACTATAATTTGACGTCTCCAGCAGCGGCAATTAATAAAAAGATAAGTGTTTGAAATATCAGCGACCTTACATTATTTTTACTTGAAATACTGCATTGTGAAATACTGTATTGTAAATAAGAACAACAAGAATTAGAATATATGTTAAATATATTGAAGATGTTTGGGTGCTTTAATAGGTTGATATGCAATGTGCCTATATTGTGATGTGATATGAATTCTAATGCTAATTGTATAAAGATTTGATAATATACACCGTTTGGAATCAGGATTGGTTTGACCCAGCAATGGAATCCTTGTAGGATTAGGATTTTTACTAATCCTTTACTCATTAGAACTATACATTCCTTTTTTATATATATGTTTACGCTTATTCTTTTACGTAAAATCACTATGTTGTGTGATATATATTTATTTATTTATTTTTCTATTTGCTGTGATATTCTCTGTGTATATGTCTGATCTTTAAGAAACTAGTAGAGGAGCTATATGTTTGTTGTTTGTGGTTGATCTACACAAGTCACTATATCTTCACCAATACCTGATATTGAAAAGTTTGGTGGGCTTGGTAGTTTCAGCTTGTGGTAGTTTAAGACAATAGTGGTCATTTCCCAGAATGGTTTAAAGAAGCTCTCCACCGTAAAGAAAAGAAATTGGCTATAATGACTGATAAAAGATGGGATCACATGTGGTTTTTTAGCGAAGTTGGAATTCTTTTACATTACTAAGTCGTTGAAGTAAACGCTCTCCCAAAAACATCATCTGTATATGCTATGCATGGAAAAAAGCACATCAATGAAATCCCATAACATGATGAGTTTAATTCTATTATTACAGTTAATTTTGTAGTCTAATGGTATTGAAACTGATGACGAGATCGGACCATGTTATTGCTTTGTTCTTTGTCTCCTACGTAGCAAAACTTTGAGAGACTATTTTGTTTAGAAGAAAAACATGACTTTAAAGGAGGCTAAGTCTCTATTATTTTATAAAGATCTTATATAGCGACATTATTTAGTTTAAAAAAATAATAAAATAACTTCAGGAGCCTTCTAAAGTTCTTTCATCAGGTGATGACACAAAAAATTCATGTGAAAATCACGTATGTTTTGGGTCGTTTAATGTCCCATGCGAGTCACGACAGATACGCATCCTAATTTGGATGGAAGCCTAACCTAATTTATTAATTTTTTTTCCTCAAAGACTATTTGCATTAAATAAATTGGATAGAGACGATTTACATTTTGATCAATAATCCAAGGGGTCCTGGCATATTTTACCCTTAATTATACTAGTCTTTATTTTCACTTGTGTGTTGTTCAAGTAATTAAAACTAATCTAAATAGCCTTTAAAAACTATTGTATGAAGCTAACTAAACTATTTTCTCAAAAAAAAAAATGAACGAATTGTGCTATCAATAATTATAAGAAAAGAACACAGTATAATGAAAATATAGAAAAAGTTAAATGTTAAAGCTTCATATAACTTGAAAAACGAATTCTTTGAATTTGAGTTTTGTCTTAATTAATAAAAAATTATTTTTTTATCAATCTACTTTAGAAAATAAATATTTTTGATAAATTACTGTTAGTCTTTTATGTAAGATTTTTATATTTTAAGGTATCTTTTACTATAAACATTTTCTTCTTATTCCTTCCTAAAAGAATGTGAACCTTATATTTTGACAAATTCTCAGCATCAGTTTTGATGCAAGACAAAAGATTTAAAGGGAAGAAAGAAAAAAATCTAAGAAAGAGCCAAAAAAAAGTAGAAAATAGCTGAAGACATGAAGAGAAAGGGAGGGAAAATTTGCAACTCTACAACTTTTATTCAATTCATCGTAAATTTATTAAAATGTCAAAAATTAGGTATAAATAGTAAATAACAACCAATGATTAGGCCAAATACCTATTAAAAATAAACTAAAATCTAAAATAAAATAACTTCAAATCTAATAATAAAACTCAAATAAAAGTCCAAATAAATTTAACCCAATAATATAGGTTAACAACAATTAATTAGGCTACTCTCCATCACTTATGATCAAACACATATGTGAGTCAAGTCTTATGTATAGAGTCCCTACCAACTTATCTAGGGTTGAGAAACAGAATTTTTATGCAAAATTTGATTCATATGTATTCTTAATATTTATTTTATTTTATTACAAAAATTTAAATATGTATTTCTTGATAAAAGTCCAAGTGGATTGTCACCTATAAAAAAAAATAGAACATTAGATTAACCTAGTATTAGGTTCAGTTATTCCTAATATAGCAACATATAAAATTAATTATGAGAAAATAAAAAAACTTTAAAGCGAAGCGGATGAATTAATGTTAAAATGTACATTCAAGAGAGCATAAATGCATGTGTTGTTCATGTACTTATAGTACCTAAAAAATATGATACTTGGAAAATATGTATTGATTGTAGAAAAATTAATAACATAACAATAAAGTATAGATATCTTATTCATATGCTTAATGAATTATATTGATCTTGTTTGTTTTTTAAAATTTATCTTAAAAATTGATAGTATCATATTAGAATGAAAGAAGATGATGAAAGAAAAACTTCTTTTAAAATTAAATATAGTTTGTATGAGTGGTCAATCATGTTTTTTAAACCTATTAATATGCCTAGCAATTTTATAAAATTAATGAACCATATATTATGTATATTTATTGATAGGTTTGCAGTTTTTTATTATGATGATATATTGATTTACAATAAAAGATTAAATGAGCATATAGATCATCTAAGACAGGTATATAATATACTTAAAAAGAAAAGTTCATGATATGATTATTTAAAGAATTATGAATTTTGTATAAAAAATATTTTTTTTTTAATATGTTATTAGTGCAAAAAGTATTGAGATGAATAAAGTGAAGTTTAAAGCTATAAAAGAGTGGCCTACACCTTAGATTGTAATTGAGGTAAAAAAAAGTTTCATAAATTGGCTAGTTTCTATAGTAGATTTGAAAAGACTTTAGTATAATAGCTATTCCATTAACTAAAATTGTAAAGAATATAGTATGTTTTAAATGGAAAATTCCACAAAGGAAAGCTTTTAATTTGTGATACAAATAAAGTCAAGTTTGAATTTGGTTTTAAAATATATGCTAACTAGTTTTGTAAGATCAGATATATCTCTCAAACCATACATCAGATTGAGTTGAAATAGCACATGGAAATACTAGATACATAAAATTATATTGTAGTAAACATTCATATCAAATAGAGTTCAGAAACCTATTACTTCAGTTGGTTGAAGTTACAAGATGAATCTTATCAAATTCATCAAACTAGATCTTTGTGTACTGTTTGAGACATATTTGAAGCTACAAGTGTAATTTTATTGTGATTTAAGTTGGGATAGAAATTAGACATTGCTCGATTTTCAACCATGTATAGTAGGCTCAACAATTCATTCAAAAAAAAGAGAGAACAGCATGTTTAAAGTCAGGGATGAAATCTGCCAAGAATATACAAAAATTAAAGATTCATGCTATATGGAAGAACTTTAATATGAAAACTTTGTCTTTATTATCCTATTTTATTTAGTTATTTAATGTTGAATAATTATTTTTAATTTATATTTGTTTTAACCCATTAGACATTGTTTATAAGTTTATTTTATTATTAAATTTATGTTAATTGATTAATAATTTAAATTTATTAGCTTGCAAGCAAAAAGGAGTTCATTGGGATTAGGTATAGGAAACTATATTACTTTTTTTTAAGATACAAATTTTGGAATTAGGTTATTAACTTTATTAGGGGTTATTAATCATATGATTAAGAGGTCTGTCTTAGTTGATGTTAGACTCAAACTCGGTTATATTTTTTATTTTGTTCTTGTTAATTTCGGCTTACTTAGCTTTAATTACTTTTAATTTGATTTTTTATTATTTTATGACTTGATCTCAGTGGTTTGAGTCTAGAATTCTTTTTTAAAAAATTATTCAAAAGTTATTTTTATTAAATCTACCCCATTACACATACAAAAGGCATAAGTTGGACCAAACCAATATAGAAAACTGTATAAAAAACTAATTTAAAAAAATCACATTTTATTGAAAATTTTGACTTTTTGGAACTCTATATATATATAAAGCACTAATTTAATACGGCACACTCGAACTGCTTCATGGTCAAAGTCCTTTTGGAATTATCAACCCGTTGTTGAATTGAAAGTTGACATTCTTTTTTTGGGCTTACGGACACCTGTAATTTAATTATTCAATCACATTTAACTCTACAATTCTAAAATGACTGATTCGGTCCTCGATGTTTGGATTCTGCGACAAAGTTCATCACTCTCCCAGTGTTCTTGCCGATTTCCTGATAATTATTGGTCCGTAATAAATCAAGTTTAAGTAAAAACTCAATCAATCAACACTTGTCATCGATCATTTTTAAGTTAATAATTCTGACTTTGATGAGGATTTTCAGTAGAATCGGAGGAAGGATTTTCTTGTCGTCCCAAACCCGAAACTGAAGCAGCGAGGGAGAAGAGAGCACATGTTGACGTGGGTTTGTGTTTCTTTAAGTTTATTTTGAAGAGAAACTCCAATTCCCCTTCGCTAGGCAGGTCCACATCTTATTAAATGCTTTCTCCAAACCCATTGTTGGGACATTAGGCCTTAGAGCTCCTAAACCCGCAAGAACCTTCTCAGCCACCACATCAAAAATTCCTTCGGCCTTTAAATCAGCCACATTCTGTAGCCTCTCACCAACTGTCTTGGCAAACCTGTAGCTTGACTTGTAGTTCTTGGAACAGTAACCTTTAATAGATTTCTTTCTTTTTTTTCATCATTTTTAAAAAAATATGTTTTCTTAGTTTCATTACTCAGCTTTTTTTCATAGAGAATTTTAATTCTTTTTGTTTTTATAATTTGTCTTTTATAGTACATGGTTTATATTATAAGATTAAATATTTTAATTTTTTTTATTTATTAATTAAATATCAATTTATTTAATAAGATGTATGTATAAACATTTTGATTTATTATTGAAATTTATTTTATATACAAAAGCATATTGAAAAGCATGTATTTTTTTATTGAAAAAATAATTATCAGTGTCATAACCTAATTTTGAAATTTTTAAAAAATAAAATTATGAAAAATTAAAATATGTTAATAAAAAATAAATGAAAAATAATTTGAGAATTTAGTTAAAATAATACAAATTAAAAGTTTGAGGATTAATAAGAATGCAATTATAAATTTAAAATTCAATTTGGCAAAAAATGAAAGAATGGATAAGTCTAGGGACTTGATTAAATTTTGAATTAGTTTAATTAATGCAACCCAAAATTAATTGAAGAAAGATAAAAAAAATTCAGGGTTTATTTAGTTAAAAAATGTAAGAAATTAAATTTCAGATATCAAAGTATTTTTGAATACGCTATAGAGGGGTTAATTGATTTCTCTAGGGGTAATTTTAATAGAATTAAAAGTTTAAAGAGTTAATTAAGGATTGAATTGATTAAATTTGAAATCAAGGATTATGTTGCAAATAAAACAGAAATCCAGGGGTCCAATTGCATTGTTCCGGGGTGACATTAAAAGAAGAAAGTAGATTTTCAAAAAGCAAGAACTTGATTGCAAAACATCAGATCTTTAGGGGGCAAATTAAAAATGGACATTTCAGCCCAAGAAACGGCGTCATTCCAAGGAGGACTGCTCATCCTCTTCCTCCTCTGGAACAGAGGAAGTTGTCTGAACCAAAAAAAATTGTCTCTGTTAGATCCATCAAACACAATCAAATCCAAGCCACATTGTAGACTAGATTGTCTACCACAAATCCCATTTTTTCCCCAGCTTCCTTCGCCCCCAAGATGCGCCATTAACGCTAAGGAAACCCATCACCAGCAATCCAACAATGGCAGGATCGTTGGTGTTCCTATCCCACCAAACTAGGAGAAAAGATAAAACAGTAATTATCTGATGAAAGATGACGATCCCAGGAGGATAAGGATCGAGTTTCTCTCAAGGTTTGTCCCTTTAAAAAGAAGAGGATCCAGAAAGCAAGGGAGAGGAGAGAAAACACAGACAGAGTAAGGGAGAAAGAACACAAAAACCAGAGGGACTTTTGGCTTTTCGTTCAGAACTCTAGCAAAGGATATTTTGCTCTCCCTCACAACAGACTATTGATCCAACCAACACGACACAAACCATGAAAAAAACAGAGGAAACAAAAAGAAAGGGGGAAACAGAGGAAGAAAGAGAGGAGAGGAAGGGAGCCAGAAAGAAGAACGACTAGAGAAAAACAAACGAAAAAAGAAACAGAAGGGAAGAAAGGAGCATTGTCCAACCAACTCATCATCTCCTCACATCTTCGTCTCCAGCAGCAGCTACACCAGGTAAGCTGCTCTTCTCCCCGTCTTTGAATTTTAATTTCTCTACCCTGTAGCAAGCGTGGGTGAATAATTCACGCATGCAAATGATTGTCAGCTTGGTTATTGGATTGGGCTAATAACTAAATTGAGTAAAAATACTGTTGAGATCAAGCTGGGCTTGAACCTCAGCCCTAACCAATTTTTTTTTTTTTTTGAGCTAAGAATGTGCTAGCAAACATGCTTTTATATTATTTCCTCTTTTTTTTTTAACTTTTTTTTTATTTTAATATCTAGTAAAATAGTCCTTTTAAAATATTAAAAAATTCTGAAAAAAAATTGGGACCCTTGTGAATTTATTTGTAGATTCCTCACACTTTTTTATGACTTTATTTGGTATTAGATTGTAAACTTATATAGTGTGAAATGTAAATATGATATAAAATTTATACATATCTTTTCTATTTATTTTTCTTCTCTCTAAAAAAAAGGAAGACTCCATCATTGAAAAAATACAAAAATATGATTTGCTTTCAATTCAAAATTGTACTTGTTTATTCACTAGAGTTAAATTTAAAAATATTCATACTCACTAATGTTAGAATTAGAAATATTCTTGATATTCAATAATATTAAAATCAAAAATCAAAAATTTAGAATTGAAAATCATCATGAGCTTCAATGTTTATTGATATCGAAGTCAGGAATACTATTCTCTTTTATGTAATATTTACCAATATTAGAGTTGAATATTTATTGGTACTAGAATCAAGAATATTAGAGATAGACCATCAATAATATAATATAATAAATTATTAGTAATTTAAGGTAAAAAACCAATACAACCTTCTTCAAGTAGAACACTTAAAAGGTAATGATATATTCTCTTTTACATAACAAATTTTATATCATAGAATTTTTATAATAAAATCTTTTCTTTTATATAATTAATTTCATATTATAAAATCTTTGTTAATTAGTTAGAATTTTTAATAAGTATAACATTATAATGTTATGACCCTTTAAAATATATTTTTTTCTTTTTAAAAATAAAATATTAGAGTTTTTTAATCAGGTCAAATATCTAAGTTGAATATTATAGTGTGAGAGATTAGGGTGAGTTGTTCGAAATTAAACCATGGGTTTGATTAGAAAATGGGAAATAAAAATATCGCAAGTGCTCCTCCATGCATCATGCAACTTGCATAAAAGCTTCTCTTTTCGAAAAAAGTAGGACAGTTTTGTCATGAAGCTAGGAAAAAGTGTCAGACACTTTTTATATTGCTCATGTTGCCATGAATTGTTGGCCTGGTGGCGGACCATGAATAATAGTTGCAAAGCAATACATGATGGGGCACTAGTAAGTTAGCTTTTCATGAAGGCTTGCATAAACAACATCAAATTTAGTGCCATCGATTATCAGCAGCAGCAGCAACAACAGAAAGGAGACAAACAGAACAGGAAGCGGTAGCAAGTTCATCTGTCACTGAAAAAGTCCTTCCCCATGTTGTCATTTTGTGGTGGCTACTGGCTTGTAGACTCACATTTTCAAGATCTTTCTAAGTTTTTTTTTTCTTTAATAAAGCAATACGAAAATATGTCAAATTCAGTGGATGGAGATGGTGGAAAGCTAATTGAATGGCTAGCAAAGTTGTTAGTGAGGGGGGTATGCTTCCTTTAAAGTTTTCTGGATTGGAATATTATGCACGGGTGTGATTCATGAAGATGTACTTTTGGTAGTGATAACATGCTTTCACCACATGTAATCTTCCATATATTTTATGTTTTAAAAATAATTTTTTATTTTAAATTATTTTTTTAATGTTTTCAAGTTGTTTTAATATATTTAAATTAAAAATAAATTTTAAAAAGTATAAAAATATTATTTTAATATATTTTTATCTAAAAAACACTCTAAAAAAGCCTTTGCACGGGATATTAAGAATACCATCAGAATAAATAAATAATTATTACCTTTTCCTCCGTCATAGACTCCGCACAAACACTCAAGGAGCTACTGTCAGTTCTCTTGGTTACAAATTATATCAGCCCTTCTTGCTAACGGCTACATCCATACAAGTAAATGGTAGCCAAGTATTACCGCCGACCCAAAGAGGAGAATCTTTAGGAGCTTTTTCTGAGCATGGAAAAGATTTAGTCTTAACTTGATTAAATTAATGGTTGAAAAGCCGACCTAGTGCTTAGTTAGATTCTCTTTTAATAAGCACAGTCTCGTTAAAGTTCACATTTAAGAATCAGAGAACCACCCCATGATTAATGATTCTACTGTTTGCCAGCTTGAGGGATCTGCAGAAATGCGCTGGTCTTTGCCACTTTGTCATTAGCTTTTGAAAGAAATCTCAACAAGAAAACAAAACGAAATTCATTGGCAAAGTTGCATTAAGTAATGGATTGATTTAGTCACTGAAACATCTTATAGGATCTTTCCCCACACTTCGCCATCTTAAATCAGAAAACAAAGTGAAAAAAAGAACAATGTCATTCTCATGAACAGAACAACGAGAAGGCAGCATTAGATGCTTGAACTAGTGGCTCTTACTCTCGAACTTCGGTCAAGATTCCTTTGTCAAATTCGTTCATCCAGTGGGATAGATAAACCATATGCACAACGGAATCAAGAAAAAAGGAGATAAAAGAACGTCATTCCAAGGGAAAAAAAAATGTTTCTGAATTGTGACCCAAGCAAATTTGGACTGAGAATTTGACAGGGTACATTTTTACAAGAACTGCTGCTTTCTCTGATCAAAGGAAGACGACAGCAGCACAAAACAATATTACAGGTCATAATCTGAATACCTCAAACACATCAGGAATTCTTTTCTTGAGCAGCAGTTTTTCAATCCCATTCTTTCATCATTCTGATTGTATTTCATCCACCATGTGAACTAGGATGCTGCATCAAGTACTTTTCAGGCCAGCAACTCAATAATTGGACAGCACCCCATCTAGTCATGAACAACATGGTCTAGGACAACTTGGATAGATTCTTGTACAAATTCCAATATTCAAAACACAAACAAATCCAAACAGAAAATGCCTTGCGACCATAACTGAAATTCTAAACATTGCAACTATAATTGAATTCCAAACACAGCTAGGACATTCACATGTAATCAAAAGTCAAGCATCACATAAATAAGCTTCCTTTTGGTTCAATGATTCAGATTTGAATGCAAAATCACAGCATATGCTTCGTGAACGTTCTGCAAGAGTCTAATAAATATGGACTAACTTGAGCCCCCAATGACATATTCACACTAATACATGATAGAGAATTGACAAAGCTATCCAACATACTGAATAGCATATAGAATATCAATACCTTCAGAAACCTAAATGCTTCACTTCATCTATGACCTTATTGATGCTGCATTGATTGCATATGAAAAATGAAATTGTAAGGACCAAACTGATATCCTGGAAGTGTTCCTCCAAGCAGATTTTGCTCCTGCAGCTTGGATTCATATGAGGATATCCCACAAAAAGGTGTCGTCAACAAATTGTCATTTGCTGGATTACAAACTGTGGCTATTCCTTCATTTTGTTGTTTCCAGTCAAATAAACCTTTAACCGTACCAGGCGTTCTTGGTTGTGCCTGAGATTGCATGGTTGTGGTTGAATGATCTGGAGATGATAGCCTTTTGTTTTCTGGTGATGGAGATTTGGCACCTGGAAGATTGACAGTAGTGATATCATGGATACTAGATCTTCTCTTATCCTTCCCTCCAGTACTTTGCCTAATAAAATACTTTTGAGCATGGCTAGCCACCTGAGTCGGCGTCCTAGTAGTCACATAATTGCGGGAGATATTTCTCCAATCCCCTTTACCATACTTTTGAAGACCCAAAAGAAACTGCCTGCAGTTTATGTCAAGTATCTCCAACATAAGACACCAAAATATGAAAACTGCACACATAGTTGAATGAAAAAGACTTTCTTTGAAAAGCAAGTTTTAAACTAATTCGACTGCGCATTGACATATTCAAATTGTTGAATTCCATTATAAAAGATTTATAAAGAACAATACACTTAGGTCTATCATAAGCTAAATGCCAAGGTTGGTCATTGATCTCATCTCAATTACCTCAGCAAGACAGCAAATTCTACTACAACTCAATTCAAGCAAAAACAACATAGAAAAAGAACAAGGGAAGTGAAAATTAACTCGCCTCCAAAAACTTTAACACACAACCAGTTTTCGTTAACTATCACTATTGCGAAATTATAACGAAGACACATTAGCTTTACAGCCAAAGAAATGTAACTGACCTGTGCTCCTCCTCAGTCCATGGCACTCCTTTCTTCCTTTCCTGCTCGGAAGGCCGAGTCGCCGTGCCCCTCTTGCCTCCAGGACTATAAAATTGTTTCAGTCCATCATACCCTTGATCACTTACCCACTCTAAAGTGAAAGAATCACTGTTATATCCAGGAATCGGGATCAGTCCTGCTTCTATATCACAAACATCTTCCTCCAATTCCCTGTACTGTTTGATGACATCATCCACAGTCTTGCCTGGAATCAAGGCTGCCACCTTCAGCCATCGATCAGGCGTATCCTTGTCATACAAAGCCAAAGCATTCTCAAACTGTTTGTTCTCCTCAGGGGTCCATTTTGTTCCCTCGCCTTCTTGAAACAACCAGTTTGAATTCTGCAAATACGAGGCCGGATACAGAATTCCAACATCCCGATTCATAGTTGTAGGAAATCACACTATACAATCAAAGCAAATAACTTGCATGCCAAAGATGATTTATAAACACACAAGATACTCACTTTTATTTTTCTCTCTCCCTTTGAATTCAAAGAGAGAGGATCACCAAATGGGAAATGCAGAGAAGTGGAGAATTTTATGACCAAATAGCCATTCGATTAGAATCTAGAGAAAACTTTTTCTTTTTTAACAAATTGAGGAATCTTGAAAAGTTTGCAACTTTCCAAAACTCAAGGAAAATTCTTGAAACAATAACAACAAATAAGCAGATCTTAATTTTTATTCCAGTAATAACCCAGGTACTAAATCATAACAATTTTTTTTAAAAAAAAAATTAAATTTCAAAATAGAAAACAATACTCTACCGTGAATTTTGGAACTTTGAAGTTCAAATTTCAACCCCAAAAAATATGGGATTAAGACTTCGCTTAAAAAGATACTAAAAGACAGCGGCAAAAGCAAAAAGACCCAACTGAGTTAAAAAAACTGGTGCTTTGCTAGCTTCTTTTTTTTTTTTTTTTATCCTTTCACTGTGAACTAAAAGGGAAAGAAAACAACAACAAAGTAGTAGTGCCTTGGAGAACAAAAATATGCCAGCTCTTTCTCACTACTGCTTCTTGCAAGACAGGGATCTCCGGGAAAGAGAAATGAGCAAGAGAAGAAAGAGAGTGAGGTGTCATAGGTGTTGAGTTGCGATTGGTGGATTGGTTGTTTGTTTGTGGGCTTTGCCGCTGAAGAAAAGTTTCTTCCCTTAATAATATGTTAGAAGATGGAGAGAAGAGAAATGAAAAGAGAGTGGCCAGATCAAAGTTGAGAATTGACAGTGACAAGCTGTGATTGGCTTTGGTGGTGGAATAAGAAAGCAGTATCCGATTTTGACTATGCTGACGCATGTTTAATTAAATGTTTGTGGGGGAGTGCTTCTGTTTTATTCGTAAAAACCATAGCTAGTTTAGTTCTTCATTAATTTGTGGTTTATCATGTGAATAAATTAGTCCCTTTTCATCGCGCTTAGTTACTATTTTGAAAAAATAAATAACAAAGATTGATGGTTATTGATGATAAAAACCGTTTAATTATAGAGATAAAATAATATAAAATATTTAATTTTGTATATCTTAAAGATAATTTTTAACTAATTCTCCTGTCCCAGTAAAAATAAGAACAAATAGGATGGAAATGAAGATACAATCATTTTTTTTCCCTTATATATCAATTTTAAAATTTTAAAAAATAGTTTTAAGAATGCAATTGATGCATGTGCAGCCTAATAGAATAGCAATAATATAGAATATTTTAAAAGGTATGTTTTATAATACACTACATAATGTTTTCATAAAAGTAACATTTAAAATGAGAATATTTTTTTAATTTTTTATTTTAATATCAAACATCAAAATCATTAAAAAAACACATAAAAATATTAATTTAATGCTTTTTTATACAAAAATGATTAGAAAAATAATTTAAAATGTATATTGAACCACAAAAACATATATATTTGCAGTCTTGTACTCGACTCGAATTGAGTAATCATAGGGTCGGCATTAGTAATGTGACTATTCTATATCAAGGATAAGTATACATGCATGCATGTGTATAAATTATCCTTACGTTATCGTCGTACCTATGTTTTAGGGGTAATAATTTTATCTAAATATGATGAATATCAATTTAAACCAATTTGAATAATTGGTTTTCTTTATATAGTTACCTTACCCAATTGTTAATGAATAAAGCAAAAATATTATCAAACTTAACTAAAACCTAACTTAACACACACACACACACATATAAACCAATGAATAAAATATAAATATTTAAATTTATTATATGTTAAGCAATGAAGAAGATATAAATATAATAGAAACCCGACCTATAAGTATCTATTTTTATCCTTGTTGTTACTTATTTTTGGACCCTATGTGCTAGAGATGGTGTATATCCCTCTTAAACCAAATGCAAGAATTTAGTTCGTGATTGTTGAAAAACTAACAAAAACAGAGAAGAAAGAAATATTTTTCGAACCTTGTTTGAGCTAGTTTCCACTCTCTTTATCCTCCCTATTTGTTGCCAAAATCGTCAAGTCTCTTTGACTAATTAAGAGTCTTTATAATGCTAAGTTCATTCCTTCTTTATATGGTTTTTAAAGTTGGATAAATCTCATAAAATTTACACTAAAAAATTGATTCTACTATTATTGCAATTTTTCTTGTTCCAACTTAGGCTTTGATTCTGACTTGGTTTCGTGTAATATCTGATCATACTAGCTATATTTTGTCACTGATGATATATTGAAGAATTGATCTACATCTTTATTGGGCCATAGAGTTTACTGTTCTTGTGATAGACTCTTAGTCAGATGGAGATAATTGACATTATCAGTTTATGAATTATATTAGAAGATCCTTTTTGACCAATCAGATTACTGACAGATTCTATTCTCTAAAACAATTTTGTCTCGCTTTGAATTCTTCATCAAAGTTGTTGTCCTAGACTTATAGATGAATTTGGGTTTTTAAATCGCTTGATTTCGATATCATAAACTCAAAATATTTCCATCTGAATATCTAATGTAAAAGCAAAGAGTCCTGTTGTGAGATGGTTTCCAGCTGAATTTTATTGCAATTTTATTCTTCAAAATAATTTTATCTCACTTTAAATCCTTCATGAAAGTTTTAGTCTTGTACGAGCTGATGAATTTGGGCTTTTGAATTGCTTGATTTTAATATCATAAGCTCAATATATTCTCGTTTGAACATTTAGTGAAAAAGTAGAAAATCCTGTCGCATGAAGGATTCCAACCTGAGTTTTTTAGGTTTTGATTTGAGGGACCCAATTTAATGTTTTAAGGATTTATCGGATTAATTAAATATAAATTTTGAACTTTGAAAAGTAAATTAGTTTCGTTTGAGGAATAAAAAAAAGAGACTGGATCAATGTCTGTTACTAGGCAATGTAAACCAACCCCATAGGATTTAATTACAAGGTACTATTCATGGTAATAGAGTGGCAAATATATAGGATTTTTTATATTGATTTTTTAGCTCCTTTTAATAAATTTTTTTTGTGAAGTATTTTCTACTTCACCTTTTCATCCATTTTACTTTAAAACTATTATGTTTTAATATCATATTTGTTACATTTTAGATCCTAAGTTATAAGAGAAGAGAGAGTCATCAAAATACAATAAAAAAGAGAGAAAACAATTTATTGGTGAGGTTTTGTTAATGATAAAAAGATAAATTTAGTGTTAGCTTATTCCTTTGATGAGAAGAGTAATGGTGATATTTTTTTAGCTTTTGTTTTGCTAAAAAAAATAGGTTGAGGTTCAAATAAAGTTTTTCTTTTTAATTTAATTTGTGTTTTTAAACAAATTCATATATTTTGAGTTGATAAATTAGTTTATTATGGTTCTTAAAATATATATCAGATATTTCAATATGAAAATAGTATGAAAAATGAATTATTTATCCAAAAAACCTTAAATAGATTTTTTGATTATCTTTCTAATAATTGAAATATGAGTGAGCAAATGACGCGTTATTTACAATTCAAAGCTAGGTATACAGGCCTAACCTTGTTGGCCCACACATGTCGATTATTTTTTTTGTTGGGTTTTTTTAGCCCAAACACTAGCTCTTTCTATTTATAAAAATAGTTTTTTTTTATTTTATTTTCAAGGAAATGCATTATAAAAAAAAGTTTAGCATGATATGTAAATTATTGTTCAATTTTTCCATTGCACTTAAATAATATTATAGGTTTTTAAAGAAATATTAACAATTTCTTTTAATTATTTTGTACCTAATATATAAAAATATAAAATATTTCTCATAAATATTCAATAAAAATAAAAAAAAATCTTTAATATTATTGGTGAATGTTTTAAATTATTTCATTGCATTTATTATTTTTTCCCCTTCGATCACATATAAGATATATTGATACATGGTCTTAACATTTCTTTTAAACTTGCTTTTGACATCATAACATGTTTTTGTTTAAAAGATATTGCTTAAAATATTAACAATAAAAAAAAATACTTTCCTTCAAGCAATTAAGATGCATTAGTAACGAAATTGGGTTGAGTTTAAAGAAATAAATTTTTCTTTGATATTTTTTTATTGTTTTTCTTGTAAATATTTATTTTTAAATTTTTTTATTAAAATAAAAAAAATTTAAAAACAATATTATTAAACTCGGTCAAAGTTATAATTTAAATTATAAATTGGACAAATAAACTCGATTTTAACTGGATAGATTCAAAATATTATTGTAAAAAAATTATGCCAAAGTTTTTTTTTATAATTTTTAGCAAAAATATTAAATTAAATTGTGATCGAGTTACACAGGTGCACCCACCAACTTCACTAGGCAACATCATATCGATTCTCACCTTGTGTACTTTGAAAATCAACATTATCAATAAGCTGGGTGGATGAGTCACCCCTTTAGCCCAACACGCTTGCATGAGTTTAATAATATTGTAAAAAGGTGACTCACTATAGCCACACTTACGAGTAGGATTTGCAGAGAAAAAGATTATTTTAATAACCATACTCGACCCCCTTGTAAAAAGGGGACTCACTTCTATTTCAACCCAAAATCAAACCCGATTTGGATCTGAAATACAATGACGAAGCTAGACACTTTCCTCCGAAGAAACTACAAAAATTAATAATTACTAGTTTAATAATCATGACCACAAAATATATTTGAATTGGATGTTAACATGTGTATGTGAAAACTATCATGTGTTTTTTTTTTTTTCAAAATATGAAATAAAAATATAAGAAAGAATAAAAATAATTGAAATATTCTAATGAAGTATACACGTTTTATTCCTAAAAATCAAAATGGCCACATTATATTAATTCCTTATAATAAAATGTTTGTATTCTAAGATCAATTAAAAAAAAATCATGTAACTATTCTAAAAAAAGTGGAGAACAATTTCATTTTTCTTTAAGAAAATATACTATATTTCTTTTTGAAAAATATTTTTTTCCTTTAAAAATGTAGAAAAAATTGATTATATATCAAGAACAGAGAATGCAGGATGCCTAAATATAATATCCTTCACCTATCCCACCACTACTCTGATCGAAGCACCTAAGAGATCAATTTATCAAAAAAAATTTTTTTTTGGGACTTTTAAGTTTTAATTTACTCTTTCATTTTTGTATATTAGTTTTAGATTTCTTTTTATTATCTTATATTAATAAATTTAAGAAAAATATTAAAAAAAGAAGGTTAATTTTTTGCATTATTTTTTTACTTGAAATAACTTTTTGGATGATTTACTTGAATTAAATTTAAATTGAAAATATATTTGAATGAAATTTAATTCTCCCAAACAAATATATTCTAATGTAATTTATTCATAAAATCTTAATATCTATTTCAAACATTTCATCTTATTTTTAGGATTTCCCTTTTGATTTCAATCTTTTCATATGCTACTTAAAAGAATTTCAAGCATTTCATCGTATTTTTAGTTTTTCTTAAATTAAAAAAGAATTTTTTTAATGTAAAATTATATAAAAATTAGATATAAAATTGATAATATCCCATAATTTGGTACTATATTTGACGGTTTTGTTTTTTAAAAAGTGTTGAACAAGGCATATGGTTAAAAATAAACAATGTTGATTATTCTAGGAATTATTATTATTATTATTATTATTATTAAATCTCAGTCCTCATATATAACTTTCCGACTCTTGAATAATTCCTTGAGATACTTTTCGAGCTAAGCTAAAGCCTAAATTAACTATTATTTATTCCACCAATTACTCCCTATCTATAAATTTTTTATAGCATGTTTAAACCTTTAGAATTGAATTTAAATTTATAAATTTGAATAAAATCTCATATTTAAAATCATTTTAAGTATTAAGAATTGAATTTCAAATAAAATTCAATATCTAAAAATATTCCAAAAATAAATTATAGATCAACTTATTTAATTTACAATTCTGAAGAAAAAAAATTTAATATTAAATAATTTTTCAAAAAAACCTATCTAGGTTTTATTTTTAAAAAATATTTAAGGAGATAAGATGAATACAATAAAATTAATATAGAAAATAAAATAAACTGAGTTTTATAAATTTTAAATACGTTAATATTTAATTCCACTCAACCTGGTTTTCATTCAGCGGAGTGTCGCTGGAATGATTGGGACACCATCACCAAGGTGGTTTCCAAAAATAGAAATGTTCTTGTTTTCCGTATTTAGAAGTAGCAACTAATTAATTACTAGTAATAATTAGTCCAGCGAGCATGTGCATTGTTGTCGGGTAGTGTTGTCATGCTTAAATTCAACTGCTCTTATTTACTACAGAGCATTCGAGCACTGCTAACCACGTTGTTGCCGGGGTATATTATGATAATGTTTGATATTGTGATATCTATAAAATAAAATAAAATTTGGAATTTTTATTTTTTAATTCATAGATTATTTTTTCAACTACTTGAACAACACACGACATGCCAAGATATATGGTATAAGTAAATTAATGTCCAGTATTATTTGTTATTATATACTTTATATATGCTTTTCAAGTAATTTTTTTTTTATTTCACCCGTCATTATTATTTGTTTGGTGCAATGCAAACATAAGAAAACTCATATGAAGCATATAGAGGACTCAAGATGTTATAAGAAAATAAATTATTATTATTATTATTATTTATTCCATACCTGCATCCCTTTGTGTTCAGTTCAAACATTCTCAAGAGCTAATTTTCCTTCTGTGAATACAGGACAGTAGTGCTCGACGCAAAACCATGTTGCAAGAAGGATAGAATTGCTAATTCAGAAGTTCTCCTTGTGAAATTGGAAACGGGTTGATGAATCTAGAGTAAATTCTTGGCAAAGTTCTCTCAGTGTTTTGACAAGCAGAGCGCTTCCACAGTAGAAGACACCTGCAAACCGAAACATAAAGAAATATATAAAGGATATCTAAGTATAAAACGGACCTTAATTACAATTTTGGTTGATGTGGAAGCTGATCACTCGAATCCATCTATTATTGTCGAATAAAAAAACAATCTCTTAACTAAAGAACATGAAAATTCATTATAGCTGTATCCTCACCTATCCGAGAAGACTTATGCGTTTCTGCCATTTGAGCGAACACTTTTCTCCAGTTGGGCCTTGCAAAATGCGTTCTTATCTGTCACATTCTATTGAATGTTAGGAAACAAGATTCAAAAGTAAACATAGTATATTAGTATATAGTCGATGATGCAGTGGCCTGTCAAACTGATTTGTACCCGGCTTTGGGAGACAACATCAAGTCCATTCTTTGCATGCTGCAGTTTTTGTACCATGGCAATAAGTGCAGACCTTGCATCTCCTTCTTCATACACACTAGTCAAGTAGTTGTGCATTTCTATTATATGCTGATATATTCAAAAGTGTCAATAAAATTACTGGTTAGATTAGAGCATCAGCGATCAGGGTGAAAAGTATGTAACAGGATGACTTTTTCAGCTATCAAAACTAATACATTATCATCATAGTCTGCAACATCGTCCATGACACCCTTAAACCAATCAAAAGAGCTTTGTTCTCTTGTGACCCAGTAAAAGTATGCTCTTTCTGTGCATCGTCGGTCCTGAGTGCAATCATGTGTTAGCCGAAATGATTTTCAACTTACAAGTCTAAGCAATCTTACGGAACAGATATTTGTTTTGTTCTACATAACCTACCTTCATCGAATCGGCTGCACTTGGTTTGATGCCATTAAGGAGATCCTTCAAAATGCTGATAAAGGGAGTTGCTCCGATTCCTAGACCTATGAGCAATAGGATGTCGAACTTCTTGTAATTCTGAGCTGGCGCTCCGAAAGGTCCTTTGATCAGGATCTTTGGGAATCTGCCATAATTAAAAAGGGGGCTATTATATTTCTAGTTTTAAAAAAACTGTCGAAGAGATCAGTTAAGACTTAATTTACTCACGTTGCTTGTATCTGATCATAATTTGAGTTTGACATTGCTATTGTTTCCAATCTATTTAGCCTGCCTTGTTTTTGTTTCGCAGCAGGTGGGGCCTCACAGACCTGCGAAATATAACATTCTTTTAAGTATATAATTTGTATTTCTCGTCTCAATAAAACACCTTCATTTGCATGGATTGTGAAACACCAATTAAGCCGTAACCTTTGCAAATAAGTTTTTGAGTTCCGTAGTCCAATCACCAACGGTTCGTATGTGGACACTCAAATTGTTATCTCCTGGTGCAGAAGTGATGGAGAAGGGATGCCTGTAAGCAATAAGAACTGGGATTTTTCTATTAAATGGCATGGAAAGCATTCTAATGAAGTACTGGAGATCAGTTTATTACCATTCAAAACTTGACAAATCCGGGGTCTTGATGAAGAGGTACATTCCACTTTCATACTTAAATCCTGGAGGCTTGCTCATGTATAGAGCAAGAACATTCCCTGTATATATAATTGCCTGTAATTCCCAAAGTACATGATGAGTTTAATGAATTAATATCAGGGATCAGGAAAGCAAGTGATTTGAGGAGAAGAAATCTCACTAATACAGACCTTAATGACATCAACCTGGTGATGGTGCTCGTGATATTTTGTCGAGATTCTCTCTGTGGCATAGAATACTACTGGGCCAATGAGATAAATCCATGTCTGTGAAAAGTTAGATTACACAATTAGTTTCAGCAACCTCATTAACCCATGTTCAGAAGAGAAATTTTGTTGTCACGAAAATATTGCATTCAGAACTGTTGGAGCACAAATGGCAGAGAAAGTTATGCTTAATGAACAAGTATCTAGCTGAGGATTGCACATACCGTTTTGGCATACCAAGGTTTTTCAAATATTAAGAAGTAGCCATGCAAAAAACATAGCAGGTATGCGAAGGCCAGCAACTGATGCGCATACCAGAAAGCATTAAACCCGGCCAATTTGTGAAACGCCCCAGGTAACTTAACGACATTCTTTCGGAAATAGTGTGTTGCCAATGTAAATGAGAACCCCATTACAAGGATAATCAGAATTCCGGTGACGCCTACACTACTTCGTATGAAGAACCAATAAGTTGGCTGTTGGTAATTGAACAATGGTCCAGCATATGCCATGAATTTGTCTTTTGGGCATGAACTCAACAACGGAATGTTACAAAGCATATGTGCTAGAGTATGAGCTCCAGTCGCAATTACTATGGCCAAAGCAATGTTTTTGTGAAAGTTTATGTTGTCATCAAAAGGGATAAACGTGCCGAGAAATGACGATCTAAGCTTAGTGAGTGTTCTTCTGCAAACAGGAAGAAGAATGAGAGCCATATTCAACTTCAGAGTCTCCGCTGAAGCCTTGGCAAGACAGACACAATAACTTGAGATTTTGAATAGGGGTGACTTCTCGAACTCCTTAAACTTCCAAATAAAAAGTGCCAAGTTTACAGCTAACCATAACGTCATAACCCATATTCTCCTCCAATTCTCATGAATATATTCTACTGACAGCGACAATGATTTGGTAACAGGAGTCCTATATCTTCTTGGGATCATGGCTCTTGTGAGAGTATGTGTGCTTCTATTGAGCTTCGTGGTAATTTGATCTTCATTATTCACCATCTCTCTTAGTAGAGTTTCTAGCTGCCATAGCTGCAAAACTAGAACAAATGGAGTTTCTAATTGCCACATTGTCTCAGAATTTGAAACCAGAGTTTTTGCATAAATACTAACCCCTATATATCCAAGATGATCAGGATCAAGCTCTTCCATGATTAGAGCTGCATAGACTGCCGCGTACTGTTTAAGATTTGTGAGCTTGTTTGCGGAGGCACTTAACACTATAATCTTTAGCATAATGTAAACCAGGAAATCGAAATATCATGATCAGGAGGAAGAATAAAAAAGAGAAAAAAGAATAATTGTGCACGAGGACAACATAACCATACACACCTCCTTCACTTCCTCCTCCGATAGCCTCCCATCGCCATTCTTGTCGCACCTAGGACATCATTATGTTAGCTTAATGTTGCGCCATATTTTAGCTGTCTAGACTTCAAGGCGGGGATCGCTTACATATCAAAAAATATTCCAAGTCGAGAATCAAGATCTTGTTTAGTCATGTCTTCCCAAAACAATTTCAACTCATCTTTTGTGATCCCATTTGCGGTGAATATATTCTTACGCCTAGCAATTGCGTCAAATATTTCTCCAGCAAACTCTTTTGATTCTCCTAGTCCTTCAAAAAAGGAATCGAGTATCGATTTGTGTTTGTTATTTTTGAAAAACAGGATAATGCGCACACGCTCAACAACGAAAGATTTCAACAGCATACCAATGCAGATTCCAAATTTGTCCTTTGGAAGCCTTTCATCAACTGCAAATTGATCAAAGCGCCTTTCGATTGATCTCCATGCATCCATTTCCTTTCCTGTCACTGTTCTATCAAGAAACCTTAGGCTTTTAAGCCCTCTTGCAGCAGATGATGCTGTCCTTTCCATCTTGGGGCGAGGAGGTTTCGAAGAGAGAACACCATTCTTCCTCAAGGCACTGCTTGTAGTCCTTCTGAGGGATGCCCCAAGATTACTTGCACTCCACTTGATAGATGTGCCAACGGGTCCTCTGGGTGGAATGGTTTTTTTTTGTTCATCATTGATAGGAACTTCCACCATCCTATCAATTTCAATGTTTTCGAGCATCCACTTTTTTGATTCTGTTCTGCTACCCATGAACACTATGATAGTTCTCTCTTCACTTGATCAAACTAAGAAAAAAAGGAGAAAAAAATGGAGGATGTTGGAAGAGGGTGAGAAAACATAAAGGATCTGTTAAAGATTGAGAGGGCGACAGAGAGAAAGAGAGGTTTCTTTTATATGAAACGGTCAAAATGGCGTGCAAGGAGGGAAAGATTACGAAGGTAAAAGCTAGTTTGATAAGTTATTGGCCTAAAAATAGGAAGCAACAGGATCACCTCAAACTTCCAACCTTTAGGACAGCTTGTGCGTTGGACGAGGAGCAAGCTAACTACCAAGTTTCACCCATAAAATGGTACATAATTCCACCCACTCATATTGCGCACCAAGTTTAGTGGACGATACAATTACTTATTTTAACATTTACGTTCTATCATATGTAGTATCCAGCCAGTTTAGAACTACTAATCTCTCTAGCTATCATGGGATCCAAAATGAAGCATACCCTCTTTCAGGACTTCATGCTGCAAATAAATAAAAAAAAGAAAAGAAAAGAGGATGGTATGTAGCAGGAGTAAATGTTATATCTGGACTATTATGTTATTTGTTTCTTTCCTGCATAGAGGGATCAAGAATGGGAAATACAGGGTGCAGTGCCAGGGAGGGAAAGGCAGTTGCTGCCTCAATATTATAAGGATTGGAGTGGTTCATATCAGCAATTGGACAGCGTACTTCAATAAAATGTGAAGGTTCTTTCAAATTCTAACAAACAGTTCAAACGATATACAAACAATTGAACAGGCTTAATTAGCCACCGAATTTTCAATATCTATTCAAGAATCTTTTTTATTCAAACTCGCTTGAGAAAATCTTTCAATTTACTCAAGGAAAAAAAAATAGAATCTTTAACTCTAATTGTTTTATTTTTATGTTTTTTGTCTTTTTTTTTTCATACTCTTCTCTTTTTGAGCATTGAATCTTTCTTCCCTGAACAAATTTTCTGATCCACTACTGCTTCAATCTTTTAAGCTATTGATTTTCTTCACATGGCTTCAACATTTTGGAAGGTCGCTTGGCGGCGGTAGAAGAGACTCCTTAGGACCTTTGCCATTGTCTACCAAGAACGCCATCTTAAGTCCCCATGTGGTGTGCACCTCTAGATGGCAATGCATGAACCAAACTCCTACAAGAGATGCGAAGAAGAAAATCAGAGAACATGAAATTAAACAAACTTGAAAATGCCAACGTCTGTGGACTTCCAAACGAAAACATTAAACAGCAATTACCTGGATTATCGGCGCGAAATCTTATCGCCACCCATCCACCAGAAGGTACTCCAATTGTGTTCCGTTCAACGGGATCAACGAGGTTAAATTTCTTAGTATCAGTCTTCGGGTTGTAATTCCCTACTCCCCTACCGACAGCAAAGAAATTGAATCCATGTAAATGGATCGGATGGTTCTCAGGGGATATGATCCCAGTATCTTGCATAACAAGCTGTACTGTCGAGTTGTAGCTCAGCCTGTACACTTTGGTTCCACTTTTGGTCTGTAAATTTGTAGGTGGAGTGCCACTGTAATTGAAAACATGCGGTGGCTTTGCAGGAAAATCAGTGGTGAACACACCGCTGATGTTGAAGAAATGTGCTTGAAGCAGGGCAGTGGTTGGCATCACAAATGTGACATTGTTAATACTAGCAACAACCCTGCTGCCATTACCAGCTTTGCAACTTGGACACGGGTTAACTCCTAGACCAACTGTAAAGAAAAGGTTGTGATCAACGTTCATTGGGACTTTGGCAGGAAATTTTCTTGAGTTAAGGCTGCGTAGTGAATTGATAAATTGGTTGGCAACCGCAGTGGCATTCTTTGGAGGTGGGGTGGTGAGAGTTGTAGGGGAGTTAGCAAGTGCTCCTGAATACTGCAAAGTGGCTGTTGCTGTCATGTTGTCCACCGCAATCGGAGAATCCATGAATGGGGAGGCAGCAACCAAGTAATTGCCTGTATTTTTGTTAGTCGTGACAAGGACATTGGTGGTCTGGCCTGGGGCAATTAGGACTGTATCGGTTTTGAATGGTTTAACATAGGTGGCATCAACTTCGACGACCGTAAGCTTATGCCCTGCAATTTTGAAGAAGAGCTCTTCATTGAGCGCAGCATTGATCAACCGTAGCATGTAGGTCTCGCCACTTCGGACTGGCAATGTGAAACCGCCTGCATGAATCCAAAAATGTTTCTGTATCAGAGCTTTGTTAGAAAACAAGCATTGAGAGCCAGAACTCTCAGGTATATCTTATGATCATTAATCTTAGTTGAATACCCTGTGAAGAACAAGCTGAGACAGCTCCTGGATGGCCATTAATTGTGTGAGCATCAGAGACATTTGGAGCTAATCCAGATTTAAGAGCCTCGTTGATCACAGCTTCAGTATCTGATTTCCACCACTCAGCTGCAATTTCACGTCACCACATTAGTCTAAGGTTACATATTTAATAACTATGAACCTTAAAGCATTGAATTATGGCGGAATGCACAGAATTTTAAAAAATTTAGTGAAAGAAATAACTATTATGTATCTTGGTCACCTAATACAACAACCACTTCTTTATGAGGAGCCGGGAATGGGTAGGGGATGCCGCGTTTAGGCAAGACAACAATGGCACCATGAACTGTGGACCTTAGCCAGAGAATATGTGCGTGCCAAAGAAGTGTGCCCCTCTGACCAGTGATTGTGAAATTGTAGACATAGTTTTGCCCTGGCTGAATGGGGCATTGTGTAATGTATGCTGGTCCATCAGCCCAACCCGTTCTTAGTTGCCTAATGCCATGCCTGCCGAAAGCCAAGAAAAACCCGCATCGGAATCATTCATGATTAATTGAAGTATAACTGTTATACAGGGTTTGTTTCGTTAGTAGCTTACCAGTGAATAGAGACATTATATTTGACATGGTTAACAACTTTTACAAGAACTGTATCGTCTTCTCTGGCGTATAGAGTGGGTCCCGGGAAGCGGCCATTGACGGTAACAATCGGCTTCCTAGAGCATAGTCTGGTAGTATTTTTCATCACCACCTGTTGAAATGATAGGTGAAATATTTAAGCTCACTTCTACATCAAATGTATATAATTCAAAGGTCATGACTGCTTAACTGTCCATTTTGTTTAATTTGTTGTGACAAATTATGTCACTACAGCGATTTTAGATCTTACCACCCTTTTCCTATTTAATATTTTTTTATTGGCTTCTTGAACATATATATATATATATATATATAGTGATAGCTTTCTGCTGCAATTATTTAACCATAAAGTAAGCATGAGAATAAACTTCTCTGGTATTTAAAATAGTGGCTATAGGTAGGTGGAAAGTCTATGATTTCCATTTGAATCATGGCCAAGTCAGGAAAAAGATATGGGTAAAGTTGCATGATTTTAAGCCAAGGCAGTGTCATGATGTGCAATGCATCGTGCAAAACATAGCTATCTTCTAATAACGAAATGCATTTCAAAGAAGATTTTCGTCACATGAATGAGACTAATGACCCAAAGCGCAAGCAGTTCAGGCTTTCGTCACTTGGAAGCTTGCTACAGCATTTAACTTACATTGAACTTGTAATGCCGAATCCTGCACTCGACCAAAGCGGGGAGGAGGCAGACAGCAAGAAGCATATAACGGATGAGCCATTTGGAGTACTCCATACTTGCTGACTTCGAGACCTTTCTGTGGCTATCTCTCTGTTGCTGTTGGTTTCCTTCTTGCTTTCAAGCTTGTTGTCTTCATCCATGACTGGCTACCTCAACCTTATAAAGGGAATATGGGAATTGCTGCCATGTCGTTTTTCACAGTTAGGTGTGGGTGAGTACATTCTTGGAAAACAAGGATTAGAAGCCTAATCTTACTAGGTTTCTTACATGCTACATAAAGTCTTCTTGTTCATGGATCAACATAGATTGGGAAGATGTGTTTTATAATTTTTGCATTTATTAATTAGGAACCTTGCATGGAAGTTTGATAATTTGGCGGCATAGGAAATCTGTAAATTAAATTATTAAATTTCGCACCCACTTCCTGCATATTAATCCTGAAAACATTCTCTTGTCCTGCTATTTACTCAAGAAGGTTCACAAAAATATAAAAACAGAGTAAAAGAACATGTGGTCAATTGATCAGCAACGGACAAGTCACCTTAAGTAATCAACATTTTCATTTAATTGCCTTGGAGTTTATTTTATTTTCTTACTCTTTTTTAGGACCTGGTGCTCTTCGTAGATGTAAGAACAACATGGGTTATAAGTTGGG
Organism: Populus euphratica; assembly: GCF_000495115.2. Taxonomy (NCBI): domain Eukaryota; kingdom Viridiplantae; phylum Streptophyta; class Magnoliopsida; order Malpighiales; family Salicaceae; genus Populus; species Populus euphratica. The sequence goes on from NW_011499852.1 coordinate 3,074,714, forward strand.
TACGCCAAACTCTCTTTTTCAAGGCATTACGTGTAGTCGTTGCAAAGGATGTCCCAGGATTACTTGCGGCTGCTCTGAATTCTGAAGATGAATGCTCACCAGGTCCTTTCCACGGTGATGTGTTTTTTGATTCATTATTATATGAACATCCATGCTTGATCCGATCAATATTTTCAATTCAATTCAATGCTTTTGCGCATCCGTCTGCTTTGGGAAAGTCTAAAACGCTGGTTTGTTAAATGGCTTGATGCGGCTATTCAAATCAAGTTGATATATTTTAATGTCAAACGATACATGAGAGCTTTTTTTTTTTTCCCCCAAATAAAAAAGAGGTGCAAAGCCATGCCTGCAGGCCTCCCCAAGCACACTTGTTTAGCTTTATCGTAACATGTAATATGAGTTTTTTTTTTTTTTTAATGTGAGACTTTTTTATTTTATTTTTTAGTATTGAGTTAATTATAAATTATATTTTATATTTTTTTATTATATAATAAAATAAAATAAAAAATAATTTGATCTAATAAAGCCTATAATTTCCATCATAGATTGACTACTTAACGGTTTTATATCATATTTCTAGTGGTGGAAGTAAGCAAGTAATGGTCGAGGTTGTGGGTTTGATTCCTTCTTACATTAATATATTCTTTCAAACAATAGATGAGAGGTTGTTTTTCTTCTTCTTTTTTCAAATAAAAAAGAGGTGTATGGGCCATGACTACGAGCCCCTCCCCAAGCCCACATGTTCAGCTTTACCGTAACACATTATTTGAATATTTTTTATATTTTTTTTATTGTGAGGTTTTTTTTAATTTTTTTAATATAAGATTGATTATAAATCAAATTTTATATTTTTTATTATATAATAAAATAAAATAAAAAATAATTTGACTTAGTAGAGCCTATAATTTCTGCCAAGGATTTGACTAGTGAATTAGGTTTAACTTAACATTTTTTTTTCTTTGTACTTATCCGATAAACAAGATTATATAATAACAACTTTCATATGATTTAATTTAAAATTTAAGCTAAATAAATTTTCATGTTGAGAGTTGTCAAGTTTGAACCAGTATACTTAGTTTAATGATAATGCCAAAAAAATTTATATAATTTATATATTATTTTCTTATGTTTCAAAAAAAATTCATCCAACCCACAACAGTGTAGGAGATAAATTAGTTATATCTAAATACATCAACATCCATTACTCATTTTTACTGACATTAATATTGTAACAAAAACATTATGCTTTGTTAGTGGAATATTTTGTTACAAATTTTGTCTAAAAACATGGTTAATGAAAATATTTGAAACCAAATTAAAAGTAAATCCATTCACTTTTGGGGTTAAAACTTCGTTGGAATTTAATCTCCAACAAAAACTCTTTAACATAAACAACTAATATGATTTAAATAAATTGCAGATAAACCAAAAATTATTCTCAAATAACTATTAATTCACATATTTTAGTGAAACACAAAGCCCTCTAAAAACTCTATCTCATGTTAGGAAAAAATAAATTTTTCTTATGGGTTATTTAACGAGAAGGTGAAGAGTTAATATTGAGACCAAAAGGAACCTAATTGTTTAGATGGAAAATGACATAAGCAAAGTGAGTTTTGAACTTAAACTCATACACAAGTGCATGTCAACATGACGTAATTTGGTCTAAATTTGAATTTATTATAAAATAGTTTCTTGTAATGTGAACTCATAAACAAGAAAAAATACAACCCAAAAGGATAGAATCGGATTGAAGATACCTTGAACCAAAAAATTGAAGCTATTGGATGAATAACAACAACCCATTGATTATTGAGTGTAAACATGTAATAGAATAAATGATAATAATTATTTTTTATTGCTAATGTATAACTTTAAATTTGATAATGAGTAGGAGAAAGAGAATTTTTATGTTTTGTTAGGGCCATGAGATAACAATTTGAGAGGATGAGTGTAATGTTTGGCTGAGGTATAGCATCGTTAATGAGAATAAGGAAGGAGAATTTTTTTTTCTTTTTTATATACAGTTTTATGCTAACAAGTGTAATTTTCAATCTGAATATTGAATTAAATTGATATTTTATCAAAAGATTTCACAAATCTTATTTTTATAGGGTTAAAATTGAATATCAATCAAAGTTTGGGAAGACTTTGAGATAAAAACTAGAAAGTAGTATGCGGGGATTGCATTATTTTTCTTGTTAATTTAGGATTAATATCTTTCCTTCTCACTTATAAATTTTCTATAAAGTAGCCTTTTTATTCTACAATGACATTACAGGCGACATAATTAGAGTTATTAATTGGCAAGGTTCCCATGTTTCATTATGATTCAAAAGTTAGCGGTTTCTTTATTTTACATGGGCACACGAGAGGCAGTAGTAGAGTTCCAATTTTTACAAGGTACACCTTATTTTTTAAAGCTATACAAAAATTATAAATAAAAAAAATAAGAATTAAATTAAAGAATATGATATTTAGTAAATTGTAATTGAAAAATAAAATTAAAAACAAATAAAATTTCTATACAATAACCTGAAAAAAAAAAAAAAATAATGACTGAAGTTGAAACACCAACAATAAAAAAAGCAAATTATAATTTATTAGGAAGGAAAGAAAAGAAGAAAAAGAGAATAAAAAAGTCTATTGACAATAAATTAAATCACCACCAAAGATATGTATCATACCAACAAGAAACAAAACACGATAGTACTTCCAATAATAAGATAAAAGGATATTTTTGAACAATAAAAAGTATCACACACAGCACCCATAATGTGTTGGCACCTCCCGCATCCCTTATAATGTCATATATATATTTAATTTTTTTATGTAAATATCAAATCATCTATAATTATACACGTTAATAATGAAAAACAAATCTTTGGAAAAATCCTTTTAATTGTTTCACTATACTTTTTATTTTTTTTTATATATTTGTCCAAATACAAAATTGCCCTCATCTTACATAATAATAACAAAAAAATCCATTTTAAAAGTACAAAATTGTCCCTGAATGCCAATATTGAAATTTTTACTTTTAAGAATATTTCAGAAATTTTACTATATTTTTTAAATAAAAAAAAATATAATTGCCTGAAGTAAATTTGAAAATGATTCATATGTCTTATCAAAAGACTTTGATGTCTCAGGTACCTACTTATAAGTTTTTTTGATGGAAAAGACAAAGACGTCATTAGAATGTTCTGGTGAACAGTATTAATATATCTGCACCAACACTATTTTCCTAACTAGTTTTAGCTATAGCATATTGGAAAACAGTTTTAGCTATAGTGGAAAAAAAATGTGAATGTATCTTTTATTTTATCAATCTTCTTAATTTATCTTTTTCTTTTTTTCTGTTTTTTAAACAAAAAATAAATAAATTAGAAAAACAACATAAACTCAATGAAAAATATTAAGTTATAAATGGTTTTAAAAACAAAGAGTAAATATATAGTTACAACCATAATTAATTAATTAATTTTAATAAAGTACAAAATTAAGTTACCAGTCACTCCATGCTTCAGTTTATATTTTTCCCTTCTCTTTCTCTTTTCACCTACTATTTATATGAGAATTTGATAAAAATTATTTTTAAAAATATTTTTATTTTAAAATATATTAAAATAATAATTTTTAACATTACCATATCAAAAGTATTTAAAAACATACAGCTTTTGGGTCTAAGAAATGCAATCATTGCTAAAAATTCTGATCATTGCTGTGTTATGTAAATATTTGTTTCGCTGTGCTAAAACTTTGCTTCCTTAGTCTTTAACAATTTTGATACTTGTCGAAAAATGGAAAGACTAGTTCTAATCGAACACTAGCATTTATTATTTGCCTTCATTTTTTTATTTCTTGAAGGGCTTGAAAGCCCAAGTACCGATTCTGGCTAGACTCGGGTCAATATAGCTTAGAAAAATTAATCGGGCCTGATCTAGGTCTCATCCGACCCGACACATGAACATATGTAGAACATACAAGTTTTATTGATCATGAATGGCTTTGTGATCAAATCTTCAATAGATATATTTATTCAAGAAAAAATAACATTTGAATTGAAACAGCTATACCGCTCACAAAATTTAATTCAAACTCGCTTGAGCAAATCTCCCAATTCACTCAAGAAACAAATCGGATCTTAAACCCTCAAATTATATATATACACACTCTGCTCTCTTCGAGCAAAGAATGTTTCCACCGGGACCAAGTTTCCTAATAAAGTATAGCTTCTATCCCTCAAGTTAGTGTCGTTCTTGATCTGATTTCAACATTTTGGAAGGTCGCTTGGCGGCGGTAGAAGAGACTCCTTTGGGCCTTTGCCATTGTCTACCAAGAACGCCATCTTAAGTCCCCATGTGGTGTGCACCTCTAGATGGCAATGCATGAACCAAACTCCTACAAGAGATGCGAAGAAGAAAATCAGAGCATGAAATTAAACAACCTTGAAAATGCCAAGCTCTGTGGACTTCCAAACGAAAACATTAAACAGCAATTACCTGGATTATCGGCGCGAAATCTTATCGCCACCCATCCACCAGAAGGTACTCCAATTGTGTTCCGTTCAACGGGATCAACGAGGTTAAATTTCTTAGTATCAGTCTTCGGGTTGTAATTCCCTACTCCCCTACCGACAGCAAAGAAATTGAATCCATGTAAATGGATCGGATGGTTCTCAGGGGATATGATCCCAGTATCTTGCATAACAAGTTGTACTGTCGAGTTGTAGCTCAGCCTGTAAACTTTGGTTCCACTTTTGGTCTGTAAATTTGTAGGTGGAGTGCCAGTGTAATTGAAAACATGCGGTGGCTTTGCAGGAAAATCAGTGGTGAACACACCGCTGATGTTGAAGAAATGTGCTTGAAGCAGGGCAGTGGTTGGCATCACAAATGTGACATTGTTAATACTAGCAACAACCCTGCTGCCATTACCAGCTTTGCAACTTGGACACGGGTTAACTCCTAGACCAACTGTAAAGAAAAGGTTGTGATCAACGTTCAATGGGACTTTGGCAGGAAATTTTCTTGAGTTAAGGCTGCGTAGAGAATTGATAAATTGGTTGGCAACCGCAGTGGCATTCTTTGGAGGTGGGGTGGTGAGAGTTGTAGGGGAGTTAGCAAGTGCTCCTGAATACTGCAAAGTGGCTGTTGCTGTCATGTTGTCCACCGCAATCGGAGAATCCATGAATGGGGAGGCAGCAACCAAGTACTTGCCTGTATTTTTGTTTGTCGTGACAAGGACATTGGTGGTCTGGCCTGGGGCAATTAGGACTGTATCGGTTTTGAATGGTTTAACATAGGTGGCATCAACTTCGACGAC
>NW_011499852.1:3080553-3090763 GCF_000495115.2 Populus euphratica
ATGATTAATTGAAGTATAACTGTTATACAGGGTTTGTTTCGTTAGTAGCTTACCAGTGAATAGAAACATTATATTTGACATGGTTAACAACTTTTACAAGAACTGTATCGTCTTCTCTGGCATACAGAGTGGGTCCTGGGAAGCGGCCATTGACGGTAACAATCGGCTTCCTAGAGCATAGTCTGGTAGTATTTTTCATCACCACCTGTTGAAATGACAGGTGAAATATTTAAGCTCATTTCTACATCAAATGTATATAATTCATAGGTCATAACTAAATTGTTCATATTGGTTGTGACTATTAATATGTCATTATAGCTCAACTATTTCTGTAAACCTATTTTGTTATTATTATTATTACTACTACTTGAATGTATGGATGGATTATGAGAGCTTTCTGCTGCAATTATTTACCCAATAAAGTATAAATAAGAACAAACTTTCCTGGTATTTAAAATAGTGGCTGTATAGGTGGGGAACTTTATGATTAATTCAAATCATGGACAAGTCAGGCAAAAGCCATAGTTGCATGATTTTAAGCCTAAGGCAGTGATCAGTGTCTTGATGTACAATGCGTCGTGCAAAACATAGTTATCTTCTAATAATGAAATGCTTATCAAGAAATCGTCTCTGTGACCGAGACAAATGACCGCAGCCTCGAGCAGTTCAAGCTTTTGACAGATGAAGGCATTCTACAGCAATATTATACTTACATTAAACTTGTAATGCCGAACCCTGCACTGGACCAAAGCAGGGAAGAGGCAGACAGCAAGAAGTATAAATCGGAGCCAGCAAGCGTACTCCATATCGCCAACTTTCTAATCTTTCTCTGGCAATCCTCCCTTGCTATTGGTTCTTACTTCTTGCTTTCAGGCTTCGTTGTATTCATCTGCGTGACTGGCCACCTGAACCTTATAAGGGAATTGAGGAATTGCTTCCATGTCGTTTTTTTCGTAGTTAGGTGGGTGTGTAGATTCTTGGAAAACAAGAATTTGATAACAAATCTCACTAGATTTCTTACATGTTACATAAAGTCTATGGATCGACGTGGATTTGTAAGCAAACGGCCTCTACCATTTTCTTCTACTTGAAACCTTAGTGAAAATTTTGTTGGTGGAAATCTGTGCTAAAAAATTATTAGAATTGGATATTAACCTTGAAAACATCCACTTGGCCGATTATTTACTCCACTAGTTGAAAAACCCTAAATTCCTAATAGGTTATTTGTGCCCAAAACATTAAAATCACAATAAAAGAACTTATTGGTCGACTAGATAGAAATAAATTACATGTGATAAGTCATGCTAGTGTTTTTCTTTCTCCCTTTTCTTTTCTAAAGAAAGGGGCAAGAAGCCCAATAAAAAAGAAGACTTCAAAAAAACACAATCGGGCATGGCCACCACACATGCGTAATTTTATAAAAAAAATTAAATTTTAATGTTCTAATATCAAAAATAAAAATAATTAAAAAAATTATTTTTAAATATATTCAAGTAAAAAAAATCAAAAAAAAATCATGCATATCAGTACCAAATAACAAATCTCTCCTAACGATAAGTATCAAAACAAAATGAAAAGTTTTAAAATTAAAATTCTATATACTAAGATGAGAAAGAATCCTACTTGTAACCTAGTCTTATCCTCTAATTAGTCGTTCTTTTGAGGAAGTAGAAAAGCTTAATAAAATTTGGGGTAATATACTTACTACTTAATTACCAGAAGAGTAGATCAGTGGTGATGTGCAGCTATTCAAAAGTTTTCTAAATTGTGCATCTATGGCCCTTCTTTTTTTTTTTTCATGATTAGCTTGACACTTCAAACGCTTCAGTAAGTTTCCATGTATCGGCCTCTCCCTCTCTGCTTTAGTGCATAGCCTCATTTGGTACGTACAGTAAATGTTGGGTATGCGATCAAAGTCCCATATTGATTAAAAATAGAAAGGATTAAGGGTATATAAGGATGAACAAATATCTTTATTGGTATGATGTCTTTTAAGTATAACCCAAGAGCAAATCTATGAAAGTTTAGGCCCAAAATGGATAATATCATACTAATGTGGACAATATCATACCAAGAAGATAAATGATGTCCATAAATCCTTACAGTAAAAGTATACAAGAGTATACATGTACGACTGTTTATGAATGTTTTTTAAAATGATTTTTCATCAAAACAATTTAAAAACATAAAAAAATATTTTTTAGTGAAAACAATTAAATTTTTTGAAAGTACAGGTTGAATGTCATTTCCAAATACTCTCTAAGTAATTCAACGAATGTATATATCTAGTTTTTTTGTAGATATAATTATATGAAATTTAATTTTTTTTAAAATAGATTTTTTAAATAATCTCTAAATATTCTAGATATTTAGGATAATTCTTCAATCCATCATTATATCCTTAATTTAATTAACTTTATTCTTGAGTATACGAGTTTTTAATATATCATTCTAGTAAGTTTTTCAAGCTAAATCACCAGACTCAATCATATGATTTGGGCATAAAAGTTTCTATTTTTCTAGCTTATAAAGGCAGTTTAGAAATAAAAAATAATTATATGTAAATTACTTAACTAATTCTAGTTGTTTGATATGAAAGTCTTATTAAAATAATTAATAAATTATAAACATAACATGTATTTAAGAATAAAATTGACTCAATTAATGATATAAAACCAAAATGAAAAACTACCTTATTATAATAAAAGCTGATCAAGCCATTAATCCTAAAAAAAGTCTTACAATTCCTGCAAGATGTGCACTTAAGTTCCAGCGTCAATGGAGACTTCTGATCCAATAAAGCAGGTCTTCAATGCTTTTGCAAATGCCCATATTTTGCTGTAAAATTCGATGCTCATTTTCTTCCTTCGTATCATCGCAGGATATGCATGGACCCTGCACGTCTGGCTTCTCGATCGTGGGAATTGAATTTCAACTCCAAATAAATCTTTATTCTAAATCTTTATTGGGGCATGTTACAAATCTAAGTAATTAATATGTTGAGCAGCGCTGATCAGGAGCTTATAATTAGTTAGTTGTGGAACTTACATGAATGACTAGGCTGTCTTGCAGGATATATATAAAATAGTTTTTAAAATATTTTTTATTTGAAAATATAGTAAAATAATATTTGTTATAATATTTGTTTATTTGTTTAAATTTATTTTTGATATTAACATATACATATTATAATGGTCTTGAAGGGATATATATAGCCACATTCCTATTACAAGATCAAGAATTTCTAAAAGAAAATTGCAATTAGAATTTCGGGATGCTTACAGCCTAAGAGAATAAACGGTTGAGAAATGCCTTTCATGTCATGCATCCTATGGCAAACCCAAAAACTTCATGGCATGTTTGAAAGCAAAGATTAAACCGACGGTGGGTAAGCAACAACTCATCCCCCCAAATTTACCCATATATATATATATCCATCCTGTTGGAGACAATTCATGAACAGCATGTTATCCGTTTTATACTCCTAATCTCATCAAATAGACAAATGAGTCCGCCGCCGTCGAATGGCGTATTGCTCACAAGAAGTTGCTTTACTTTTTGAAAACTAATTAAGGTTAGTTAGCAGACTATGCCCAGCTTTGTTCAGTAATCAGTCCAATTCACACTCATTTCATGGTCATGTAATGATGAAAAAAAAATTATGTTGATATTTTTTATTTAAAAATATATTAAACATAATTATGTTGATATTTTTTTATTTAAAAATATATTAACATAATATAATTTTTATTTTTAAAAAATTATTGTAATAACAAGACATTATAACATAAAATGTTAATATTATAAAATGGTTTATATCCGCTTCAGTTTCATAAGTCGATCAAAGAAAAGCATTCATGCATGTTTTTGCTGATTCTGTTTATTTTTATATTTTAAAATATTTTTTAAAAAAATATAATTTATTTTTTATTTCAAATTAATATTTTTTTAGTTTTTTTAAATTATTGTGATGTGCTAATATTAAAAATAATTTTTTATAAAATAAAAAATATTATTTAATATATTTCTAAATAAAAAATACTTTGAAAAACAATCAAAACCACATTCTTAATTAAAAAAGAGTATATGGAATACTTTTTATATTATTATTATTAGTTAGGAATATTCTTATGTTAGCTTGTAAATTGATCATATTTTCATATTATTATTATTATTAGTTAGGAATACTCTTATGTTAGCTTGTAAATTAATCATAAATAAATCTCTATTCTAAACAATTTTAGCTGCTGAATTATTTTGTACAAGGTTTTAACCCAAATAATTAATCAATGAAGGAATCATACCTTTTAACTAGCATACTGATATGTTAAAATTATATTTTTTGCACGAATTCAAAACAAATTATTTTGATTAAATGGGTGTGTACAAGTTAACGTAAACAGACAAATAGAGACAAACACAGGCTGCATAAGCCATATATATATATATATATATATATATATATATATATTGGATAATTAACAGTATAGTATATATTAAAAGAAAACCAAAAATTGCTTACTGTTAATACTCTCTACTTTTATTGTATCAAAAAAATAATATTCTAAAAGAAAACCATCATTTTTTTTTCTTTGCTATCTCATTTTAGAAATTATGTTGTCACCCTTTCATGTGTTAAGATTTACTTTACTTTGCAATTTATCTTGTATATGAAGTGTTTGATAATACTCTAGTGTTAAATTTAATTAATATTAAGAAATAGAATTTTAGGTTATAGTTAAAAAAATTGAAAGAACAATCATCGAAATTAATAAAAACAAATACAGACTTTTTCATTTTTACTCTTAAATAGACATGGAAAACTTAAGTGCAGTCCTTGAAGTATTAACTTTAACATGTTGATCTCTATTGTTTCATGAATTAATGTTTTGTTTCTAAAATTTATTTTTCATATTTTAATCCCTAAATGTTGAGAAAACAAAGAGAAAGGATTTGGTTGACCACATTCTAATCATAAAAAAAAAAAGTTATTTCAATGGGTTTGTCTTAAAAAACAGTTAATAAAGATGATTTTTTTTCTTCAACTAGAAAAATTAAACAGAATTGATAAAGTTTTAAGGATTTAGATTGATTTTATTTTTTTGAATTGGCTATAGGGTGTTTTATGTTTCAATTTTGATTTTTATTTTTTTAATTGAAACCACTTTCTTAATTAAAAAAGAGTGTATGGAATCCTTTTTATATTATTATTATTAGTTAGGAATATTCTTATGTTAGCTTGTAAATTGATCATATTTTCATATTATTATTATTATTATTAGTTAGGAATACTCTTATGTTAGCTTGTAAATTAATCATAAATAAATCTCTATTCTAAACAATTTTAGCTGCTGAATTATTTTGTACAAGGTTTTAACCCAAATAATTAATCAATGAAGGAATCATACCTTTTAACTAGCATACTGATATGTTAAAATTATATTTTTTGCACGAATTCAAAACAAATTATTTTGATTAAATGGGTGTGTACAAGTTAACGTAAACAGACAAATAGAGACAAACACAGGCTGCATAAGCCATATATATATATATATATATATATATATATATATATTGGATAATTAACAGTATAGTATATATTAAAAGAAAACCAAAAATTGCTTACTGTTAATACTCTCTACTTTTATTGTATCAAAAAAATAATATTCTAAAAGAAAACCATCATTTTTTTTTCTTTGCTATCTCATTTTAGAAATTATGTTGTCACCCTTTCATGTGTTAAGATTTACTTTACTTTGCAATTTATCTTGTATATGAAGTGTTTGATAATACTCTAGTGTTAAATTTAATTAATATTAAGAAATAGAATTTTAGGTTATAGTTAAAAAAATTGAAAGAACAATCATCGAAATTAATAAAAACAAATACAGACTTTTTCATTTTTACTCTTAAATAGACATGGAAAACTTAAGTGCAGTCCTTGAAGTATTAACTTTAACATGTTGATCTCTATTGTTTCATGAATTAATGTTTTGTTTCTAAAATTTATTTTTCATATTTTAATCCCTAAATGTTGAGAAAACAAAGAGAAAGGATTTGGTTGACCACATTCTAATCATAAAAAAAAAAAGTTATTTCAATGGGTTTGTCTTAAAAAACAGTTAATAAAGATGATTTTTTTTCTTCAACTAGAAAAATTAAACAGAATTGATAAAGTTTTAAGGATTTAGATTGATTTTATTTTTTTGAATTGGCTATAGGGTGTTTTATGTTTCAATTTTGATTTTTATTTTTTTAATTGTTTTTTAATCACTTTCTTATTTTATAGGGTTACTTAATCAAATCAAATTAAGTTGTTACATATTTGCTTTTAATGTTTCTAGAAAAAAAAAATTTAATTTAACCTTTTAACATTATGATATTAGATATTAAACTTTCTAATTTTTTATATATTTTTTTAATATAGTTATTCTCAGGTCATGATTAGTCAAGTTAATATAGAGTGAATTCATTTTTTCCCAATGATTTTTTTTATTTATTTAACTTTGATCATTTTTTTAGGTTATTTTTTAAAATTTTGATTTCTTGTTGCCAATAGTGGATTAGTAAAATAAACCTAGGTTGACTTTGGTTTTTTTTTATATTTTTTTAAATGATTTTCTTTAAGATTAGAATAAAATTTTATTTTTTAAGACTAAATTATTAGACCTTGAGTTTTGTGGTTTTTTCCACTTTTTGCTCTACAAGGTATCCTAATCTCATATATGTTTGTTAAATTAACTTTAATCTTATATTTCATATGTTTTTTAAATTAATTCAGATTAACTTAGATTATTATCACACCTAAACCTTTCTAATTTTATAGTAAATTTTTTTTGACTCGATCTATAGTATAATAATGAGAAAAGAATCTAGTTATTTATATTCTAATGCATACTGAATGCTCGCCAAGAATTATGCTTGATAAAAGTTGAAAGCTCAAATCCCACCTGATATTATGAGAAACTAGGGGTATTCATTATCTAGCCCAATTTGATTTTGGTAAATATTCTAACTGAATTTTTTTAAAATTTCTTAAAATTGACCTAAATTAAATTGAAAATCAGTTCAAATCAAACCAGTGTAACTTAATTTTTTTTCTTTTAAAACAACCTCACTACCTTTTAAATGTGCTTGTTTTTTTTGAGTTAATAGGCCGAATTTAAATTGAGTTGTAAGAGTTTTTTATTTGCTTAGTTTTTTTAGGCTTTATTAACAAACCTTTTGTATTAAGCTTTTTAAACGAACAAGCCCAACTCCATGCAACCCATTATACAATACCTTTATATTCCAAAAACTGCAAATCCATTAAGAGATGAGTGGTGGCAGCAAACAAAAATTGAATTTGATAGTATTTGTTTAGAAGATTACATCTATATTTTATTTAAAATACATACGTAACATGTTTAATAATGAAAAAAATTTAATTTATTCATGTGTCTCATAAGATTTTGCATTTGAAACGTGGGGAAGGAAAGTAGCAAGGAGCTGCTTCTTGCACAAATAGAAATGCTGAACCATACGTTTCGGTCGAACTAAGTACAGTTCAAAGTTTAAAATTTACTGAATCAGGTTCAATTTAATAAAATAAAAAATTTATTTTAATTTTTTAATTATATTTTATTTAAAAAATTAGTATTTAATATTATTCAATTATACAACATAAATTAGACTGATAGCACTTTAACACATAGCATTTGAAAAATTTAATAGCAATCCCAAATTGTAGATAGTTGAAAGGAAGAATTAAAAATATTTTATATAAAATAATATTTATTTTATAATATAATAATAATAGTTAAATTTATAATATTTAAATTAAAAACCATTAATATTAATATTTTTTTTTAATTATTTTATAACCTTAATTTTAAAAATATTTTTAACTAAACATATTAAACAATTTTTTTTGTTTAACTTTAATTTCAACCATACTTTTAACCAAATATATATAAATACCAACTTATCCTCAACTAAAAATATTTTTTATAAAATAATTTCTTTCAAATTATAGTCATAAAAACTACCACAATACTAAATATCTTATTTATTCATGAAAACCATTCAAAAATATCTACAACCGAATCAACCCAAGCAATAAAAATCCAAGCAAGTTGCAAACTAAAACTAAAGATAATTAACAACAAAGAGTGCCAGCTAACAGAAGTACTCAAACATAAGAAAATTCAGTCAATCTATTTAAAAAATATTTAAAACTATAGTTACGGTTTATATTTACTTAAAAATATATTAAATAATATATTTTTTTATTTTTAAAAATTATTTTTATTATTAACACATCAAAATAATATGAAAAAATCAATAAAATATTAATTTAAAGTAAAATAAATATTTTTTTTCATAAACACTGTTCATTATGTAAAAATAATTAACCTAAGCAAAAAAAATAAAAATAAACAATTATCCACTAACGGACACATTCAACCCCAGGCAAAAAAAATCCAACAAGTGTAACTTTAAGTCAGCAAGAAAACGAACAAGTAACTAACAAAAAATCCGGCAAGTAAGATCTAGCAGGAAGTGTTTGAGATTTTATTTAGAAAATATTTTTGAAAAAATTTATTTATTTTATTTTAAATTAATTTTTTATTAATTTTTTAAAATAATTTTAATGTAATGATGTTGAAAATAATTTTTTAAAAATAAAAAAATTATTTTAATATATTTTAAAATAAAATACACTTTAAAAACCCAGCTATTAAACACGCTAATTTAAGTTTCTTTTTTATCGAGGATTTTTGTACCCTGCAACAAAATCAAATTCATCATTTTGTTTACAAACAAACGAGTGAAGATTAAGAAAGATGAGTAAAAGAAACCCTCAGGGAAGAACTAAAAAACACAACCTTTCCAAGCTTAATAAACAGGCTTTAAGCACTGTATATATTTCAGTCATAACAGAAGATCTAAGCATTAAGGTTGATATTGCTGACCTACATTTCCCAGCCTGGAACACACAAGTTTTCAAACTCTCCAGTTCCAATCCCTAATAACGAAGAAATAGAAAGTGGCGAGAACCTGGTTGGCCAATTAAGAAGCGCATGCACAGTTTATCAAAATCAAATATGCGAAGGAAAGAGGCTATATAAGTTCTTTACTTACAAACTTCAACCTAATTCATAACCACAATATATATATATATATATATATATATATCCATAACTATAATCATAACACGCGTGAAAGGGAAAAAAAGGGGCATTAGCATAAATCTCAGAAGTAATTGCAAGAGATAGAAGAGGAAAAGAGAGGCAGAAACCAGTGATGGAGGCTGCCGGAGCTTGATATTGACGGATCAGGGAGATAGAGACTAGTGAAAATGGGTGTCGTTGTCTTAAGCTCTTGGTGAAACTGGATTTTGAGTGGATCTCAATGAAGCCCTTGACCAATTAGAGAAAAGCAGATATTAATCTCGTAGCACACCGAACAAGCAATCAGATTTAGTTGCCATGGCAATTGTCAAGCTTAGGCAGCCGGGGCCACGGGGGAGAATGAGAGAGAGAGAGAAGGGAGGCAGAGGCGTGGAGCGACTTTAGTGTTGAAGTAACAAGTAATGATTTAGGATTTGGTGAAACTTCCCTGGTATATCCTTTATTTTTTAAAAAAAATTTAACCATTTCAGCTTAATCGATTTTAATTTTTTAAAACCAAAATCAAACTGACTGCATGTTTTTTCTTGTTTTTTAATTATTTTTTTATTTCAATTTATTTCATAATTTTAGTAGTCAATTTATTTTTGAACACCTTTTCTGTTTTTCTTCTTTATAGTATAACATCAAAAAATATTGTATGTGATTCCACACCATATAATAATAGGACCAACACATTAATTAGTAAGTTATCTTTGAATTAAAAGATGAAGCTGCTAGTATAATACAGATTTGAAAAACAGATTTGAAAAACAGAAAAGAGAAGAAGAAAATTGAGAGAGAGAGAGAAAAGAGGCAATAGAGCAGCCTGTGTTCTTTCTTCGATTTTTAGATCGTTCCTCGTTGGATCGGGCTGAGATTTTGACAGCAGCTTTTAGACATGTTGATCTTCATTTTGGATGGTTGGATCGAAGATTGGTGGTGTGGATGCTGGCTATTTTGACAGAAAATAGGGCTGTCAGTATTGTGAGTTTTTTCTTAAATAATTCTCCTTTAATCTTGTTGTAATCCAAGAATAAGTTGTTCTTGATGATATATAT